>NW_026057577.1:139993109-139996301 GCF_023721935.1 Panthera uncia | reverse complement strand
CTTTCTTTCTTTCTTTCTTTCTTTCTTTCTTTCTTTCTTTCTTTCTTCTTCCTTGGAGTTTAATTTGCTTTTCTTTTTCCTTGTTAAGCATTTGACGGTATAAACAGCCCTTAATTGCTACTTTCTTTGCATCTCACAAGCTTTGATTTGGGTATTTTCATTTGTCAATTCCAAATTTTTTTATTGCTCGTGACTTCCCATGTGTTATTTCTAAAAACTTCCTTATTTTTCCTATTTATAAAGATACCGGAATTGTCCACATTCTTTCAGATACTGATTTCTAGTTTAATTCCAATGTCATTAGGAAATTTAGTTTGTGTGATTTCAGTCATTTTAAGTTTGTTGAGATTTGTTTTATGACACAGAGTATGTTCTATGCTGGCAAAAGTTTCATGGGCACGTCAATCTATATTTAGCTATTATTGGATTGAGTGTTCTTTAAATGCCAATTAGGTCAGTTTGGTAGCTTGTATTCAAATCTTCTGTATCCTTAGTGGTTTTCTATGTACTTATTGAGAGCAGAGTGTTGACATCTCTATCTAAACTGTGGATTTCTTTATTTCTCCCTGTAGTTCTATTAGATTTGTTTCACGTATTTTGAACCTCTATTGTTCCGCGCATACACACTCAGGATCATTGCGCCTTGTTAAGGAAATGGCCTTTCATAATTATAAAATACTCCTCTGTATCGTAGTATTCCTTTACCTGAAATCTGCTTTGCCTGGCAATGATCTAGTCATCCAAGCCTTCTTTTCATTACTGTTTGCATCCATTTTCTTTAATCTAGCTATGCCTTTCTACTTAAAGTGGATTTCTTACATGCATTATACAGTTGGATCTTGCTTTTAAAAATCCATCCATAATCTCTTCAAGCCACCTTTTGCAATTGGAGTGTTCACGCTGCTTGCATTTAATGTAATTGTTGATGCGATTGGCTTCATATCTACCGTCTCACCAGTTGTTTCCTTCTCATCTTACCTGCTCAGTTTTTCTTTGTTCACCTTTTCCTGCCTTCTTTTCTATTGCTTTGTTGTTATTTTTATGATTCCATCTCATCTTCGCCCTTGTTTCTTCTTGTTTATAATACTTTATGTGGCAGATTCTCAAGGGTTACCTTATACGTCATTAACTTGTTACAGTCTACCTTGAAATAATAATATAAGGTGTTACCTGTAGTGTAAGAACCCTACAATAGTATACATCCATTTTTCTCTTCCCAGCCTTTGTACTGCTGTGGCCATGTACGTTACTTCTGTGTATAGTATAAACCCTGAAGCCCACTACCCGTTGCCTACACATCCGATCGTCTTTAGAAGTGATTAAAAATAAGAAACGTATCTTTAATATTCACCTTCATTTTGATCTTTTCTGGAGTTCACTGTTACTTTGTGGAGATTCAGATTTTCATCTGGTATCCTACTTTTTTCTGAAGAACCTCTTTTGACATTTTTTATTTTGTGGTTATTACTTTGGGTTTAGGTAATGCATTCTTATAACTTGTGTTTGTGTAATAAAGTGCTTCCTGTGATTTCATTTTTGAAAGATGTTTTCATGGGGTAAAGGATTCTGGTTGACCATTTTTTTGTTTGTTTTTCTTTAGTACATTAAAGATGTTACTTCCCTGTCTTCTGGGTTGCATGTTATTTTATCTTTATTCCTAAATATGTGAAGGTACATTTCTCCACTCAGCAGTGTAAGGATTATATATATATATTTTTAATGTTTATTTAGTCTTGAGAGAGAGAGAGAGAGAGAGAGCGCACAAGTCAGGGAGGAGCAGAGAGAGGGAGACACAGAATCTGAAGTAGGCTCCAGGCTCTGAGCTGTCAGCACAGAGCCTGATGTGTGGAACTTGAACTCATGAACCATGAGATCATGACCTAAGCCGAAGTCGGATGCTTAACCAACTGAGCCATGTAGGCACCCCAGGATTAGACTTTTAATAAAAGAAGGATTCAACACAATGGGAGACATTTCATGCCTGCTCCCCACAGCAGTGGATCTTTGCTTGCTCACCAGCACCACTGAGAAGAATGCTCACCATTTTCCTCCCCTGCCCCCACTTCTTATGAAGAGCCTGGATATTAATATTGAACTCTTCCTGTCTTTTGGACTTTCAGCCATCGTAAACCGACCCCCAAGCCCAAGTGTGGTCTTTAAGAATCCAATCAACTTTCAGCTGATTTCTTCTTACTAGTATGAAAGCCACCTCTTCCTCCCATGCTGTGCCAAAGGTTGTCTCCTGTCTCTCCTTGGAATTCAGTTTAGATTGCATTATGAACTCAATTCTTAGATAAGGATCACAAGGTTCTGGGTTTTTCCCATTGCTGCAATGAGAACAGCATTATCTTGCAACTTTTTGCATCATAGTTTGCTATGGTTTTGAAGCTGTTCACCAACCTAGATACTCTTTTATGAATGGGTTACAATTTGTTGGTAGCCCACTTACATTACCCTGAAATAAAGATAATTCTTCAGGTGAACAGAGTAGATTAGGCTGTATCCACAGCTATATACTTATCAGTGTCAGTTCAGTTTTTACTGTGCCTTGCATGTTATTGGGTCATAATGTGTGTATAATGTCAAAGTATCTTCCAGGTCTTTTTCGTACATCCCGCCATTTCTAAACCATTTCTTCCCAACCCTGCACTTCTAGCTGTCTTTTTGATCCCTGGAGCAAAGTTGTGCAAATTGTCATTTTAAATTATAGTTTGGGGTTGAATGTAATCTCTTCAGACTACCTGGATTTGGGGAGTCCTGATCTCCCATGTGACAGAGTTCCTGTTCCTTCAGTAAGTTATTGATGGAACTATCAAATAGGTCACGGCTGAGTCCAAAGAAGGATCTGCCAGAAATCCCTCCTCTCAAATTTAACAGTGATTCATGAATTGGTAGCATTCAACCTGGTAAAGTCCACTTAAATAATTTTGTTTTCATCTCTTATTGTTCTTGGTCATAAGATTGATTACATGATAGTTCTGAGTTGCTCCTATATATATATACATGTATATATGTATGTATATATGTGTGCATGTATGTATGTATGTATGTATATATGTATATGTATGTATATGTGTATGTATGTATATGTGTGTATATATGTATGTATGTGTATATATATACATATATGTGTGTATATATATACATATGTGTGTGTGTGTGTGTGTGTGTGTATATATATATATATATATA
>NW_026057577.1:139861014-139993009 GCF_023721935.1 Panthera uncia | reverse complement strand
GTGTGTGTGTGTATATATATATATATATATATATATATATATACCTTAACAATCCATAGTAATATCTACAGTTTGGAGAGCACCTTGCTTATTTTTTTGAAAAATCATAACTTTTGCCCATTTATTGTTTTATTCTTCTGGCATCATTTCCGTTTGCCATAATTATTCAAATACCACATTCACTGGTTTTGGGTGCATGTCTGTTGGTCCTCTGGGACATTTTTAACCCAAGGCAGAAAACTGGAACTCACTTGGATCCTATAGCAGCTATTCTGTATGGTGCTTTATTCTTTTGTGGATTCATATACATTTAACTGTTTTTTCCCACCATTTTCAAATGGTAGCTTATGTGTATTATCAGGGAAAACAAAAGGTAGGTAGGAGCTCTCTCTTTGTCATTTCTTACTATCTGTTGGCTCCAGGTAGAGTTTCTGGCCCTGCCTTAATCTTAGTTGATCATGTATTAATTTGACCTCAAGATTTCAATTTTGACCTCAGTACTCTTTTATAAGTTTCATTGTGACCTTGTTTGTGGGATTGCTCTGTGGTGCAATGGAAGCCCTCCTGTAGTTTGTTCTATTTTGGTAACAAATAAAAGAGAAAGTTGATGGGCATTTATCGATGGGCCATTGTGAATTCTAGTCACTGGTTCACAATAATGGAAGCTTAGAAAATCGAAACAGGCATTTTTTTTCCCATTTGGGGTGTGTTCCTTTCTTCCTTTTTATAGTAAAAATAACTGCCAGAATGTTGATCAGTCAAGCTGAATTTAAAGATATTTGTTCTGGATCAATTTCATCTGATGGAATCAAACAGGTTTACCAGTGTGAGGTGGGTAGACAGTAGCAAGAAAGAAAACCCCATTAAGTGCTAGTGAACTACCTGCCGGGCACTCGTGTATAAAACGTGAGCCTCTTATTCCTGGAAAAGAGGACTATACTTGATAAACCTGAGCAGTTTCCTAGAAGTTAGAGTAAGAATCAAGTGTTGAATGCACATTAGCTATTAATGCTGATAATGATAGTTGCTATAAAAATTAGCTTAAAATTATAAAGAAAAGCAACCTGAAGTTATGGCATGAGTAAACTCTGACTTGTGCCAATGATGGGGACTTCTACTTTATCTTTCCTGCCTTTTAGGGAAAGAGAAAGCCATGGTCCTTTATATATATATAGCTATATATATATATATATATATATATATATATAGCCATTGTCGTATACACACACACACACACACACACACACACACACACATATATATATATATATGAAACTATTGTATAAATCACAGCTGAGTTCAAAGAGGTATCTGCCAGAAATCCCTCCTCTTAAATTTAACACTGATTCATGAATTGGTAACATTCAACCTGGTAAAGTCCACTTAAATAATCTTGTTTTTATCTCTTATTGTTCTTGGTCATAAGATTGATTACATGATAGTTCTGAGTTGCTCCTATATATATACACATGTATATATGTATGTATATATGTATTATATATATTTGTAAACTATATTTATTTTTATAATAGCTCTGTCCAAGAATAGAGTGAAATCTGTTGTACGTAGCCTATCTATCTATCTATCTATCTATCTATCTATCTATCTATCATCTATCTATCTATCTAGAATACAACAAAAAGGGATATTTTCATGGCATCTTAATATCACTAAATGGATTTCTTCTGGAAATTTTAGCAAGTAATGCCTTAAAACTACTTGAAAGAGATATTATTTTAAAGAGTTTTAACTCTTTAAAATGTTCTTAGAGGTTTAAACACCTTTGGCCAGCATTACATCTCTTTTTCCTCCTGTTTAAAATTAGATTTATTACCAGTGTTTTCATTTAGTTTCTAAAAATGGTCCTGTTTTTATAGAGAGATTTTATGCTGGAAATAATGTTCTAGGAGGTCCTTTAAAATCTGAAGTTGTAAAATTCAAAAATGATTTCGTAATTTGTTTTCCTAAATTGGAACCTTGTCAGGGTTCCACCAGTTCTTTTCCTTTCTATTTTGGAAAAATGTATTTGGTTGCTGTTTTCAGGCACTTACAAAGGTTCCACCAGCTTTTTGAGATGATTCAGAGTTTGATTTGAGAGATACAGAAAGGATATTGAATGGAGTTTTCTTGGACCCTTAAGAGCCATTGAAGTTAGAGAAAAATGCTAAATAATTAGACTGAAAGTAATACTTATCCTTATCAATGGCTTATAGTACTTTAGAAGTATAGTCATTTATTACTCACTTAGTTACTACAATACAGTGTTGGTATGACTCTTAGTGACTATACTGACGGTGAACATTGATCATCAAATGCAGAAACAAAGTTTTAAGCACAAGTCATGCCTCAGGAGGGATTTTGTCCTTTGGAGCGGCCACATGGTAAGAACGTGCACTTATTCCAACAGTGTTACCACTGCTTTAACAATTTTGGGTCTCCTTGGAACTGTCTTCAGGGTCTACAAGCCACAGAAGAAAATAAATCTTGTACTTTTAGGTACACCTCATTTTTGACCCCAAATAGTATCCTGAAGCCTGATCATCCATTTTTTAAAAATACATCTTGGCTCTTTATGATATTTTTTGTAGTATTCAATAAACACATCTTTCAGGAACAGAGGTTTGCTGCCATTTGCGCGTAAATGTTTTAAACACTGAAATTCCAAAAGGAGGAAGTCCAAAAAAATATGGGAATCAATGGCAGCATACTAGAAAACACATGCAATTCCCCGAGCAAATTATCCTGCAAGTGAGAACATGCATTTGGAAATGAGTCTGGCATGTTGGGGAAATCCATTACATTGCACTGTAATGTTATAGAAGGAGAAAAATGCCTATGCGGGCTTTGAAGAGTCCTGGAGATCGGTTCAAAAAGAGCTCGAGTACTGGCTAACTGTGTGCATGTATCTTTGTGAACTACTATTTCTTCAGCGTTGAAGTAGGATTGAGAGAAGCAACCTTGCAGACTAGAGTAAGAATTTGCAAGGCCTAGGGGTCACTCCAGCCTCAATAATGGTACCATCAATGAGGTTAATGTTATCAGAATATTTGTCCACAACTCATAGAATGCTTTATTTAGCTTCTTGATAGTATAGTTGTATTACTGGATATCAACTCTCACATGGTAGAAGCAAATAGATACGTGACGAGGGTTCTTGAAAAGTTTTTGAGAAGGACCGGATCCAACTGTTAATTGCTTAAGAGTTTGTTGCAAAGGTGTCAAGGTTATGAAAGAAGAACACTGAAAACAATGATCAGGGTGAAAGGAGATCTTTAGAGATCGTGGAATTGTACATAGGAAGTCCAACCTGTCTGTTCGGAGAGAAAGCTCACACACGGAACTATCTGGTCATGTGAGGAAAGAACTCCAGTCCACAAAGTTCATAAACATAATTCACGCAGTTTGGAATTTCAGTTTACCTTAAGATTTTTTTTGATTTTACACAAAAAAATAAGGAGGGGGCAAGTATTACATTTGAAAGCTATAACAGAACTCCTTCTCTCTTACCATTGGGTTAGAGGTTAGCCCGGTCTCTCTTGACCACAAAAATGCAGTTGACCATTACCTTAGGTAATTTTGATATTTTGCCACGTATGGGAGATTGTAGTGTTACCCTATGTTATCTGTCTGAAAGAGTTAAGTTTTCTTAGTTCACAGGAATACTTCTATTTGTTCTGACAGTCTCACAGCATTTCCTTCACATAGATGATGAAGATTCCAGGACTGACCTCTGGAAGGATTCCTGGAATTCACAGCACGACCTCCATGTCTTTTCAGTCTTTGCTACATAAATGAACCTAAATGAACCTGCTTCCCCCCAAGACCTCCTTGAACTGCAACAGGCTGGGTCAGATAGACTATCTGCATTTATTTTGGAACACAAAATGAATCCGGAATCTGATGAATAATTCATCAGTTGCCGTGGCTGGCATGGGATGTAAATCCCTAAGAAAAAAAGCAGTTGAGTCAAAATATGCTTTATATTCAAAACGTTAAGTTTTATATGACTCACGCATTAATTGAAAGTATTTCTGCTATCGTTGACCTTTAAAAAGAATTCTTGGGCTATTTGTTTGTAATGTCTTTTAGAAATATTGAATATGCAAGGTTTTCTTCTGCATTTAGACATTATCTCAACTAAGTAATGGAAGCATACAACTTGTTATCTGGGAAACGTTAACAAATAAAACAATCTCATATCATCTCCATTTTCTGGATATTTTGGATCAAAGTGTTGGCCTTTAAAGCTTGAGAAATCTGTCTAATTGCTTCCATTCATCGTTTCAGTTAGCTTACGTAAGTGCTGCAAGGAACATCTCTACTTACTGAGCTGAAACGTAAGGTTTTCTTCTGTGTGCATTATCCACTGGGAGGAAACATGCAGCAGGAAAGCATTTCCTTTGCTCAGAGCTTGGCACATGGCGCTCCCGCTTCTCTCAGTGGGTGTGCATTCCCACTACCGCTCGTGGATTTGCTGGGATAAATACCTACCAGCATTCCCATTCTGCAGGTCCTGAGCGGCCTGCCATCTTACTCAGGGCACTCTTTGAAGGATTTGGAATGCCTTTTGCTAGCTTTTAATAGGACCATTGGTTGTATCACATGAATGTTCACTCCCTGGCTTGGGTTAGATTTTTTTTTTTTTTTTTTTTTTTTGGGGCGTCAAACGAAAGTATGTGATCGTATTATTCTTTTATTGCTTTCTGTACCTTTTGGGTGATAGTACTTGGCCACTAGAATGGAGTCCAGAATGGTAGTGGCATCACAAGACTAAGAACACAAGGGAGGAAACTCTAAGACAGGGTTGTAGGAATTTTCACTGCTTCCAGCCGGGGGTTTGGAGTCTTTCCTAAATCCTGTATTCCATATTATTTGTTATCCCTAATTTCTGTTGCTTCCTGGATGTCCCCTTGCTATCTGGAATTAAGTGGCTCCACTTGGGCCTCGTTCTTAAGTCTTAATTCACCTGGTGTTGTTTGCGTGCATGTTTGGCCCGATTTCTCCTCGGTGATTTTTCTGTCGCGTACAGTGACTTTTCCCAAACTGTGTTTTCATGGATCAGTTATCTGCTATGTAAATATTACTCACGTTTTCCCTCAGCTATAACTCAAAACAGTAAAATCAAAGTTGAGGATGATACTTTTTGCTTGGTATTTGAAACTATAAGTGTAATAGTATGAGTTGTGACCTTTCAGGGGCGTGAGATAGTATTTTCTTTTAACACAGAGCATCTTCTTAGACGGCGATGCTCTGTGACTCATTGGGGAATGATGGGCTTTAGGATAAAGCTGTAATTCCTTTGCATGTGATACGAGGCCATCGCCTAGCTTCCGAAATTCACCTTCTACCACTCATCCTTTGTATGATGCATATTATCCATAGCAATCTGCTTCTTTAGGACGCCACCCTGCTGATTGACCACAGGTTCTTCCCATCTTGCTGGATTCTTCTTCTTCCTTCTGACACCCAAGCAAACTCGTATTCCTCCCTTAAGACACAACTCAAGGCGTCCCTGCCTTGGAGAAATCTTCCCTGACAACCCCAGACAGTACTCAGCACTCAGCATCTTTGATGCGTTGAATAATCACCCACTCAGCATAAAGGCGGTTTTAAGTCCTGCTCTCCGGCAGGGCCTTACCCTGTGGCTTGGTCATTCTTTGCTTCCAAGGCTCTCTTCCCTGCATGGTCTTAACTTTTCACGATCTTTGCGTACCTAGGGCACGCCAGAGTGGGCTGCATAGAGTAGGGAAAAGTGTTCAGTGGCCAACTGCACAGCCCTTGAATGTCTATCATGTGTTGTGCCGTTGTCCTTGAGGTTAAATTATGATACTTTTTAAAAAGCTGTTTGTTTATTTTTGAGAGAGAGAGAGAGACGGCGTGCGAGCTGGGGAGGGGCAGAGAAAGATGGGGACGGAGGATCTGAAGCAGGCTCCATGCTGACAGCAGTGAGCCTGATGTGGGGCCCAAACTCACGAATGGTGAGATCATGACTGGGGTCGAAGTCGGACACTCAACCGACTGAGCCACGCAGGCTCCCCACATTTTTATACTTTTAACTATGTTTCCCCCCACCAGTATTGCATAGAGGGAAAGCAGGATGTCAGGAGATCGAAGATCTCTCCTTTTTCTAATTAATTTGGAACATGAGTCTAGCTTCATTGAGTCTCAGGCTGCTTATTCATAAAATAAGGCTGAAACGATCTTTGCAGATGTTCTTTGAGTAATGAGTTGATCTCCAACTGAAGTAGAGGAGAGTTGGAGATATTTTTCTTCTTCACGTTTCTGCTCTTATATCTGATTGGTTGAAAATCCTTTCTTGACCCCACGTTTTGATCCTTAAAGTGCAGCAGGATATTGATACCAGGGTTTTCGCTAGGCTTTGTAATTTCAGAAGCAGAAAATATGGTTATATTTTTAGAAACCAACTGCAAAGATGTCTGATTCTGTATTTTTTAAACTCTTACTCAGGCTTTTCAAAACAATCATTTTTCTGGTCCTCTGTGTCTATGTCCGGCAGTTTTACTGAAAATATTTCTGATGGAGATGGAAGAAACTCCTACCTAGTGCAATGTTTCACCCTCTGTGATTTGCCCTGCAAGATCTCATGTCTGTATTAAGAAGGCTTCTTGCTTAAGGGTCCAATTACAGGAGTCGGACCACAGGTCACCATGCTGCAGGGCACTGCTGTTCACGAGGGGTCAGCCAAAGAAAACACTTGTGTGAGCACGGCGAAGCAAAGATAGAATGAATGCTTTTCAAGTAGGAAGGAGCTCGTGAACGGGCCCCCAAGCAAGTGTCCCACATGATAGATCCTAACTGCATGCGAAGCAGCTTCTCGTTATGTATACTACCTGGGAAATATCCACACCTGCCGTTTTATATTCTTTTGTTGCAACGCCGCAAATGAAACACGGGCCTCGACTGTAAAGGCAGAACTTGTTAATTTAGGTGTTAAGTTCTTGTGATGGAAAGGAAAATACAAAAGACCTCTTTCACGTTGGCTGAACCATTGGCCTTTTCATGACCGTCATCAGCCGGTACGATTCTGGCTCATCAGGGTCGTGCTTTCGTGTTTGAGCTAGAGAAATGATTATGAAAATAGTTGCTGTCCTCAGGAAATTTCTGGAAAGGTCAGAGACTGAAGGTATCAGCAGACACTTCAGTAGGTTTGAGCTTTAATTCTCATCTGTTTCTCTGAAAATTTTTTAGTTTGGGGAGTTGTGTGTGTGTGCGCACGTGTGTGTGTGTGTGTGTGTGTGTGTGTGTGTGTGTGTTAAGAACACGTAGCATGAGATCTACCCTTTTAACAAAAGTTTACATGTACAATAAATACAGTATAATTAACTACAGGTGCTGTGTTATACAGCAGATCTTTAGGACTGAATCATATTGCGTAGTCATAATGTCATGCTCTTTGGGTAGCAACTCCCCATTCCCTCTCTCCCCACCCCTGCAACTACCGTTCTACTCTTTGCTTCCATGTGTTGGATTGTTCTAGATAGCTCATGTAAGTGCAGTCACACAGTATTTGTCCTTCTGTGACTGGCTTATTTCATTTAGCATAATATCCCCAAGGTTCATTCTGGTTATCACACAGGGCAAGATTTTCTTCTTTTTGCTGGTGGAATAATACTCTGTTCTATGTGCACACCACATTTTCTTTAGCAATTTATCTGAGAAATACAAATTAAAATCACGATGAGATATCACTTCACACCTGTTAGGATGGCTATCATAAAAGAGAACAAAACAAAATCGGAACCCTTGCCTACCGTTTATGGAAGTGTAAAATTGAAAACAGTGTGGAGGTTCCTCGGAAAATGAAAAATAGAACTACCATATAATCAAGAACGTCCACTTCCGGGTATTTATCCAAAAGGGTTGACATCAGAATCTCGAAGAGATATTTATACTCCCATGTTATTTGTGGCGTTATTCACAATGGGCAAGATATGCAAACAACTTCATTTAGGGAGAATTGTATTTAAGGGTATCGAAGTCAGACACACGATACTTTAGTATAACATCATGTTTGGGGACATATACCTCGGTCTAACAACGTGGGTTTCGTTTCTGAACTACTACTCTGACCAACCTTTTTTGTTTTGCTTTGTTTTATTTATTTATTTTGAGAGAGAGGAGCGAGAGGGAGAGAATGAGTGGGGGAGGGGCACAGAGAGAGGGAGAAGAGAAAATCCCAAGCAGGCTCCACACCGGCAGTGCAGAGCCTGATGTGGGGCTCGATCCCACAAACCATGAGATCACGACCTGAGCCAAAACCAAGAGTCGAATGCTTCACCGACTGAGCCACCCAGATGCTCCCATCTTTTTTATTTACTACCAACACCAGGGGAGAAACAAGGATGGTGGCAAAGCTTGAACTTTTAATCCTCTTCCAGTGTGATTTTGGCCTGGAGATGCCCTTTCTCTTTAGCCCCATGTCCTAAGAGAGGTGATAGTTTGGAGGATGCCCACGCACCTGCGATATTAATTAAGTGTGACAGGCTCTCGGTACTGTTGTGCTAAAAAACACAATCCCTCAACTTTTCCCCTTTTCCAGTCTTCTGCCTCCTGATGGGAGATGAAGCTGTCCTCCTTCCTCCATTGACAGCCTCGCCACGTTGGCCGAGGGAGGCTGAAGGGATATACATCACGTTACAGCCTTCTCACTGCCAAGTTCTAGTTAGTTTCAGCAATGCATGTGAAAACCCCCAAAGCAAACACAGAGAACGGAAATCCAAATTAAATTAATCCTCTCCAAGGATAAATAAGACATGGATGCATTGCTCTGGAGCTTACAGGATGGAAATGGGAAAGACTTTGCTTGGGTTTCAGTGATCTCGGTGTTCAGACTCTTGATTCTTCAAGAGCCCAGAAAAGAGGAGAGATACAGACTTAGAGATATTGAGGTTCCTTAGTAATGTCTGTATATGTAAGAAAATATGCCTCAGTAGTTAATATTTATAGACCTCTTCACGATGGTGGATGTGACTGAGCAACAAAATCATCCTTAAAATCAGCCAGCGTGTCTTGAGAAGAATCACACTGCTTCTTTGAGCATATTCATGGCAAAGAACAAAAGGACATTTGGGAATCACATAATTTCAGACAGATACAAATGGCTTTGAACTTCTAGTTCTCATTTTTATGAATTGAGAGAGTCCAGGTGGGGCAGGGTCCTCTACTTTTCTTCAGACTCTGTGTTACCACGCAGCTGCAAATTCTATTGCCCCCTCAGTTTCTTTGACCACGTAAAACGATTTTGACTAAATTCTTCACTCTAGCCCTCTGACCAACATCTGAAAAAAAAAAAAATACAACCATCTACTAATCTGCTTACAGACGCAGAGTGATTTTGGACGAAAGGAATTGAAAATTTTGGTTGATTTTTTTTTTTTCATTAATACTTACTGGATGACAATGCCAAAGGAAAACCTCACTTGTTTTTTTCTTTTTTTTAAAGGTTTTTTTTAGTGTTTATCTTAGAGAGAGAGAGAGAGAGAGAGAGACAGAGACAGAGCATGAGTGGGGGAGGGGCAGAGAGAGCGGGAGACACCGAATCCGAAGCAGGCTCCAGGCTCTGAGCTGTCAGCATAGAGCCCCACGTGGGGCTCGAACTCATGAGCCCTGAGATCATGACCTGAGCCAAAGTTGGACACTTCGAAGTTGGACTGAGCCACCCAGGCACCCCGATGTGATTAGTTTTTAATTACGGTTTTCCAGTTCAGTTTTTCAGTAGGTTACACGCCATTCTGGTGGCTTTCCTGGGAAACTGTCTACATGTTAATTAAGATTGGAAAATATAAGCTCCCCTAGGATCCTGCATTTATTTTACTTTTGTTTTCCAGAATGCTCTCCCTCTCATACTCGAGTACCAAAGTTAAAATGTATTTCATGAATATAGTTGTAGAAAGCTACACTGTTTTTTCTTAAAAAGAACAGTAAATACAAGAGTGCCGGTATCTGTTGGACACCTGAGTGCCGAATGAATTTTTAGATGGTAAAGGCTTTCTGGCTGCCCTGTTTTGGGGGAAGTCTTAGAGGACTATGCACTCACTATTCCATAGAAAGAGAGTTAATTAGCCACATCTAACAATTCAGTCATGAGCAAAAAAAAGAAATGAAATGATGATAATCCTGAAAATGGAATAAAATGTAGACATTTGTACCAACAAAAGAATTGAGATTAAAAGGAAAAAAATGTTATATTTTTGTATACTAAACATATTGCCAAAATGCCTCCATTACATGATTGGAGGAAACAGAGAGGTAGATTATCCAATATGGATTTCTAATAGGTGATATACACAAGTTGTTTCTTTTTTCTGATTTTTTATTAAAAAAATTTTTTTAACGTTTACTTATTCTTGAGAGAGAGAGAGAGAGAGGGAGAGAGAGAGAGAGAGAGAGAGAGCGTGAGCAGGGGAGGGACAGAGAGAGAGAGGGAGACACAGAATCCGAAGCAGGCTCCAGGCTCCGAGCTGTCAATACAGAGCCTGATGCAGGGCTCGGACACATGAATCGCAAGATCATGACCTGAGCCGAAGTTGGATGCTTAACCAACCGACGGAACCACCCAGGCGCCCCAGACAAGTTTTAATTGAACTTTTGTTTGTGGTACAAGTATCCGCATTCACAATTGAATGCAATTTTGTTCGGTGCTTTAATCACTTCTGCAAACTACTGAAGCCACTGAGGACAAAGTGACTGCTACGTGATGGCTTCCTGTGCTTTTGAAAAAGGTAATTCCTCCTGAGACATTTTCTTTCCAATTACTAGAAAATTATTCTGTTAAGTTCATTAGAAAAAGAATTCACTGCCATTTTTTGGGAAAATTGTCTCATAAATACTTATCTCTGGATGTAATGAAGTCATAGTAAAAGATAACTAGATGTGAATTACAGCCTATTAGATATGTCACCCTTGTGCAATTCACAACCTAAACAACTGCACTACACAGGTATTTTAGGGGATAAATTACTCCAAGAGTCAGAAATCTATCTAGTTTTATCTTCCTGTCCTATAGTCAAATAGAGAAAAAAGAACCAGGCTCAAATCGGTCACACGGTCTTTTACTGGGTTGTGTTTGGATTTCAGTAGACTTCCAATTAATGTATCCAAAGTAGGGGAAAACAGTTGTAAAGATGAGATGTCAGTTAGAAATTACCAGATAAGTTGTGATGAATAAATATGCTAGCCGAAGCTCACTGACATCATAATTGTGAGCAAGCTTCAATCTATGTCAATGACATTCATCTAAATGTGTAGATTTCTGAAAATGTATTTGATGCTCTGTTAATGTATCTTTTTTTTTTCAAGAGAGAGAGTGATAGAGAGCAGGGGAGGGACAGAAAGAGAAGGGGACAGAGGATCTGAAGCAGGCTCTACACTGAGAGCAAAGGGCCCAGTGTGGTTCGAACTCATGAACCATGAGATCATGACCTGAGCCAAAACCAAGAGTGATGCTTAACCAACTGGGCCATCCAGGCATCCCTGTTAGTGTATCATTTTACTGAATTGTATTAATTACTTATCAGGTACTTTGATACTGTGCTGAATGCCTTCTATGTAATATTTTAGTGAGTGGTTGTAATAACTCATTGAGAGCTGTTGTTTTAGTTATTCCTATAATCTAAACGAGGAAATAATGCTTAAAGTAAAGTTAGACACCCTACCCTATGGGGACCCCAAAGTCCATGCCATTAATTAGAATGGAAAGGAAAAGGCAATGATTAGTAGTGTTTTTATATGCCACAAAGAATCATCTGGGAGAATGCAATTATTAAAAGATGTGAATAAATAGGTACACATAGCATTTGGGCATAAATCTGTTGAGAGATATAGGAATCAATGTGAAGAACATGATAAACATAAATTGGAACATAAATTGGTACAGCCTTTCTGGAGGATAATTTGGCCATTTGTGTCAAAAACCTTTCCAGAAAGTCATATTCTCAAATTCATCAATTTCAGCCAGGGGAATTTATTCAAAAAATGCAATTAAAGAGGTGGCAAAGATTTCTCTACAGGTTTATTTACTTTAGCATTGCTTCTGCTAACGACATTTGAAAAAATATAAATATTCATAGTAGGAGATTTTGTAAACAAAGTATATTCACATGCAACTTTACACATGATTTTGTAGAAGAAACATTCTAACTTATTGAAAAATATTTAAAGGGATTATTGAAAGTGTATGATTACAAATTTGTAAAATTAAATATGTATTTATACACTCACATGCATACACAGAGAAAAGACCGCGATGGTTTGTACAAACCTGTGAATAGTGGTTACCGATGGAGGGTATGATAATGGTGATTTTTAGTTCTTCCTTTCCATTTTTGTATACGTCTTCTTTTTTCTACAATAAACTGTATTCCTTTTGTAATCAGAGAAAGACTTTTAAAATACGGTTTTAATGTAGTCATTTATCCTGTGCTTACATTTGAACCAAGTATAAAGGTGAATTAATACTGGTTTTTGTGCTTATCTTACGTTTACATTTTCATTTTGCCTTTTTTAGGAAATACAGGAACAAGGAGAGTAAGGGCATAAGGAAAATGAATTTTGTTTTATGTTTTTGATGGTAGAGCATAATTGTGCTGCCCAGGCATGATGATTTCTCTCAAGGAATAAGAAATCTCTGGTTTGTTTCATTTAGACTAGGTTTATGTAAACACAGCGTACCAATCGCTCAGATAATTCAGGTCTGGGCTATTCAGAATATGCTGACTGTTGCAACAAGAACACCTAAACTATCAGCGACTTAATATAGTAAAAGCTTTTTGCTTAATTACGTCATAGACCAGTGTGGTCAGAGGCAGGGGAAGGGGAGGGAATTCAGCTCCATTATGTCATTTAGACATTTGGGAACCCAGGCTTTGTTCATCATGGTCAACGTGTGACTTCCAAAACTGTCACAAAATAAGAAGAGATAGTACTCAGGCTGTGAGGGAGTTTATGGCCAGGTATGATGTGTCCTGTCAGCTGTGTCTCTATTCCATTGGCCAGGTTCAATCCCATGGACTTACTTAAGGTTAACACAGAGGAGGGTTGGGAATGTACCTTACTGTGTATTTTGGGAGGGAAACAAAACAAGACAGGTTGAGTGAACGTACGATGTGTGTCATTACCACTTACGCCTGACGGACCATTCAAAACTGATCTTTATCTTTAATGGCAGAGAATGGCACTTTAATACTCCATTTTACTTTGGCATATAAGTAAAATATTGCTTTTAAATGATCTTGTAGGGAGCTTGTTCAGTACTTTCTTTTTTATAGCCCGTTGTTGTAAAACCTTTCCATCCAGCTGAGAAAATCCAATTGTATTTATCAGGGAGTAATTGATGCCCAGGAAGATGATAACATATTTCCTGGACAGAATTCCCCAAGTGGCTCTTGGTTAAGAGGAGAGCAATTTAATAACTACATGTTTGTGTACGCTACAACCTAACTGATGGATACAGTCTGTTACCCCTGCCTCCAGGCTTCAAAAGTGTTTATGTCTGATTGGAAAGTCTTCAGCTTGTATCAGACACTGGAAAAACACTTTACTGTCTGAGATTTTCTATTTGTTGAAGAGGGCAGTAAAAGACATTTTGAGCATATGGAATCACCTAGTTTCATTTCTCAGATCTGAAGCTTTAGGCAGTGTCTGGTCGTGGTAAGTAAACTGTAGCCCTAATTATCTTTCTTGTAATGTTTACAGAGGCCAAGGACAGGTTGTAAATAGAACAGGAGAGCAAAATAAAAGGTGAAGTTGTTATTGCTGATACTGCTTACTCATTTGAAATGTAGGAAATTTCTCTTTCAAATGTAGAATTAACCACTGATTCAGGAGCACCTAGAAGTAGACTCTGGAGCCCTTAACTTTGTCTTTTATTTTTCTTGAAGCCCGCGACTCACAAGTAATGGTTCGTTGTTGTTTGTAATTAATCAGCTGAAAGTGTGTGTATGTATGGTGTTGTACTGAGGCACCTTTGGGTCTAGTGGCTTTATACCAGAATTGTACCAGACTCGAACAACTTCAGGGAACCACCTGACCCCTCTAGGGCCTCTGTCACCCTTGGACTCTTCAGGAATTCCCACCCAAGGCTTTCTGTAAAACCACATCTGTCCCCAGGTCCCACGAGAGGGCCCCCCCCCCCTTTAAGAAGAAATAAACCACGTGCTCTGGAACACCATAAAGAGGGTGGACATTTTCATGGATTTCAGAAGGAAAGAAATTTCACAGCAAAAGGTCCTTCTCGAAGCATATTTATAAAAGGGCATCCGTAACACGGAATGTACCCCCATAAAAGCGTAGGCAGTGGGAGGCGTGGCTTTTAAGAAAGTTAAGGAGTTTTAGACCTAGAAAAAATTATCTTTCTCTTCGACAATAATCCAAGTTAGAGAAGAAACTGTAGGCAATAATTTTACCAAAATCCTCACTTCTAATCATTTTCTTCTATAAGTGCAAAGATGGGGGCTTGAAGTGCATGACTTCTTTCCCTTTCCTCCTCCATGTTTGGACCCCTTAACTTCCTTAAACTGCAGTTCCCTTGTATGGAAAACATACAAGGGCTTCCCCGCAGTGCTTCCCAAGGGCTATATCCACAGTACAACTTAAGAACACAAAGCCCCGTTGAAGTTCGAAGTGATGAACAGTTAAGAATATTTTAATATTTCTCCCACATTGAGATAATTTCGATCATTTTCAATATAGTCTACATCTTTCAAAGTGAGATGTAATTGGTAGGTAACAGTTTCAGGCATACAACATACTAATCCTCAATATTATGCATATGATACAGTTTAAATCACAACATGCTACCATTAGTCCATGCTGTCCACCCCCTCACCCTTCCCTCCTTTCTTCCATCTATTCATTACCCACGTAGTTGTTGTTGAGATAGTCCTCGTAGATCTGTGTACCGACTTAGGGGGCTGCATGAATGCATGAGCCTAAGAACCTGCTCCCCCTGAATTTACGATCTGGTAAGGGGGTCAAGCCAATGATACTATAATATGATACATCCTATGAGAAAGATATATGCAAAGTGGTATAGAGAAGAGGTGAGCGGTGCTAACCCACCACCTGGGTGGGTGCGGGTCAGGTAATGGTGGCTGATCTGGGGGGCAGAGGCTAAGTAGGTCGAGCAGACAGAGAGAGAGATTTTCAGAAACATAATCAACGATGGGCAAACATGCCAGGCAGAATAATAGCCCCAAAGGCGTCCACGTCCAACCTCCCAGAACCCTTGATGTGTTATCTCAGATGGCCAAAGGGGCTTAGCAGGTGTGGTTAAGGATCTTGAGATGAAGAGATTATCCTGGATGGTCTGAGCGGGCCTGATACAATCACATGGGTCCTGATAAGAGGGAGACAGCCGGTGACAGAGAAAGAGATTTAACAAAGGAGCGGTGGTCAGAGGTAGAGAGAGACTGAAAGGGGCGATGCTGTTGTTTTTGAAGATGGAAGAAGCCAGGAGCCACCGCCTGCCAGTGGCCTCAAGAAGCTGAACGTGTCAAGCAGATGGGTTTTGCTCTAAAGCCTCCACCGAGAACTCGGCCGTGTCAGCGCCTTGATGTTAGCCCTGTAAGACCCACTTTGGACTTCAGACCCCTGGAACTGGGAGTTAGTAGTTTGTGTTGTTTTAAACCCCTGTGTTCCTGGTTATTTGTTACATCAGCAATGGGAAACAAATACATTTGAATGCGAGCTCCGCCTACAGCAAGAACTGGCTGTCCCTGGTGTCTCTGGACAGCTGGCACGTCACCGGCATGGGGTTTGTATCGGTCCAGCAAACTGTGTGAATGAGGGAGAGACCATGGCCCTTTTGGGCAATTGCAGGTGGCTATAGACTAAATGGGGCTGCTCAGCAGGAAACAGAAAAGTAGGCAGAGGCCAGATCACACAAAGGTGTGTAGAAAGTATCCGGCAGCTGGAGGGAATCCGTGGAAGGATTGCCAACGAGGAGGGTGTAACATTTCTCTTCCTCAGCATAGGAATACGTTTCTGAAGATTTTTTTTTTTTTTATTTCATGGAGTGAAGAGAATTGATAATAGGTGTTGAAAGAAATCAGCCAGACGCGTGTTGAAAGAAATCAGACATTGACTGGCAGGAATCTACAGTCCTTGTACATGTAGATTTCTACATGTGCTAACTAGCTACTTAGCCTCAGGCAAGAAGGTTCCTTTCTCTGGTGCTCAGTGTCCTCATCGTCTAGATAAGGACCCTGCATGGGATGAACTCGGATCCTCCCCAGCCCCAACATCCTGTCCTTTCGTGTCATGCCATGCTGTCTGTGAAAGTCAACTGCATCTGTGTATAGAAGTCACAAAGCTGTAAACTGTATGGACGTGGCTGTCTTGTTCACCACAGTATCTGAGGAAATTTGCTCACAGCGTGGCACCTGCAGGAGGGAGGGACGGAGAGAGAATGACTTACGTGGTTCATAGAAAGTTAAAAAGGAACAACAAGATCTTTCTTTTCTCAGACACATTACATGGACAACATAATAAACGTGTTAAATTTATCATTAGGTTACAATGGGATGTCAACAGATCTGTGATGGTGAAGACAGAAATGGCCACCGCGGTGTTGTTGGAGAGAAAACTGACAAAGTGTTTCCTATTTGTAGGGCTCAATACTTCTCTGAATAGAGATTTTTTTTTTTTCTGCTTGTGATGTTCTGTAAGATCCTACCTTATTCAACACTTTTCCCGGTAGCAGTATCAATCCAGACAGAGGCATTGCTTCCACAACAAGAAAAAAGCCTTACTCTTGAGTGTGAACAAACAATAAAGATCATGAATGCACTTGGGAAAATCATTTTCAAAATTTTAATTATGTCCGTAGTGTGAATATCATAAGCTCGGATGCAGCGTTGCACGTGACACGAAGTCCCTAAAACGTGCAAACGCATCTTGCATATGCTTCCCAGATTTGTGTACAGAGAAGGTAAAAGGGTATTTGGAAGCGGCTGGCGTCGCTGCAGCCGAATGGTGGTGGTGGAGGAGGAGGGTGGTTCTTATGATTCAGTTAGGGAGGACAAAATCATAGATAGCATCTCCACCCACGCAGTAAGAACAACTTTACCTTGAAGGCCTGGGGTGAATACCTCAGGGGGAAGGATTGGCATTTAGTGTCGTTCAAATGTCAGGATGAAATGTATGGGGGGGGGGGATAGTAGAATATTCCATTTATTTCTGTAGTGCTGACAAAATGTAGGTTGCATGTTTCGGAAGGCTACTGAACAAATTTCTTTCTTGACTGTCATACTAGGATTCAAATCCCAGCTCTGCCGTTTGCCCTATTTATGACCGTGGCCACTTTTTTCTTGCCACTCGGTGCCTCAGTGTCCTCATCTATAAACTGGGGTGACAACGCTGTTGTCTTCTTCACATGCTGTCACCAAGATTCAGTGAAAGAATATGTGTCTAGAGTTTAACACTATGTCTGGCACATAGGAAACACTCAACAAATGTGGTTATTATCACGGCATATTCTGCATTACACCTTGCTGGGCCTTCTCATGATGCAATCTTAAATCCGAAGTCACCAGCCTGGTATTCAAGTTCGGTAGCTGAGGGCAGAGCAGATGTGCAAATACACAAAACCGTACCAGAAAAACAAGGTTTTGTAACAATGGTCCTCTTGGTCTCTTTGCTAGAGAACAGAGACCAGATGGTGTGTGGTTTTTTAGGAATGCCCTTATGAGTGGGTTAGGGACTCAACATAACAAAATAGTGTTGGACAATAATTCCAAATGCATCCAGTTAGCTGTCTGAATGGCTTTGTTGACTGGGTCACTCCAAGTACTTTAAAACTTGGTCAATTTCACACGGCCTTCTTGTTCTGCACTTGATGTGCGGGTGAGATCAGCTCTCCATTGAGGTCCTTCAAGATCATAAAGAAACCAGTGTATCTTGTTATTACGTTGTCTGTTGCACACTCAGATTTAGAAAGCCCCATGTTGGACAGAGCCAACACATTTACATAATGAACTGTTGTTTGATAAATGTGACAGTATTTAAATTAATTTCCAAGCACACAGTGAAAAGGTTTCAATATCAAACCAAACAAAACCTCCGTGGTCCTTCTACCTAAACCACCCCGATCTTGACTGGAAGCTCTATTATCTGAGTTAGGGGCCTTTTTCCTGCTTTACTTGCATTCTTTTTCTCTCCCAACCTCTCCCTGTGTAGCAATGAACAAAGTATATTGACCTCTGGGGATATTATTTTAATTCCTGCATTTTATCCAAGACTTAAACATACAGAATTACAAAAACCTCAATTTATATCATTTTCAATGTAATTTAGAAGGTGAAATTGACTTTTTTGGACCTGTATCTTTAGTTACTGGATTTTTAATAGCTTGGAAATGCAGCGATGCTTGAAAATGTAAATTTTTGGAAGGAAAAACTTTCAGAAATTGTGACCTACTTAACTTTTAATGGATTGGACCATTGAGCCAAGAAGCATGGTGACCACCCACTGGGCTTCAAGCATGGTGTCCTGATTGTCAAGCTCAAGGCCAAAGATAGTTCTAATTAAATGAAGACCACCTCTATTTGGGCCGGAGAAATTCTAGAATCATCACGTGGATTTAGTAACTATGTCGCGTACCAAGTGAGCCTGTCCTTTCATCTGAACTCAAGGTCTGGCAGGTTGTGGAGCTCACATGTTTGTTGAATGAATTAGAATACCACACTATCTACTTCCATGATAAAATTCTCTCCAGCCCCCATTAAAAGCATACAAGTGAAAGCATGAGACAGAATCACACTCTAAGGCCACCCTGGATTAGGATAGGTGGCTATAATAATACCAAAACCCCTTTAGAGGAAACCCTATCTTTGGAAAATCGTCAGAAATAAATCCACATGGCTGATTAGAATTCAAAAGCCCTGGAATATAACTGCTGCCTTTTGCTCTCCAGCCTTCTGAGCTTAACTCCCGCTGGCCTGGTATCAGTCTTAGTGGCTCCAAATTGTGGCGGCAGAAAAAGACAGAGACCAGGGCCAGAAGCTCATTCCCCACTTAGAGTTGCTTCTTACGCTTCTTGTACCTTCGGTCTCCATGAGGGAGGCTCCATGGGTTTGTTTTTACTACGTAGTGCTAATTCTAAATGCATTTAATGCAGTGTGATGGATGATCGTTTCATAGAACTGTAGGACATTGTGTGTGTGTGTGTGTGTGTGTGTGTGTGTGTGTGAGAGAGAGAGAGAGAGAGAGAGAGAGAGAGAGAGAGAGAGATAATGATATCACTGACCTGGTGGAATGCTTCCTAACTGGTGTGGCACAACTCTCAAGGCACTGTTGGGGTCAAGGTCGTGAACACGCATTTGGTTATCATAATGACTGGAGGCGAGCTCCCGGGATTCCGGTTGAGAAGGACAGGGATGCTAGTGACCCCGCAGCACGTGGAAGAGTCGTGCACAACAAAGACAATGAAGAAATGTGTGTGAGTTCACTGGACATTCGTGGAGGCTAAAAAATTATTTAATAATGGTTGGCGTCTAGGATCTAACTCCTTTGTCTTTGTAAACGTAAAGCTTTTTGTTTTTTGTTTTGTGTGTGTGTGTGTGTGTGTGTGTGTGTGTGTGTGCGTGCAGAATGAGTATGTATCGTATTTTCCGAGGACGGCATGACCCTTCCCCTTGAGGGATGGCAGGACTCTGAGTCAGAACTTTCCCGTGCAGCTTGAGGCATGACAACTAGCTTCACATCTTCCCTGGTGGAGCCTGACCGATCGCAAATTTAAAGGCATGGTATTTTATTGCCATTTGCTTCTCTTCTGTTTCTCCTTCGTTACGTATTGAGAGCGTTATATCATTTCTTTGGCAGCTATGTGTGTAGGTTAATACCTGTCCCCTGGCTGGAGGCAGACTGTGTTGCGAGCAGACCCCACAAATTCGAATGCCGGCTCCCAGCTGCAAGCACATTCCTGACCCTTCGTCTTCTGTCTGTAAACTGGGACCATGCTGCCTAGCACCTATGCTGGCTGGGGATAATTGTAGCACCTTTGTCATAGTACCTGCGACATGCGGATGGGCACTAGATCAGTGGTTGCCATCCACAATGGAACCCAACAATCCTGTAACAAATGTGTGGTTCTGTCCCCTTCACTGTCCTATAAAGTGAGATTCATAGATGGCAGCCTACAGGTATTACCCAAGGGCTGTCCATGCGGATCAGCCAGCATCTGTCTACGAATGTCCTACTGGAGCAAATGTGCACAGTGAACTTGGGGAACAGCGTAGTGGCCTGAGGCTAAAGGTTTCCTGCCATCAGCGAGACCACAACACATGTGGTTTCCATTTCGAGTAACATTCAATGTCAGATGACAGTGGGCTGACATCATGACTGAGGATGTTTACGTATGTGAAGCAGTAATGGGGCCGACGAGGCTCAAAAAAAGGGGCTACACAGAGATTGGGAGAGGAACTTTTTTTTTTAAAGTTTTTACTCATTTTTGAAGGGGAGAGAGACAGAGCATGAGCGCGGGAAGGGCAGAGAGAGAGGGAGACAGAAGCCGAAGCAGGCTCCAGGCTCCGAGCTGTCAGCACAGAGCTCGCCCAGTGCCGGGTGTGAACCCACGACCATGAGATCATGACCTGAGCCGGAGTCCGATGCTTAACTGACTCAGCCACCCAGGTGCCCTGGGGAGAGGAGCATTCTAGAATCCCTTTGGGTAATTGGTCCAGCAAGGAAGGTCCTCTCCATAACTTACTGTCAGGGACAGAGCCAGTGAACTGGGTGTCGTTCCCCAGGCCCCTAGAGTAGCAAAGCCATGCACATGGAGAACATCACACCGTTGCTTCCCTGTCCCTGGGCTCCTGGCAGGAACCCCAGGACCGACAGTGGCTGATGCTATTGCCACTTGCTGGGCGGTTTGCTCCACCATGATATTGGGGGGTTCTCTCTCTCTCTCTGTCTCTCTCTCTCTGTACTCTTACTCCTTTCTCTGTTGTCCTACATATTACTGTTGCTTGTCCTGTCCTCAGGGTGATAGTTCTCAATTATTTTAGTTTTAGAAAAACGCATAAGGCAGTGTTTCCAGTATGATAGGAACAAATGGGAAAAAAAAATACGTGACTCGATGAGTGATCTCTGCCTCCTTTGATCAACGGGTCTTGATGCAGAGATCCTGGGCGATGTCCCTCCTCACTGTCGTTTAAGTGTTTCCTGAAGCATCTGAGATCAGTAGCAATGACACCGCCTCTGATAATCCGCCCAGCATTTTCTAGGCCCTGTTCCTCTACCAGCTCTTACCTTGGGCAAGATCCTCATCCCTTTCCTGTCTCAGTTTCTCTCCTGTAAAATGGGGAAATAATGGTACCTCAGAAGGCATACTGATGAACTGAAAGAAAAACACTGAGAACAGTACCTAACACATAATAAGTGCTTAAGACTCACAATTTTGAAAATGCGACAGTGTCTCGGAGAATTCAAGTGACTGGACCATGAAGAACCATTCGGCTACGAATGCATGGAATCCAGGTGTATCTACACCACGGGGCTCATCCTTGACACTGCTGACATGTGGGTCTATGTAATTCTTCGCTGTGGGGCCGTTCTGCGCGTTGTAGGATGTTTCGCAGCATCCCCGGTCTCTACCCTCTAGATGCCGGCTACACACCCCACACGTGACAACCCGGAACGCGTCCGGACATTGCCAGACCTCCCTGGGGAGGGGGATTGTGTGCAGAATTGCCTCTGGCTGAGACCCAGTGGCGGGAACCAATGCTTTTCTGCCCTTTTCACTATCCTCATCATGAAGGAAAATCATTTTTTTCTAAGTATTTTTTTAAACACATGAGCTAAGTGAGGAGGCATTTCTTTAGAAAAGAACCTTTGCTTTCCAACTTTCAAATTGTGTAATTACTTCAAATAATCAGCTTTGTGGGTGTAATCAAAACCCAATTCAATTAAAATAAATTCAGTAATAACACACAGCTAAGGAACTGTCCCTCTGGTCAGTGATTAGAACAAACATACTTTGTTATTCAGATTGGACCGGTGACACCGTGGGGGGTGATGGCCATCCTGAGGAGGTTCTCCTGGGTCCCTTTAGCTCAGAGGCTATAGGAGCTGGGACGAGTGCCGTAACCATAGGAGGAGAACAGTTGGGAGGAGAATGGGTTTTCTGTGCATGGAGTATTAGCAGAGTGTCTGCGGTTATTGGCCCTCTTCTAGAACTTAAGGGAAAGCATGCCTTCTCATCTTCATTTAGAATATTCTGTTTTAATTTTCCCAAGTGGGACATGTTCTGTGGGGGCCATGCCCTTCTCATCCTCCTCCTTACCAGACTTTCCTAGCTGATCACGTCACCCTTTGCCTGAACTGGGTCCCCAGGATGGTGGCAGAGGGGGGTAACTGGCTTCTGTTATTATCTCTTTGGAGTTGCTGGAATGCAGCTCTGTTCTGTTGTAGGGAGCCGATGGCATTCAGTGACCTCTGGGGGTTTCCCTGTTCTTTGGAGGTTCCTTCGACCCCGGGAAGCACCAGAAGGCCCCAGGTGCTGCTCATTATGTTTCAGCGGTGAAGTTTCCCTCTGCCCGCTTCCTTCTTTGAGCCTATGTAAGCCCCAAGCACTGATGAGGGAAGTGTGGGAAGTCAATGGCATCTTCAAGGAGGAAGCCAATCCCTCGGGATTCCCCACAGCACTGAGCCCGGGGTTCAGAAGCAGCATTCAGTGAAAGATGGGAGGCTTCGTTTCTGGCAAAGAGCTGTGAGCAGATGAGTCTGATGCATGATTGGGCAGGACTTAGGTTCTGGAAGTGTCTGCAGCAGCCCAGGGCGGGTGGGGGCCAGGGGAGGCTCGGGGCAAGAGAATGCAAGGGAGAGCATGAGCTCTCGCGTTCGGTCACCTGGCTGGGAATCCAGGTTTTCTTCCCCTTCTTAAGTGAAAGGTCTAACAGAAGACTTCTCTCTTTACCTCAAGTTTCTACATCTGTAGAGTTTAGACAACACAAGTACTTTCTCCATAGAGATGAGAATTAACTGGGTTACATGGTTCAAGTCCTTAGACTTGGGGCCTGATAATTGTCAGTGCTATCCTTTGTTATTAGCAAGAAACGTCGAGCCTACGAGGAGTCGATCTCCCCAGTCAAGTTGACTGCCATTCTCCCCGCTTATGTACCAACATCTGCAAAGGACCTCGGCCCAACCTTTATCTCCCCGTGCTATTTTTAGAGAGCCATCCGTTCAATATTTTTCCTTACCTCTCAATGTCTCTTTCCGAGCTCAATATCCTGACATTGGTAGAGCCGTTCTTCTCTACCCATGGGGTTAATTGGGGCCGCTAGTTAATTCTCTGACCCCTCCTTCTTCTGATGGCAGACTTGTACTCCTGGCCATAGTACTGGGGACCTGCTCCGGGCCCGACCAAAAGGACCCCTTAGCTGTAAAGAGAGATGTTCAAGGTCCGTGCACATGACCTTACATGATCGGAGCCCTCTATAGCGGTTGCGGTAGATACAGAGGGCTAAACGCATTTCCTCTTTCTGCTGGAGTTGCTATGCTGGTGGTGGCAACCTCAAAGTTCCTTTCAGTTGGAAGAGCGAGCGAGGCTGAAAGCAGCCTTGAGAAGGGGGGGGGAGGGGCGGGCGTATTGTGTGAGCACAGTCCCTTCTGTCACTCACTACCCTTCCTTTGCACAGTCGGTACATTCCCTTCTGCTCAGTCATGTTTGAGCTGCACTTCGGTCCCCTGAACAAGTTGGAGTGCCAGAACTCAAAAACAAAAACAAAAACCCAAACAGAGAAAAGCTAAGGAGCTCTACGAGGACCAGGGCAGTGACGATGTCTTCCTATCTTTATGACACCTGGGCCTGGCCGAGCACCTCGCCGGGGCAGAGGAACCACCTGGGTCCCTGGGAGAAGCAGAACTCCACATTTCAGAACCAAAACTCCCATTTCGTGGGGCTAACCTTGGTAAATCATTGGAACCAGGCCAGTGTCTCCTTGTCGCCTGAGAGCAGGGTCTCCTCCGAGATTTTCACCTGGAGCGGGAAACAGTGGGTGCCACCAGGTGAGGGATTCCCTGGCAGCCCAAAGCCATCTGGTCGCTGCCCCCTTGTCTTACTCCCACAGGTACAAATTTCCCTGGTGCCTGGGAGAGTCTTTCCTTTGGGGAGAATTGGCTGGGATACACATCTCCTCATTCCCAAGCTTCCTTTTAACTTGCTGTTCGAAAACACCCTTCCCCTTGGGGCACCTGGGTGGCTCAGTCAGGTAAGCGTCTGACTCCCGATTTCAGCTGAGGTCATGATCTCACAGTTCGTGAGATCGAGTCCCACGTTGGGCTCTGTGCTGATGGTATGGAGCCTGCTCGGGATTCTCTGTCTCCCTGTCTCTGTCCCTCCCCACCCATGTGCCTGCTCTCTCACTCTTTCTCAAAATAGATAAACAAACATTAAAAAACATACCCCTCCCCTCAGTTATGACTAAGCCTTCTTTTTTAAGTTTTTTAACTTCTTTTTTTAACTCCTTCTTTTTTAAGTGGGAGCAGGGCAGAAAGAGAGAATTCCAAGCAGGTTCTGCCTGGTCAACTTGCAGAGCCCAAGGGGTTAGAACTCAGAAACCACGACATCATGACCTGAGCTGCAGTCAAGAGTCAGATGCTTAACCCACTGAGCCTCCCAGGTGCTCCTAAGCTTTCTTTGTATTTGCCTTAAGCCTTCACACCTTCCTTTTGTTTTAGCCTTGCCGTAACCAACAACGTAGTGGGACCATTTTTAACCCTAGTGCTAACACAGGTGGGACACTGATGCCCAGAGTCCCTCAGTGGGGTGATCCTGGGTTACATATGCCTGGCCCTGCTTTGTCTCCAGCCTGACGCAGGCACAGAGGTAAGGACAGTGCCGAGGTATGAGTGGCCTAAGAAGACAGCATGCATTTAAATGCCCTGTCTGCTGTATATATTTTACTAGAAAGTGTTTTAATACTTTAAATAGACTTTATAGGTCAGCTTCCAGGAGCCCAAGAGACTTCTCCCAAATAGCTGCAGCCTGCCCTCGAGGAATAGATCTGGGACAAAGGAGCCTAAGCCAAGCATCCTCTGTCATTTTGACACCTTTATTAACGTACCGTGGTAAGGAATGAAATAATCTATTCATACATGTTGTAGCTAAGCCTGGAATATACATTTCTAAGGCAGAAGGAGGGGAAGGGGTTGAGTGGGAGAAAAAAAAACCCAAAAAGCTAAAGGGAACCAAAGGAAAAATCTGGATGGACTTTACAACCATAAATGGTAAAACTAACCCTGTTCCACTGCCAGCTACGAGAACAGCCGAGTAAGGTTTTGATTTACAGGAACAGCTCAGCAAGGGCCTTGTAGAGAGCTTCATGCCTGCTATAAAAATGTGATTAGCTATAAAACAGGGAGATTTAACAAGAGACTTTAAGCATAGGCAACAGACCTGCTCAAAAATAAACAAAAACAAATTGCTGCCTGCGTGTCTAACCCAACTCCACAAAGACCGGGATTAGGAGAATTCTTTTTTAGGCTTGTGATATAATTAATAACTTTTTACTTTTAGAGTCAAAAGCAAGAAAGAGGAAAGATGTCCTTGAACAGTACTTGCGATGCCTTCAACCTGCCTTTCATCAGCAGCTCTTCTATTTGACGCTTACATAGTCCTAAAGCACGAACAGGAATCCTCCCCCAGAGCACCTCCCATGCAGAGCCCCCCTGACACCCAGGGTGGGAGGAAATAGAAGTCAGTGAGAGTATCCTGGGCCTTGGGAGGGGACAGTGTTTAAGGCCACGAGGACTTTTTGCCACCTTTCCCCTGCTTTGTGGTAAGTCTGCAGTGCTCTGCTGTGGAGGTCTTTGGCCAGAGGCCAAATCAGTTCCCAATGATTTTTTTTTTAAGTTTTTATTTCGAGGAAGACAGAGACAGTGTGAGCAGGGAAGGGGCAGAGAGAGAGAGAGAGAGAGAGAGAGAGAATCCCAAGCAGACATTGCAGGGTCAGCCTAGAGCCCGATGCAGGGCTTGAACCCAAGAACCCTGAGATCATGACCTGAGCCGAAACCAAGAGTTGGATGCTTAACCACCTGAGCCACCCAGGTGCCCCCCTAATGATGTTTTTTGTTGTTTTGTTTTGCTTTGTTTTGAGAACAAGTGGTCGTCCTAAGTTACTCTGAAGGGGAGAGGAGGGCTGGGAATATTTAGTCAAAATACTAGCACATCTAGGTCAGGCACTGGGGTGATTTCTTAGTAATTAAACACAACGGCTGTGGTCTATGGATTTCTCACTGTGCGTCAGTCACCGTGCAGAGCACTTTATGTGGATTATCTCCATATCTCCCAAGAAACACTCTGAAGTAGGTTTCATTTATCTCCATTTCACAGATGTGGAAACCACATTCAGAGACATTATCACACAATATATACAAGTTGGAGCTGGGGTTCAACCCTGGCCTGTCTGAAGCCAGAAATCAAGCTGCTAACCCCTGTTCCAGAAAAGTGATGGTGTTAATGAAGGGCTCTGTTCTGCTGTTTCAGGCTACAGTTGCTTTCTCTTTCCTGAGAAATACCGGTTCTGCTTCCCTTCTTTGCTGAAGCCTGGGCAAGAGGCATGCAGAAAGTCTCTGGAAGATCTGTCTCTTTGCCAAAAGAAGCATGCACGCTGAGTCCTCAGGCCACGTGTGGGGTTCCCTGTGCTTCGTTTTTGCCACCCCCTGTCCTCTGTGCCTGTCTTGCTTATCCTTGTACTGAATATGCTTGGCCCCAATCTATTGCCGTCGGGGACCGAAACACTGCGTTACTGGAATGCGTGTGCCGTGCCCTGTGGTTAACTGCATTTTCAGGTTCTTCTGTCATTCCACTAGTACATTTTACTGCCCCAGAAAAAAGGTGAGCCTAATTGAACATTTTTTTAAATGTTACATGATCATTGTTGTGCATTCAAGTTGTAGTCCTCTTTACAGACGTTGATTTTCTCTCCATAGTACTTCTTAGAATTTATTTATTTAAATTCAAGTTAATTAACATACAGTGTAGTCTTGGTTTCCGGAGTAGAACCCAGTGATTCACCACTTACATATAACACCCAGTGCTCGTCCCAACAAGCGCCCTTCTTAAATGCCCATCACCCATTTAGCCCATCCCCCCCAACCCACCTCCCCTCCAGCAACCCTCCGTTTGTTCTCTGTATTCAAGAGTCTCTTGTGGTTTGCCTCCCTCTCTGTTTTTATCTTATTTTCTCTCCATAGTATTATACATGGGACTTGAACAAAAGGAAAGGGGTTATTTTAAAATTGGAGGGTTTCCAGACACATCCTAGAATTTAAAATAAATAAGAGCACGATGCGACCTGGTTTTGTTTTCAATGACTCCTTAGACAGTAAGCTGGACCCCCACCTGAATTCTCATTAAGACTGTCCTGTGTGGGCCGAGGTATACGAACTCCATCATACCATGCAGCTGTCTCCGGCTTCATTAGAGTATTGCTTATTGTAAGTTTTCGCCACTATTGACATATAAAAAGGAACCTTCTATTATATGCATGGTCTATCTGCCTTGTTAATATAACTTTATAACTAGAACAGATTTTTCCCCCCAAAAGGTTTCGGCGCTAATTTCCACCAGAATAAGATCTGGATTAATTATAACTTGGGTATTGAGAACCCATGACATAATCCCTTCTTCCTGGAAATATATCCTTCTCTCAGGGCTGTTATGGGACAAATGCTAATTTCAGCCTAGGAGTTCCTTCTTTGGAGGGATTTTGTCACATCCTGTGTGACGGAAGTACCCTACCTAGCCCTTTCCATAGCACCTCTGTGAGTTTATCATAACAAGGTCACCCCCGTCATGTAAAGTGTTTAAGTTTTTTTTTTAAGTATTTTAAAATTAAAAAAAAAATTGAATATGGTTAACACAAGTTTAACACTAGTTTTGGGTGTACAACTTAGTGATTTCTATCACCATCATTTAGTAGGTGATCAATAAATATTTCTGTTGAGCGAGTGAATGAAGGAATACGCTTTTACAAAAACTCAGGGCAGATAAGAAAAGGTCACTGGTTACCCAGCACCACGCAGATTATGGGAAGTTCTGTGAGTGGCAGGCACCGTGTTATCAAGGTCTGTGTGAATGTGAGATCACATCCTCTTGGGACCAGCGCAATTTCCAGGGGGAGTTTAATATTTCTGTTGGGACTTGAGAAGGAGATCTTCTCTGGCCAGGGGCAGATTGACAGAGAAAGAATGCCAGGATGGAGGGACAATAAAATTGCAAGGTCTAGAAAGTCTGAAAGCACAATACAGGCTCAAGGAGAGAATGTGAGTGGAAGTTAGAGGCTCCGATGAGAAGAGTAAGAGAATAATACATTTTGGTGACACATTTTGGAGGGTCTTAAATGTCTGACCAAGGACTTACACTTAATTTTGAAGGCATTTGCAGAGCAAATGTAGGCCTTTGAGCTAAAGAATGATATGATTGAAAAAGTGCTATGAGATTAATATGACCGTGGTGTGTGTTCTAAGGATGATAGGAAGTTAAATGGGCGGAAAAATCTCCTAACAGTCTATTTTAACATTCTAGGATTGGGGTAAGGAGGCATAAATCGAGACTGGTGGGGTGGAGACAGAATGCTTGAGGTGATAAAGACATTTTTTTCTCTTAGGAATTGGCAGAGTGTTTGTGCACACAAGACTTCATTAAGTTATCAAAGGAACTCATTTGCTTCTCTCTCTCGTACATTTTAAAGACTTGCCTGAAAAGCAAAATTGTGAAGTTCTGTTTCTTCTCCCTGTCACGTGTTTAAATACAAGCAAAGAAGCCAGCTCTCAACTTTAAAGCCAATGCTGTTTTGGATTTTACCAAAACCAGCCAGCATCCCAGAGCAAAGAACTAAAGAAATGCTCTTTTCCAAAATTAATAACGACTTCAGACCTGTTACTAGGGTAACATTATCTTGAGACCTACCTAATCACTTCTGTTTTAGAGGGAGATTTGATGACGAGTCACAACCCTTATAGTCACATGGGAAGTTGTGGTGTGAAAGCTATTTCTACCTGATGTTTAATGTGTCTTTCAGAAGTGGAGGCGTGTGGAGTTTGTTCATCTTAACCAAAAGCAATAGGAAGGGAGTGTTTTTAGAAAAATCACCAAAAGACAGGTCATTTGTAATCTTTTAAAAAATAACTCATGGTTACTTTTTTAAAGGGTTATCAAGGATTTGTATGAAGGCATAACAGCTTCTGGAACATGTAGAGTCAGTACATATTTTCCCCCAATGGCTATCACCTAAATCTAAATTGTGTCTTTAATCTCAGTTACTGAGTTGTATATAGATGCTGCGTATGTACACGTGCTCTTGGAGAGCACATTGACCAAAATTTCATTTGTTTACCCAATGAGTCATGGTGCCTAAAAAAGTTAAGAACTACAGAGCCAGAGTCATGATTGCCAGAGCTAATCTCTTTTATCTTTACCATTCAATAGTGAAATGAGCAAAGTAAAGATGATATGCTATATTTTCTCATAAATACAGAAGACTGTATTTTATTCCTGATTTTTATTTGAAACAGTAATGATAAATTCTAGTTGGCATCTTTTTAAAAGTTTGTTTGTTTGTTTGTTTGTTTGTTTAGAGCAGGGGAAGAGCAGAGATCGAGAGAGAGAGAGAGAGAGAGGGAGAGAGAGAGAGAGAGAGAGAGAGAATCCCAAGCAGGCTCCATGCTGTCAGCATTGAGCTCGATGTGGGGCTCAATCTCATGAACGCTGAGATCACTACCTGAGCCGAAATGAAGAGTTCAATGCTTAACCCACTGAGTCACCCAGGCACCCCCTTTAGTTGGCATCTTAAGTCATCTCCAATTAAGGATTGTCTTTCCCCTTTCTTTCTTTCTTTCTTTCTTTCTTTCTTTCTTTCTTTCTTTCTTTCTTTCTCCACAGAGTTCAAGTGTGTTTGTTATACAGTTACTCACAAATAGCATTATTGAGTTCAGTTACTTCAGCAAGAATTTGGACTTGAACGTACATGATGATTTTCCATAACCGTGGTTAAAATCAAAGCATTGCTTGCGAGATGCTCAATTAACTCTAAATTAAATTAATCAGGAAACCCTATTCTTTCAGACAGAGTTTGCAAACGAATTCTAATTTTTCGAGTAGCCTAGACTTCTCTTAAGAAGGCAGATTCTTGCAGTTTACTTGCAAGAGACTCTGACGCATCAGGTCATAGATGGAACCCGGGAACGTGCCATTTCTTATTAAGCGCTTCTCAGCTGGTTCTGAGGTAGGTGTTCTCAGAGCATACCTTCATCATCACTAGATGAGAAGGTTAATGTAGTAATTCAAGTGAGAGAAAACAAACATCCAGGTCCGTGTGCAGTTTGCTAAGGATGTTCTAGTGGAAGGCGGACCATCCCGGTTGAAGGTCTGCTTCTACCGGTTTTTTTCCTCTGAATTTTTTTCCTGTTATGAAATTGGGATCTATGTTTGTTTCCTGGGGCTGCCAAAACAAAGCACCATCAACTAAGTGGCCTTAAACAACAGCAGTTTATTGTCTCACAGTTCTGGAGACCGGAAGTCCAAAATTAAGGTGTCGGCAGGGTGATTTCCCCTCTGAGCCTGACTAGAATGCTTCTTTGTCTTTTCCTAGCTTACGGTGGTGGCCTTCAATCCTCGCTTGGTGTTACTTGACTTGCAGGGGCAGTCTCTCCAGTCTCTGCTTCTGTCCCCCATGGCGTTCTCCCTGTGTCTCTTTCCTCTTCCTAGAAGAACACCGGCCATATTGGATTAAGAGCTCATTCTACTCCGGTGTGGCCTCAACTTTACTAAGTTAATTACATCTGCAGCAGTTCTGTTGGCCAATACTTGGTCATATCCTGAGGTCTTGGAGGTTAGGACTTCAACATACCTATTTTGGAAGATGTGATTTAATCCACGAAAGAGGGAGGAAGGGCACGTGGCTAGAACAGGTCCGGGATTCACAAATCAGCATCATAAATTGGTCCAGCGTGACTGTCCAGTCTCTTAAGAAACAAGTTAGAATCACAGGTTCCTTTAACCTGAGCTCCAGATTCCAGCTCAGTAAGGATGAGATTGTGCCTTAGAACACAATTGTGTTCGCATTGTGTTACTGATCTGTAGGAAAGTCCCACTCTGAGGAACCCCGCCGGAAGCATCTGCTTAATTATGTTTTGCTGAATGTACTGTGTAAATGATAAATTATGACTACGTAAAACTGAGGTAATAGCCACATGTAACAACTATGTATATCTCCACAATGAGCTGCTACCATATGTTTGTCTGTCTCGGCAGGAGCAAGGAAGCAGTGTTCACAGATTATGCTTGTTTAATTGATCGTTCCATGCGTTTAAGGAAAATTATAGCTCCTCCTAAGAACGATCTTTTATAAAATGAAGCACAGTTTCAATGTTTTTGTTTTTCCACTATTTTAATTATCAATGGGATGATGAAAAACTGGGCCATTGACCCCATTACGACTGCTTTCTTTTCATTAATAATGGCAAAGGCTCTTCTTAAAGTGGAACCAAAATGCAGATGTGAGTTCACCAAGCCTCTAAGGACTTAAGGAGACCATGCATGTGATCAAAATGGCATGTTTAACAATCCTCCTTTCAAGATAGAATACAGATAAGATACAGAGACTCTGAGGCCAAAAGTACTCTTTGCCACAGCCGCACTCGATAATACATACGTTGTTAATCCCTGGCCGTTTCAGAGTAATTGCAGGCTTCTTCGTGGAACCAATTTTCTGACTTTGGAGACTAAGATAATTCAAATTGCATGTCCTTAAGTATGATAGTAAGAGGAGTCTGCCAGTGGTTGCTTGTAGGAGCCGATCTTGCTGGAGGAACGAGTTGGACCTTCGTGGGTCTTACAGACCGGAGGTTTGCATTTAGCCCTTTCCTTGGCAAGAGGACTCATGCCACTCTCAGAATTAATAAGCGTGTCTCAGAGTCACGGAATTGCCTGTGGAGTGGAATTTATAATTTTAATGAGGCAGTTTGCTGTTTCACATCGCAGAGTACTAACCACTATACGATCACGGCCCAGATTGCTGTTTCAAATGGCACATTTTGAAAAAGCAAATGTGGTTTCTTCTTGAATAATTGGTAGTCAGTTCGTAGTTTCCTTTGCGTATTTTTAGTTACATGTATGTTCCAATGGGACTCCCCCCCCCCCCATAGTGCCATTGTTTACCGATCGGCATTTGGTGGCAAAATCCCCTCCATTGTATCTGCCTCCCTGGTAATGTTGGATGTAAAGTGAGGTACACGTTTTTGATGATTCCTTGCATAAATCTGGTACATAAAATATTTTGCCAAAATTATCACTTCATAGAAAGTGTTATTTAATGTGACTGAGCCAAATGTTTCAATCAGTTTCCATATGCCAGAAGTGGATTGCGATTGAGGGCAGAGTGTGACTGAATGCAGATGATGTCTGTGAACTTTCTCAGGGTCACGTTGGAGACACAAGCAGACAAAGACTATTTCTAGCCGCAATACCTCCTTGGTTTCATCTAGTCTCCGCTGAGACTGAAGCCTTGATTTCCAGATTCTTAGAGAAGGGTTGCATCCTCTTGATGGATCTATTATTCTTTGTGTCTCTGGTTCAAAAGTTATCAAAGAGAAGCAGAAAACTCCAAGCTGGAATAACACTCCGAATATTCTGAAGAGTATCTATGACATTCCCCATAAATATTCAGACCTTCATCAGAAAACAGTAGCTTTGGGCAAAGAGGGGTGTGTATAGTTCAATGTCAGCATTTAACAGCCGGTCATCGCCACGTCATTGGGCTTTCTTCCCTTTGGCCACAGCGCATCTTCACTGTTATGCTTTAGTTTTTTTTTTTTTTTTCTATCTGCGTATTAGTTAATTAATTCTTCAACATTTTTCAAACATTTACTGCTTGCATTCACTTGCATGTAACAACTTAAGAGAAACTCAGTGTAATTGAGAAGATTGATCTCTGGGAAAAAGTTTCCAACGTTGGAACGGACGTGGTAAATGATATACTGTAACACAAGAGCAAAATGCGAGAAAAATGCATGGAAGAAGAAGGTAACAAGAAATCTACGGGTAGTAAGATACTCCTGGTGAAATGGACACACTCTTGGCCTTTATGATACTCATTTGCCGTATACTTAACTCAGCATTTCTATGTACCGGGCATTATGCTGATAATGACTAGAACATAGTTTTTTGCCCTGAAGACTCATAGGTGGAGGGGAAGACAGCTAGGTGACAGAACAATCTAGGCTCTATAGAAGTGCAGAGAACTGATGGCCTGTGGGCCAGGGCAGAGAGGAAAGGGCTCCTGAGAAGGAAATGCTGTCGGGTTCTTTACTTTCCAAAGACTCAGTCTACCCAAATGGGCTCAAGTAAAGTAGGGTCATTTGAAGACATGAGGGATTCTCACAGAAACGAAAGGCAGGGAGTATCTGCGCTCGAGAGAACCGGGCATCAGGTGAGCACTCTGTATCCGTCTGTCTCTGAGAGTCTAAGCGGCCCGGTCTCATTATGCTCCTTTCTACGTGTGTTTTCTCTAATACAGAATCACTGGATTTTTGCTGAATGATGTATTTTTTTCAATAGATCATCACCTTCTCCTCCTCCTCCCTCTCCTCCTCCTCCTCCTCCTCCATCTTCGTTTTAAGAAAATCTCCTGCAGTCATCTTCAAGGTTGCATTTTATGGCTAACAGATTGGAAATCACTGACATTTCCAGTCGACTCTTGTCTGTAGATCCTTGTAATTGTGAAAATACTCTTTATAGTTGCTTAGGTGCCTATGAAGTCTGGAGCGAATTCTGCTGGCGAGAGCTTATTTTTAATTCTACCTTTTAATATTTAAACATGTAATTATTTCAGCTCAAATCTGTTCACATTGTATTTATAATGTTAACATCTTATTTTATTTTTTTAAAGTTTATTCATTTATCCTGAGAGAGAGAGAGAGCACAAGCAGGGGGAGGGGCCGAGGGAGAGGGAGAGAGAATCCCAAGCAGGCCCCACACTGTCGGCACAGCACCTGATGTGGGGCTCAAACCCACAAACCATGAGATCATGACCTGAGCCGAAACCAAGGGTGGGATGCTTAACCGACTGAGCCCCCCAAGTGCCCTCATAAATTTTAAACTGAGTTTGCAATGGTCGTCCACAATAATGTCAGTTGTTTCACCTCCAAAAGAATGAGTTTCCAAAAGTTTGCTCTGACTCTATGAATTGGATGATGAAAGCCAAATTATTGGTGGAATTAACTTTATGGTGCATGCGAAACATCTACTAATATTGACATAAAATTAGCATCATTCAACTCTGAGGGAGTTCTTCTGCTAACGGAGCCAGTATATCTTTACGTTTTGTATACACATAATACAACTTGGAATTGAAAAACAAGCAAAATTAATGTAGCAAAGCATTGATTGATCTAAATGGAAAGTGATGGATCATGGACTGACATGTAAATTCACCTTTCATAACTTCGCGTGTTAAATGGTCAATTCTAGGCACAGTCTCCCTAAAATAACTTCTGACTTTTGATAGCAGTTACTGACCCTTCTTCAACAGACCGTGTGTCTTGTGGATTGCACGAGGTCAGAAACGTTTTGGTAAGCGGTGAGGCCAGAATCTCGGTGACGATAAGGAGGTGCTAATTTTGAAAGGTGTGGCCCCGTTGATTCAAAAGTGGAGTATTGGACTTTTATTTTTAACAGTATAATTTTATTTTATTTATTTATTTATTTATTTATTTATTATTATTTTTTAAACGTTTTTATTTATTTTTGAGACAGAGAGAGACAGAGCATGAACGGGGGAGGGCCAGAGAGAGAGGGAGACACAGAATCTGAAACAGGCTCCGGGCTCTGAGCTGTCAGCACAGAGCCCGACGCGGGGCTCGAACTCACGGACCGTGAGATCATGACCTGAGCCGAAGTCGGACACTCAACCGACCAAGCCACCCAGGCGCCCCTAACAGTATAATTTTTAAAAATAATACAGTGTCCAGTTCAGTCTCCTACATGAAAATGACCTCACTGTCGCTGAAAAAGTGCACAGTGTTAAGAAGACAAAATAACAAATACAATCATATTCCCCCCATGGCACAAGGATACCGCCAGCCTGTAATGTACAGAGCAGACAAACAAGGTCACACGCAGGCACTGGTGGATCCTGGTGTCTGTGCTTCAGCTTGGAGTCACAGGCTGGCACAGCACTAAACCCGACTCCTCCATGATCCCTCTCCAGTGGCCTGGATTCCTGCTCCTTCTGCTGCCCTGGTGGTTCGGGCAAAATGTGATCTGAGGGCAGTGACAACTAGCCAGAGAGGAACCAGATGAGGAAGACAGCAGCTCGTCCTGGAAAAGTGAAGAGGTCACTCTTCAAGTCACCAAATTTAAATTGTGCCTGTGCTGCTCATCAACATGATGCCTTGGGGAAATCCTTTGGTCTCTCAAGATCTCAGTTCCTTCATGTATAAAATGAGGAACTGGGACAATGGCCCCTCTAACTTTGATAGTCAAAGACCTGAGGTTCTGTAATTCAAGACAGAATTCTTCCCTTCCCTTCCCTTCCCTTCCCTTCCCTTCCCTTCCCTTCCCACCCCTCCCCTCCCTTCCGCTCTCCTCCTCCCCTCCCCTTCCTCTTTCTTTCTTTCTTTCTTTCTTTCTTTCTTTCTTTCTTTCTTCTTTCTTTCTTTCTTTCTTTCTTTCTTTCTTTCTTTCTTTCATGTGTGTTAATTACTGAATGTGCAGTCTATGTATTTTGACCTTGGAATATAAGGTAATTCTTTGAGGTAAAAAAAAGGTTTCTCAGATTTCAGGTAGAACCTTAGCTTTTGACACCGGGCTTCTGAAAGACAATTGTAGAAAAGAACTATGACACAGAACCCCAAGTGGTGATATCAAATCCAAGAGTTGGATTCAAATCCTGTGACTTCTCCAGTTCCTTCCTATCTCTAGTGTCCTGGTCAAGACCTACAGTATGTCTTCTATTTCATCTCTCAGTCGGAGTTAAATTCTCCTGGAGCCTAGGCTGCATGTTTTTATTTATTTTTTAATTCCAGAATGCTCTTTGTCATTTGACGGTGCAACATACTAAACTATTTAAAATACCTTGTGAGTGAAATCACAGGGCTGAGATGTGGTGTGTGTTGCTAGAGCACGTGAAGGGCAGGGCTTGGGTTGGGCAGTCTCCTTCCCCTCGCCTCCTTTCTTACCTCCGGGCATGCGTTTCTTCCCTCTTGCTTGAACCCTGGTAATTAGTGCAGACAAAAAGCAGATTTCGATGCATAGACAGTTCATTCAGGTTGGTGGGTTGCATTATGTCAAGAAGTTATTTGGGCAATTTTTATCTGGTTTAAGTGGATTAAAAGAATGACGGCACCCAGAATGCAGAGTGGCCCCATCCTCTGACTTTGTCTTCTGCCAGTTCTCTGTGATCTCAAGAAGCATTGCATTGAATTTCCATAAATTCATCCCTATCTTACTCCTTCCCTAGTTAACATTGTTTTGAGGTCAATCCAGAGATACATACAGATGACCTCAGTGTTAGAGACTGAGTTTTATAACAAACATACTTAAGTTCATGTACATAAGAATGTGAGATCACGAGGACAGGGATTTCTCTTTCTTTACTATCCTATTCCTTTCGCCTTGGTGCAAACGATGCTGATTTAGATTAAATTAATGAACGTGAGGGTGACCCATGCTCTCCTGAGGGTGAGCATCATGCCTGTCTTGTATGGCTGTGTATCTGCAGCCCCTGAAAAAGTGTCTGCCTCTCATTCGCCGAGGGAATGAATGAACTTAAGGATATGGTCATCACCATTAAAGAGTTTACAGTCTGGAGGCAGATTGGCGAAAGATTAAGGAGCAGTAATAATTTGAGATCACAATGGGAAATTACCTCAGGACAGTCATATTTTACTTGTCCAAATAATGACTTAAATAATTGTCCTCAATATTCAAAGTAGGACAATAATATAAACAAGAATCTTCCCCCAACAGACTTTGATATCAGTGGTTGGTTGGTTGGTTTATTTATTTATTTATTTATTTATTTATTTATTTATGCAACAGATCTTTGAGTGTTTCTGTGTTCAAGGCAGTATATCAGGGGCTGCGAAGTCAATAGTGGATAAAATAAATGGAGGTCTTGCCCCAATGAAATGTATAATCTCATGGGGAAAACCGTCAGAAACCAAGTAATGAAAAATGTTACGTTTTGAAAAAAAAATGGCACCTGGAGACAGAGACTAACATAATAAGCTACTCACAAAGAAAGTGAACTAGAAAAACGGAACATTTAAGCTGACCTTGAAGGATGAGAAGGAACCGGCTCTGTGAAGGACATTACAGGCAGAGGGAAGTGTGCGTACAGAAGCCCCAGGGTCCAAAGGCGTTATGGAACTCGGTCACCAAGAGAGCTTCCAGATGGTGGTGAAGAAGGAGGCAGGTACTGAAGGGTATGGATGAAGATGCCATATGGTACGCGAGTGTGCCGTGAGGCACAAAATATAATAACATTATAAAAATTCATTCTTGGGGCCCCTGGGTGGCTCAGTTGGTTAAGCGTCCAACTCTTGATTTCGGCTCAGGTCATGATCTCGTGGCTCGTGAATTCAAACTCTGCGTTGGGCTCTGTGCTGACAGGGCGGAGCCTGCTTGGGATTCTCTCTCTCTCCCCCCACCCCTCTCTTGGCCCCTCTCCCCTCTTTAAACATTCCTTCTTGCTCAGTTGTGGAGAATGGATCGTGGTACACCAGAACGGGAGTGGGCATTTGCTTTCATAGTTCATCCAAAAATTAAGGAAGTCAATAAAAATTTAAAAAAAGATGGCAACCTTGCTACCAAGGTAGCAGCAGTGAAGAAAACCAGGTATGGAAGGATGTGAGGTTGGATGAAACAATTTGCTGTTGGAAAAAAGTGGAAGAAAGTACTCCTAGGTTTCTGATTGAAATAGTGGGTAGATGGGGGGGCTCTTTACTGAGGGGGCAATACCCATCCGGGCTAGGAAACACGGGTTTAGTGGTGGACAGGTTAAGTTTGAGATGTCTGCCAGACAAACTCAGAGATACCCGGTAGCAGTCGGGAACCAGGTATGTGAGTGTGGATCTCAGAGGAAACGTCTGAGCTAACGATGCAAACGTGAGAATCCTCACCTGCCGAGCCTACAGTGATGGAAAACCCACTGTGCGCACCGAATTCAAGCCTTCAGTTTACATCACGTGGACCTGGAACACTGAACTACTGCAAGTGCTTTTCCTCATCCCTCATTATTTACCCATCCTGACATTCTCAGCCTGCTCCTATACTTCCTTTACTTGCCACAGGACCCTTGTCTACACTATTTGCCCTTTCTGACCATGACTCCATTCTTTGTTCTCTCTCACACCTGCCCTTTAGCCTGTCGTCTCTCATGTCCGCACCGCGGCTCCCACCATCCTTTCAACCTCCTGACCTGGTGCCTACGTCAGCTGCTTCTCAGCCCCTGGACCCTTACTGCCTGCTGTATACAGTGGTCCACAAATTATAGCACCCCAGTGATCTGTGTTTAGTTCATGGCAGTATTCCAAGTTCTATGAGTCTTTTGAGGTAAGGCTCCTTTTCTGATATCATTCCTCATCCTACGTCAAAATGAGGCTCAGTTCCTCCAAAAAGGAGGAGGAAGAAGATATTAAAAGGGGGATTATTGGTGATAGGGCGTTTGTAGATCAGGTTGCAATTTGTGTGTGAAACAAATAAAATTTGTTTTCATGGGGCGCCTGGGTGGCTCAGTTGGTTAAGCATCTGACTCGATTTCGACTCAGGTCACGATCTCGTGGTTCGCGGGTTTGAGTCCATCTCCCAATCCCTGCTTGGGTTTCTCTGTCTCTCCCCCTCTCTGCCCCTCCTTGCTAGAGCTCTCTCTCTCTTTCTCTCTCTCTCTCTCTCTCAAAATAAATAAACTTAAAAAAAAAAAAAAACCCAAATGAGAGTGTAGTGCTCGGTCCACTGTTTCTGCCCTTTGTCTCAGCAGGTGCAGAGGGGTACCCTTACCTCAAGCTCACTGCTAGCACTGTAGCTAGAAATTGCAACCACTAGCATTCAAGGAACTTAACTGAAGTGCCGACAGTTGCTGATGCCCAATATCATGTTGCCTGACATCTCAATCCTGAAGAATTCTCTTTGCCAGTTCATTTTTACTTCAGGGAATGAGCAATCAGTTACCAGATCCTCTGACCATTTGTATAAATCCCTGAGATGTTATCCACAGAAGAAAAGAGTCCGTTTTTTTCCTCTTTCACTGAAAGCAACCCAAGCCAGTAATCTGACATGCTTTTGTTCTCGGTTCTATTCTCATGAATTCTCCAAGTCATGTCTTTTTTCTTTTGGGTTTAATTTGTTTTCAAATCAAAATAGCGCTTCAAATAGAGTATATGGAATTAAGGAATTGTCCAGTGCTTATTATTGGGATAATTGAATACAGTTACATTTACAGCAATAAGCTTATGTGCTGTCGGGTGGAGCAGGGCATAAAGGTTGGGGGTTGTCCCAGGAAACGTCGTGTCACATATTTGGTCATCGACTCAAATGGCAAGTGCTCTGGAACCACACTTGCATGGGGTCTCTGGACATGGTTAGTTCCTTCTTGGTAAACGAATCTGATTAAGAATGTGTTGGAGGGGCGCCTGGGTGGCTCAGTTGGTTAAGCATCCGACTTCGGCTCAGGTCACAATCTCACGGTCCGTGAGTTCGAGCCCCGCGTCGGGCTCTGGGCTGATGGCTCAGAGCCTGGAGCCTGCTTCCGATTCTGTGTCTCCCTCTCTCTCTGCCCCTCCCCCATTCATGCTCTGTCTCTCTCTGTCCCAAAAATAAATAAACGTTAAAAAAAATTTTTTTTTAAAAAGAATGTGTTGGAAATGCAGCCCCTGCTCTGTGTAAGAGGAAGTCCCTGGGGTCACCGAAGACTAAGGCCTGCCCACAGGGAGCTTACAGTCTCATTGGACAGTTAAGACCTGACGTTGTGGTCCCAAGCCATCATTACAGATTCATACCCCGTTAGCTCTCCCTTCACAACGTTATGTGGTCTTTGCCGCCACCCACGCTAAACCCTCTCATCTCACTGCCATTATTACCCTAATCTCCCACGTGGCATCTCTACACTTCACTGCTGCCCTCTTTAGCCTCTTCTCAGGGTGATCTGGTCATGTGGGTCCTCTGTTGAGAACCCCTAGGGGCCCCCCAGTCCCCTCAGAGTGGAGTTAGCATAAGGATACTGGCAACACAGACCAGACCCTACACACAGTCCCATCATGGATACTATCAGGGACTCTCTGCTCCCAGCTTCCTGCTTCCTCTCTGCTCATCTCCTTGCCCCTCCTGGAGAATGCCAGGAATGTGCTACCTCAGGACCTTTGCCCTGCCTGGAAACCTCTTTGCCTCAGATGGCTCAGTTTCTCCTGTATTCCTGTCTTCACTCACAGTGAGGTCTTCCTAGGCCTCTTAAATTGGATTCATGAACACACACACACACAAACACACACACACACGCACGCACACACACACGCAAACACACGTACTCACTTTAATTGTTTTCCATGTAGATATCCCCATGGGAAGCCCTAGTATTTTGAATATTGGTGTGTCTTTTCCTCAGTGGGAAGTGAGCTCCTTGAAGGCAGTGTTGGGTTTTCTTCTAGTTTGCCACGTCTTGGGCACGCGGGGTGGCGTCGGACACACAGACAAGGTGGTGGGTTCATCTCCGAGGCCTGCTATCGCACAAATTGGGTTGTTTAAGACCACGGAAATTTACGGGCTCACAATTCTGGAGGATCAAGCCTGAAATCAAGGTGTCTGCAGAGCCACGCTCTTCCGAAACCTCTAGAGGGACATCTCTACCCGCCTCGGCCAGCTTCTGGTAGCTTCAGGCATTCTTGGCTCGCGGCATTCAATCTCTGCCTGCATCATCACAGGGCATTCTCTCCTCCTGTGGCAGTGTCCTCATGTGGTACTCTCCTTTCTGTGTGTGTCTGTGGCGTCTTATGTGGACACAAGTCATGTTGGAGTAAGGGCTCACCTTACCCTCGTGTGGCCCCATCTTAGTTTAACTAATTACATCTGCCACAATTTTCAAAGAAGTCTCACTGAGATACTGGAGGTTAGGACTTAAGTATATCTTTCCAGGGGGCACAGCTTGACCCAAAAAAGGTGGTAAGGCTCTGAGGTAAGTAAAGATGATGGAAATGGGGACAGAGAAAGCAGATGGCGGGCATGAGATTTGAAGGAAGAGTACACAGGGTCCTGTAACAGGTGCCTCTCGAGTGTGATGGGGTAGAAGCTGGAGATGAGAAAGCATCTCTCTGCCTGGGGGATGGAGCCCGAGGGAGACAGGAAGGTCTGAAGACACGTCCGTCACCCCTAGTGACACTGGCACCCTGCATCCCCTCCTCCACAAGCTGCCCACATCCCAGAGGCAGCCAATATCTGTGGCCGGCTGTGTGTCTCCTGGAATTCTTACCCAGAAGAACGTGGATCTAAGACTGCCCTCTGCCTTCAAGAAACAGATCCTTAAAGAACTACTAGAAAGTGAGGGAGGAGTTGAGTGCTGGTTTTCATTGTGACAAAATAACGCATTGGCTGCACATTTTAAATTCTCCTACTTTCCTCATATTACTGAGAACTTCTCTTGAAACTTGCATTTATGCTTCATGTCTCTGTAAGAAACACTGTGTATATCATATCTAGTGACCTGAGACGTTAATTGTCCTGTGCTTTTCAACTTAATGTTCAACTAGTTCATAACGTATATTTTGAGTCTTTGTTCTTTGAGACACCTATTCTCTCCCTCTGTTCGTGTCCTCTCTCTTTCACGTTCTACGCTATTCTGTTTTTCTTTATGCACTACTGATCTTTGAAGATTGGAGTAAGCTTGGTAATGGAAGTATTTCAATTGAGACTTCTTTTAGAAGTCCTTTAGTCCCCACCAGGCCAGTCGAATGGATTGGCAAACGAACAGTGCCTGTGCTCCTGTAAGTCCTTAGTCTACCATCAGATGCTTTTCAAGAGTAGCCAGGAAATTCTCAAGACAGTTGGAGGAGAGCAGAACACTCAGAAGAAGGGCTACCCTGGGGAAATTCTGAGCTTTGCCCTGCCTCTTCTGTGGCCAGAAATACTCTCTCATCAATACAACCCTGGAGGATTCTGGTTTGTTTTATGCTTTCGTCAGTTCTTCCATCAAATTCATTCTTAGGAGAAATCTTCCTAGCTTCTTCTACCTTTCGTTTACCCCCAAAGATAGATAGATAGACGGACAGATGCAGATATAGATATGGATAGATATAATGAAATGCTCCATTCTTGATGAGTGTATGTATGCATGTCTTGGGAGGGTCACCTTTTATGATTCATGAAGTTACCTGTTGTATGACTTGTGTGTTGCTTTTTACATGTCTCTTTTGTGGGAAGTTCACACATAGAGCATGTGTTGTATACACACACACACACACACACACACACACACATGTTTGTTTTTGAGAGACAGAATGAGCAGGGGCCCAATAGAGAGAGAGAGAGAGAGAGAGAGAGAGAGAGAGAGAGAATCCCAAGCAGGCTCCACACTGTTGGCACAAAGCTGCACAAGGGGCTTGGTCTTAACCTAAATCAAGAGTCAGATGCTTACCCGACTGAGCCACCCAAGCATTCCATTGTTATATTTTAAATCAGGTTTTTAAAAAACTTTTTAGTGTTTAATTATTTTTGAGAGAGAGAGAGAGAGAGAGAGAGAGCAAGGGACAGAGAGAGGGAGAGGAGATACAGAATCTTAAATAGACTCCAGGCTCTGAGCTGTCAGCAGATTCTGATGCGGGGCTGGAACCAGGAGCTCATGACCTGAGCCGAAGTTGGACGCTTAACCAACTGAGCCACCCAGGCACCCCTTAAATAAGGATTTGAAAGAAAATCCCCACAAAGCCAAGAGGCCATGTACTGGTAGCTAAAGAAACTAAAAGAGAGAGGGATGGTGGGAAACAAAAGAAGGAAGGAAGGAAGGAAGGAAGGAAGGAAGGAAGGAAGAAAAGAAGGAAGGGACAGAATAAAAAGGTATTCCCTTTGTATGTTACCTGACCTCCCTTTTTCCTATAAATTCTTAAAAAATTTTTTTTGGAATGTTTATTTATTTTTGAAAGAGAGACAGAACATGAACAGGGGAGGGGCAGAGAGGAAGGGAGACACAGAATCCAAGGAGCTCAGGGCTCCCAGCTCTAAGCTGTCAGCACAGAGCCCGACGCGGGGCTCGAACTCACAAACTGTGAGATCATGACCTGAGCTGAAGTCGGACGCTTAATCAACTGAGCCACCCAGGCACCCCTTCCTATGAATTTAATTAGACTAATATCACATCAGCACAGCTCTGGTCCAGCATCTACTCAGACAGAAAATCTTGAGCATCTATACCTTGTCTAAAGTCTCTAGAATTTGAGGCTTTCTACATTGGTTTGCCATCCACCATCACATAACCTGTGACCCGTCTAACTTGTAGGATTTGCTCCTACCTATAGTTACCCCTTGCTACATCCCTGCACGTGTTTCTTTCTATGCTTTTCCTTCAGCTCTTGTCACAGGCAGCCGTCACTTAAGGCCTTTCCTGCCAACTTCCTTCCTATGCCCAGCTTCTCCATCTTCAAATGCAAGTTTTCCCCTAACATTTTGTGGCATTCATTATTTCCTACCCTGCCTTTTAGGGGTACGTGAATGAAGTTTTTGTCTCTTCTAAATTAGGGTGATAAGCATACCAAGAGAGTGATTCTTTTTTTTTCCCCAGGAAACTGTAGATAGAAATTTTGATTAAATTTTTGTGTTGTTCTGAACAAAAATATGTCAATATTCACATGTAAGGACGTGATGTTCTGAGACAGCAATACACAATGATGGAAAGAGTTTAGGATTCAGAGATAAAGGTTTGATAAGAATTAAGAAGTGTGGAAAAGGTTTGGTGAATGTTAAGTCTATATTATGCATACTTAACTACCTTTGGTTTTGTTTTTCAAGCACGCATGCTCTTTTTGGAAAATAAATCCTTTTGCATATTGGGGTAGACCAAATAATGTCCCCTCAAAGATGGCCCCATCCTAATTCCTGGAATCTATGAATATTGTAAATTACATGGGAAAAGGGATTTTGCAGATACAGTTAAGTCAAGGATCTTGAGATGGGGAGATTATTCTGGATTACCTGGCTTCGTTCAGCGTAGTAACAAGGGTCATTACTAAGAAAGAGGCAAGAGCGTCGGACTCTGAGAAAGAGATGTAATCATAAGAGCAAAGAAGAAAATAAAGGCACCATGACAACAGAGCAGAGATTGAATTGCTGGCCTTGACAATGGAGGATGGGGCCACAAGCCAAAGGATGCAGTTGGCTTCTAGAGGCTACAAAAGGCAAGGAAATGAGGTCTCCCCTGGGGCTTCCAGAAGTTATGCAGATCTGCTGACACCTTGATTTTAGAACTTATGACCCTCAAGACTGTACGATAATAAATTTCTGTTTTTTTAAGTAAATTAATTTATGATAATATATTACAGTGGCAATAGGAAACTAACACACATATTTTCAGGAAGAGAAATTAAGGCCCTGACAATTAAAAGCAGAGGCCAGGACTTGGCCATCTTTTCTGTGAAGGACCAGATAGTAAATATTTTACGCTTTGTGGGCCATATGGTCTCTGTCGCAACTAATCAACTCTGTCATGTAGCAAAAAAGCAGCCAGAGACAACATGTAAATAAGCAGATATGGCTGCGTTCCAATAAAACTTTATTTACAAAAATAAGTAATAGACTGGATTTGGCCCATGGGCTGTAGCTTGCTGATACGTGGTATAAACCTGTGTCTCATCACTAGGTATTCATTTAATTTATGTTTCATCATATTCTGGAATCTGTTTCGATTTAAGTGTGCCACATGACCCAGTGAACTAACTATAGAACATTCACCAGTGGCCCGTGGTTTGTTCTCCAGCCAGCGACAGTACGATTTTTAGTCTGTAAAGATCAAGCTCATTATTAAGACTCTACAGTGATCTCTAATTCCTCAGTGTTTGCCCGTTGCAAAAGCTGTGCTTCAGGAGTGTAAATAGTTGTGCTCGAGTACTCAGACTAGATTTGCTCCAGCGACAAGATCGTATTGTATTTTCACAAAGCAGCCAGCATTTCTAATACTAAGAATATGCACATCGCATCAAAATGTATTCCATCCAGCACTGTCTACAGAGGATTACACTAAACTGTAAAACCATGTTTTTGTGTACAGCTTTCAAGATTGCTAACGCTCTTTTGTTTATCATTTCTCCCTGGGACATCTCTCTTGAGGCAAATGTTCTCTCGGCAGAGGAGAACTCTACAGACGGTGTGACTTTTGGCCAAAGAAATGGCTGCCCACGGGGATTCTTTTTAGGCTCATGTCATACAGGAGAACTTTGTGCTTGTGTGAACCTGATCCCAAACATCTGTATATGTGCGGCAAGTTGAAGCAGCCAGCTTATACCTGGCTTGCCACAGACGGTTTTGTCCCCATCGTATTTATTATATTAGGATGATGTGACAGTGACCCCCTTCCTGTGCCTGTTGGCTTTCTTCTCCCTTCCTCGCCTGTCATGCTGACTCCGACCTTAACAGCTTAGATCTAATTCTGCCCACCCTCTGGTCAGTCATGCATTGCTATCTATCACTTCCCTCTGTAACTTTTCCAAACATCCTCTGGTCTATATGTTGGTTAGTTAATTAATGTCACATGAAGCTTTGCTGTTTACTTGATTTTTGCATGCATCCTACCAAATCATAGGTGCTCATATTCAGAAACTAGCTTATAATTTATTTATAGCTCCTAATACTTAAGTATAATAATAAATATTTCTGGCTTATTTGCTTGCCAGATTTTATTGCTTAATTTGAGCCTTCTCTGGATTTTTCAAAGACTTAATTTTTAGGACATTTTTCAGCTTATAACAGCATTGAGGCAGGTGTAGAGATAGCCCCCGCCCCTCCCAATTATCAACATCACTCACCAGGTGCATTTTTTAAAAAATCTAGGATGAACTGACATTGGCACATCAGCATTCCCCAAAGTGCACAGTTCACTGTAGGGTTCAGTTTGGGTATTGTACGTTCTATGGGTTTGGACAAATTCCATCCTTATAATATCATACAGAGTATTTCACTGCCCTAAAAATTCTTTGTGCTGTTCCCATTCATCTCGTCCCCCTATACACACTCCTGGCAACCACTTGTCTTTTTTATCATCTCCATACTTCTGCCTTTTCCAGGATGTCAGATGGTTGGAATCATATAGCCTGTAACCTTTTCAGATTGGCTTTTCTTCACTTAGGAACGTACAGTAAAGGTTCCTCCATGGCTTGATAGCTCATTTTTTAAAGCACTAATATTCCATTGTCTGGATAGACCACAGACCACAGTTCATTTGTCCATTAACCCACCGAAGGATAATTTGGTTGCTTCAGAGTTTGGGCAGTTATGGATAGAGCTGTTATAAACACCTGTATGCAGACATTTGTGTGGACGCAAGCTCTCAGTTCCCTTGGGGAGTTACCAAAGAGCACTGACTGTATGGTAAAAGTATGTTTAGTTTGGTAAGGAACCGCCAAACTCCCTTCGAAAAGGACATTTTGCACTCCTGTTACCAGTATATGAGAATTCTTGTAGCCCCACATTCCTTGTCAGCGTTTCAGTTTACTGGATTTTGGCCATTATCATAGGTGTGTGGTGCAATCTCATGGTTGTTTTAATTTGTATTTCTCTGATGACAGAAGCTTCCATGAGTGTTTTTGCCATCTGTGTATCTTCTTCGGTGAGGTGTCTGTTAAGGTCTGTTACTGTCTATTTTTTGAATGGGTTGTTTGGTTTTTTTTTTTATTATTGATTTTTAAGTGTTCTTTGTATATTTGGATAACAGCCCTTTGTCAAGTGCACCTTTTACATGTATGTCCTCTGAGTCTGTAACTTGTCTCCCCATTTTCTTGATAATTGTCTTTCACAGAGGAGAGTTTTTTTACTCTAAACAAAATTCATCTTATTAATTATCTTCTCATGGATTTTGCCTTTGGTGTTGCATCTAAGATCAATATAGGTTTTCTCCTGTGTTCTCTTCTAGGAGTTTCATAGTTGTGTTTTTGCATTTGGGTTCATGATCCACTTTGAGTTAATTTTTGTGAAAGATGTAAGGCCTGTGTCTAGATTCTTTTTTTTTTTTCCTTTTTTTCATGTGGTTATCAGTTGTCTCAGCACTAGACATTATCTTTATTCCATTATATCATTCCCGTTACTCCTTTGGCAAAGATCAGTTGACTGTGTTTATAGGGATCTATTTTTAGGCTCTCCATTCTGTTCCATTGATCTTTTTGTCTTCTCTTTCATCCATATACCACACTGTCTTGATTAGTATAGTAATCAAGACAATGTGGTAATGTACCTGATACATTCAGGTGTCCCTGAATGTATAAACTTTAGAAAGAGTTTATTGATATCATAAAATAACTTCCTGTTTTTTTTTATTGTGATTACATTGAATCTATAGATGAAGTTGAGAAGAACGGACATCTTGGTATCGAGTCTTTGCATCTGTGAACACAGAACGTCTCCATTTATTTAGCCTTCTTTGGTTTCATTCATCAGAGTTCTGTCGTTTTCCTCATACAGATCCTGGACATATTTTGTTAGACTTATTCTCAAGTGTTTCATTTTTGGAGGGTGCTAATGTAAATGGCATTGGATTTTTTAATTTCAAATTCCATTTGTTCATTGTTGGTATATAGGAGAACAATTGACTTTTATATATTAATGTTGTATCTTGCAACCTTGCTGCAATGATTTATTCCAAGGGATTTCTTTTTTTTTTAAATGTTTATTTTTGAGAGACAGAGAGGCAGAGTGTGAACAGGGAAGGGATGGAGAGAGAGGGAGACACAGAATCTGAAGCAGGCTCCAGGCTTTGAGCTGTCAGCACAGAGCCCAATGAGGGGCCTGAACTCATGAGAGCAGTGAGGTCATGACCTGAGCTGAAGTAGGACACTTAACCAACTGAGCCACCCAGGCACCCCTATTCCAAGAGATTTCTGTTGATATTTTTGGATTTTATTTTTTTATTTTCCCATTTTTTTTTAATCTCCAGCTAGTTAACAGACAGTGCAATATTAGTTTCAGGAGTAGAATTTGTGATTCATCGCATACATATGACACCTGTGCTCATCACAAACGCCCTCCTTAATACTCATCACCTATTTATCCCATCCCCCATGCCCATCTCCCCTCCAATAACCATCACTTTGTTCTCTATAGGTAAGAGTCTATTTCTTTTTTTTTAAGGCTGTTTCTTGGTTTGCCTCTTTTTCCTTTCTCCTGTGTTCATTTTTTTTCCCCCTTAAATTCAACATATAAGTGAAATCCTATGGTACTTGTCTTTCTCTGACTGACTTCTTTCACTTAGCATAATATTCTCTAGCTCCATCCATGTCATTGGAAGTGGCAAGATTTCATTCTTTTTTAAGGCTTATTAATATTCTGTTCTTTTATATATAATCACATCTTCTTTATCCATTCATCAGTCACTGGACATATGGGCTCTTTCCATAATTTGGCTATTATTGATAATGCTGCTATAAACATTGGTTGCATGTATTGCTTTGAATCAGTGTTTTTGTATCCTTTGGGTAAAAACCTAGGAGAGCAATTGCTGGATGATAGGGTATTTTTTTTAACTTTCTTTTTAAACTTTCTGAGGAACGTCCATGCTGTTTGGAGAGTGGCTGCACCAGTTTGCATTCCCACCAACAGTGTAAGACGGCTCCCCTTTTCTCTCCGTTCTTACCAGCACCTGTTGTTTCCTGTGTTGGTAATTTTAGCCATTCTGACAGATGTGAGGTGATATCTCACTGCAATTTTGATGTATTTTCCTGATGATGAGTGATATTGGGCATCTTTTCATATGCTTGTTGGCCATCTGTATGTCTTCTTTAGAGAAATGTCTGTTCATGTCTTCTGTCCGTTTTTTAACTGGATTATTTGCTTTTTGGGTATTCAGTTTTATAAATTCTTTATAGATTTTGGATACTAACCCTTTATCCAATATGTCATTTGCAAATATTTTCTCCCATTCTGTAGGCTGCTTTTAGTTTTGTTGATTGCTTCCTTCTCTGTGCAGAAGCTTTTTATTTTGATGAAGTCCCAGTAGTTTATTTTTGCTTATGTTTTCCAATATTTTTGGCTTGTCTATGTAAACGATCATGTCATCTGTGAACAAAGACAGTTTTAAGTCTTCATTCACAATATATATACCTTTTATTTCTTTTCCTTGCCTTATTGCATTAGCAACATCCAGTGCGATGTTGAAAAGGAGTGATGAAAGGGACATTCTTGCTTTGTACTTGATCTTAATAGGAAAGCTGTGAGTTTCATCCCATTAAGTATGATGTTAGCTATAGGTATTTTTGTGGATAGTCCTTATCGAGTTGAGAAAGGTTCCTTCTATTCCTAATTTACTGAGAGTTTTCATCATGAATATGTCTTAGATTTTGCCAGATCCTTTTTCTGTATCTATTTATATGATCATGTGATTTTTCCTTTTTTGTCTGTTGATGTATGTGATGGATTACATTAATTGAATTTTGAGTGTTGGACCAGTTATGCATACCTGGGACAAATCCCACTTGGTCATAGTGTGTACTTTTTATACTCTGTTGGATTCAGTTTGCGAATATTCTGTTAAGGATTTTTGCATCTATGTTCATGAGAGATATTGGTCTGTCGTTTCTTTTTCTTGTTCTATCTTTGTCTAGTTTTGATAGTAGGGTAATGCTGGCCTCATAAAATGAGTTAGGAAGTATTCCCTCTGCTTCTATCCTCTGAAAGAGATTATAGACTTGGTATAATTTCTTCCTTAAAGGTTTGGTAGAATTCACTGGTGAACTCATCTGGGCTGTGTGCTTTTGGTTTTAGAAGATGATTAATCATTAATTCAATTTATTTAACAGAGATAGGCCTAATTAGATCATCTGTTTCTTCCCGTGTGAGTTTTGGTAGATTGTGTCTTTCAAGGAATTGGTCTGTTTCATCTAGGTTATCAAATTTGTGAGGATAGAGTTGTTCATAATATTCTCTTATTATGTTTTCAGTTTCCATGAGAATCTGTAATGATGTCCCCCCTTTTCTAATATTATTAATTTATGTCCTCTCTCTTTTTTCTTAGTTACCTTGGCTAGATGCTTATGAATTCTATTGATGTTTTTGAAGAACCACCTTTTGGTTTTGTTGATTTTCTCTATTGACTTCCTGTTTATAATTTCATTGATTTCTGCTCTAGTGCTGCTTATTATTTCTTTTTTTCTGCTTGCTTTGGATCATTTTAATTTTATTAATTTTATTTTATTTTATTTTATTTCTGCTTACATTGGATTTAATTTCCTCTTTTTATAGGTTTTAAGGTGGAAACTTCGATTATTGATTTTAGGTCTTCTTTTCTAATCTGTGCATTCAGTACTATAAATTTCCCTCTAAGCATTGCTTTTGCTCCCACAGATTGTGACAAATTGTGTTTTTATTTTCATCTAGTTAAAAGTATTTTTAAATTGCTCTTGAGATTTCTTCTTGCACCCTTGTGTTATGTACAAGTACACTGTTTAATCTCTACATATTTGGCGATTTTCCTATTATTTCTCTTTTACTGATTTCTAGTTTAAATCTATTGTGGTCTGAGAGCAGACATTGCATATTAGTATGCTTTTACAATTGTCAAGGTGTTTTATGGCCCAGAATGTGATCCGCCTTGGTGAATGTTCCATATGAGCTTGAGAAAATGCATATTCTGCTGTTGTTGGATGAGGTAGCCTATAGATGCCAATTTGGTGTTATTCAATCCAACTATGTGCTTACTTTCTGCCTGCTGGATTTGCCCACGTCTGAAAAAAGACCCTTTGGATTTTAGTATAGGTGTATGACATTATACTGAAAAATACGCTAAGGGCTTACAACAGAATCCTTGTTTTCATTTTACCATTTAAGTTACAGCAAGTGTTCACCCCCTTCCTTAATATTTCTTTTTTTATTTAATTAAAAAAAATTTCCTTCCCTTAATATTTTGGAGAAAGCAATCTACTCTAATTTCCAGATTTGCTTAGTGGTTGCCATTTATGTATTAAAAAATCATATTTGATGATAACGTTTAATTAATGCCTTGGAAGCAAAGTATAATTAGGCAGTATTCCTGAACAGTTTTGGCTATGGCTTGACTTCACCTAACTATTCCAGGTGATTAAGGATTTTTATTTTCTTCAAAGACTTATCTAGAAAGCAAGTCTAGAGTCTCCTGACATGGATTGATTCTACTTTAAATAATCTGCCATATAAGGCGCTATGCATTGGCCGGGCCTCCGTGAATGGACCACTTGGTCTGGAGAGCTGTGTTCGGCAGTGTATTTCTGTCTTCTTTCAGGTTCTCAGGAATACCTGCTCCTTGTATTGGGATGTCTTGTAGGTATGAAGACTGTGTCCTTGGCCTGGTTTGACAGTGTATATATACTTCCATCCACCCAGCAGATAGGCAAAGTAGAATTCCACTGAGACTCAATCACAAACTCTTCGAAGGATGTTCGTTTACAGTGAATCAGTGCTGGGGCGCCTGGGTGGCTCAGTCGGTTAAGCGTCCCACTTCGGCTGAGGTCACGATCTCATGGTTCGTGGGTTCGCGCCCCGCGTCGGCCGAGCTCTGCGCTGACAGCTCAGAGCCTGGAGTCTGCTTCGGATTCTGGGTCTCCCTCTCTCTCTGCCCCTCCCCCGCTCATGCTCTGTCTCTCTCTGTCTCTCAAAAATAAATGTAAAAAAAAAAAAAATTAACAATTTTTTTTTTTTTTTAATGAATGAGTGCTGAGTACCGAACATTCCCCTTCTTAATTCTCTCCGTACTCACTCCACTTCAGATGTCTAACGATGTTGCGGACTGGTGGTCAGGTCATGAGCCTAATAAGCTCAACGAAAAGTGCTGGCTTACCCCCTTGCAGTGGTACATTTGGCTGAGTAAGAAAAGGTGAGTGAAAAGCTGAGATCCTAATCGCGTAAAGAGAGACACGAGAAGTTGCTCAACATCGCTTCTGAGGTGCACCTGCCAAGGACGTGTGACCTGACACTAGGCGCGAGAAGACGGATGGACCCAGATGGAGGCTTGTTGCGTAAAACGATGCCATGGGCTCTTGAAAAAGGTTGCCAGTGTCCTGAAAGCCAAAGAGCCTATGGAAATGTTCCAGAATAAAGGATCCTTGATCAGATCCTGAATTCAAAAATAAAATTTCTCAGTTTTACAGGGCGTTACTGCCTCAATGGGAAAAAACTTTAAATATAGAGTGTATGTTAAGAGTATCAGATCATTGTTAAATATCCTGTGTGTGATAATTATATTGGTGTGGTATGGGCTAGTATCCTTCATGGAAGGTACATGCTGAATTTTTTCTTTTCTTTTCTTTTCTTTTCTTTTCTTTTCTTTTCTGTTCTTTTCTTTTCTTTTCTCTTCTCTTCTTTTCTTTTTTTTTAATGTTTATTTATTTTTGAGAGAGAGACAGAGCGTGAGTGGGGAAGGGGCAGAGAGAGGAAGACACAGAATCGGAAGCAGGCTCCAGGCTCTGAGCTGTCAGCACAGAGCCCGACGCGGGGCTCGAACTCACGAATTGTGAGATCATGACCTGAGCCGAGGTCCGGCACTTAACCGACTGAGCCACCCAGGCGCCCCAATGCTGAAATATTTTAGAGATACAGAGTAATGCGATTTGCCACTGACTGTCAATTAATTCAGAATAAGAGAATCTGTACCTGTGTGGGTACCTGTGCATACGTATATACATATATATGCACATGCACTCGTATGCATACATCTATAGGCAGATGTAAATGAGAGAGAGAAAGAATGTGGTAAATGTTAACAATTGGTAAATCTTGGTATATAGACATTTGTTATACTGTTCTTCCATTTCTTCCATAGGTTTGACATTTTTCAAAACAAAATGTTGGGGAGAAAAAGGCAACAAGTCCCAAAGTGTCTTTTTCCCTGGCTTTGGGTGGATTATTAGTTAAGGTTCGGATAAACTAAAGTGGAAAATCCCCAAGCTACTAAAATAAATAATCTGTCCTAATCCTTTATAAGTTTTGGATGTTTTGGTAATTATAAACAAGGGCAGTCGAAGGCTAGCTAAATAAATATGTCTTCATATACGTTTGACCCTTTAAGGGATGCCTGTCAAATATACAAACAAATAAAATCACACAGCCAGTCATCCACGCATGGTGATAATCACAAGTTTTTGATTTGGAAATGTTTCCCAGTTTGAAAGTTATTGCTTTCAGCTGTAATAATAGTGGGCTTTTCCGCTAAGGGAAAAATACATAGCATTTAAAATAAATATCATCAGTGCAATTTTGCAGTGTTGAGGAAACATAAGTGACCTTTTTCTTTTTCTTTAAACATTAAGATCACTTGAAGTTCTCATGAATGTGTACTGGGGAGACAGAATTCTGAGTGACTAAAGGTGATAAAAAGACTGGTCACAAAAGGGCTTCTCCATCGTTTTAGACAACGCTAAACCATTTCTGTTTGTGGCCTTCACCCAAGGATAAACCTGGAATTTTGTCCAAGCACGTCGGCCACACTTCCCTACTGAAATCTGGATTTTTTTCCTGTGGAACACAATTCAGAATGGTCATTACTTACTTCCCAGGGATTGACTCAAACCAGTTCTTCTGAGCACCGTAGCCATCTTAATAGTTATCCCGAGACCAGTTTTAAAAGGATCCACACACTGCTCTGAGGAACAGCAAAGGTTCGAAGATTTCTTTGTGTGTTTGACCTCACGCTCCCCTTTTTTTTTCCTTACGGAAAAATATGATGTTTCTGACATATGCCAGGCGAACTGCCTACAATGGTCTCCTACAGTCACCACAAGAGCCCTGTAGCAGGTACTATTATCTTATTTTGCAGAGAAGGAAAATTCTAAGGCTTAGTTAATAGGTGGCAGGTGGTCCGATAATAAAGTCTTGCGTTTACCACTGCAATATATTACTTCCTGCAAATGAAGGGCATTTATTTTTCTATATTGCATCCTGCATTTCAGAATGTGACAGATAGCATCCAGAAGTACAATCAAATGGATTGAAACAAATCCTTTTCAGGTGACAATTTTATTACTTTTCCCTACCAGCTGAGCAGTTAGGTCTTTTATGAGTGTCTTTATCTTTCTAAAGTCTTAACAAGGGTGGACATTTATTTGTCAATTAAAATCTGTACCACCGACTCAAGGAAATGTCAGACATTCTGCAGGAATGATTCATGTCAGGGTAACTTGCTTTGATGTAGACCAATGATCATGGAAGAATTCAGCAGAATTCTCAAGGACCCTCCTTGCAAGGGACAGAGAACAGCAGTGGGAGATTCTGAAGCAAGAAGGCTACTCCAACTGAAGTCCATCCACCAGCTGGAAAAGACTCGGCAGGTGGGAGGTTGAGCGCCTATTCAACATCTAGTAGCTATACTGATACTTGTTTGTTCAACAAACATGATCATCACTTCTGTGCCAGGCACTGGGCTGTGTACTGAAGTCACCCTGACGAATCGCCCCAGTTTCCCGATCTCAATTCACCATCCCTATTGAATTGCAACGCAGAAAGTAGGATGTTAGCAATAAACGATAATACCGACACTCAATCAGTCATTTGTTAACAATCATGACTATTAGCATTATCTTTAAAATATAGTAATAAAAAGCCCACATTACGGATGCCCACAGGACATTTTCCTTATGGTCTTCGCTGAATCTTTTCCTGAAAACGTTCAAGAATCAGGTGGAAGATAACCAATTAGGAACTTCCATGTTGTAAACATTAAGCTTTGATTATATTTACCTTGGATGACTGAGTAAATTACTTGACTTTTCTCCATGCTTAAAATGGTGTTATAAAGCCACATTGTGCCTCATTACATGATCCATTTCTATTGTGAGCCCTTGGAAATACGCATGTAGTTTGTACCTATTTGGAAACCATTTAATAATTCATTAAAACTTAATATGTTTTAAATTGGAAGCCTGATTTTGCATTTATAGCTAGCTCATTTTATTTTTCTCTCCCACTTAATAAATTCAGCAATCTTTGTTATCTGAAATGTGTTGGTCACGATTAATTTTTCTAATATGACCCATCATTATGAACACTGAGCCACTGGCTTTAGCAGGAATGTCATCAGCTACTATCTTTTTTAATCTGTTGTCTTTCAAACTGGTTTATTGGAAGGAGTATAATATTATGCAATCACGCAACGATTATTATAACAGGCTAATATGAGGTTTTTCACTTAAATTGGTAGTTACCCCTGCTTCTCTGAAAAAAGAATCTGGGAGAAAAATGCCAACATTCTAAGACCTAGTATAATAGGGTTAGAGAATAAGCGTGTTCTGGAACACAATGCATGTTTTTACAGTGCAAATTATTTGTTAAATAAAGGCAACAGTGAGTCAAGTGAGACATATGATTGAAAATAGTTTTCAAATGTAGTATCTTTTTCTTCCTCTCTTAAGTTATATTCCTGGTGCAACTTCCTCTGTAGTATCGTGATATCTGTTTTTAATTCTTGAGTATTTTGCTTTTAAAGTGATCCTATCGTAAATTTCAAAATTACCTATTTGCTTTTATGATTGAGACTGTTTGGTAGAGCTTTGTGAATGCTCATTCACACACATCCCTGGAGCTCCATCTTTTATTTTATTATAAGGACTAGGTAAATTTTCCTTTCATTTTCTGCTTACGGACCTTATCCTGGATTTTCAAAGACTTGCTTTTCAGTGTGAGATCAGTGCTATCAAAGAAAGCAGTCTCCTTCTAAATTCTTTTAGGCATGTGATTTCAAGAGACTTGTGAGTATTTAAAGTGACTTTCTAAAAAGTTGCAAGCTTGTGAGGTTAACTACAGCATGTGTCAGTAAGATCATTCACAAATTCTCCAAAAGTTCTGCCTAAAATCATGGCAAACAAAGATTAAAAAAATAGGAGAAAAATTACTCATTGTAGGTCCTGCCTTGTTATTTGTAATTCAAATGAGATTATTTATATTCTCTCTTTCCCTCCTTTTCTTCCTTCCCCTTTCTTGCCTCTCTGCACTGCCTTCAGTTCCTCTGATAATACAAAAAAAAAAATTCCCCAACTTACAAAAAGACAGAGAATATCTATTTTGACTCTTAGACCTTCCCACCTGTGTCAATTCCTCAGCTCTCCTTCACAGTTAATGTTGATTTTCATATTGCTTTTATTTCCTCATACCCCCCACCCCTCCATTTTTTGTATTGGTTTTTTTTTTGAGTTGTTAGCATTTCAGTGATACTTTCCCAGACATATTTCAGCCAGATAAGAATGCTTCTTAGGTAGGATTGCATTATGTGCTATTTTTTTTGCCTAGCTAGATCATTAAAAAATATATCATAAACTTATTAATAGTGGATGTTTTGCTATTATAAAAATTACAAGTGTTGCCTGAGAATGTACATCATTGTGCACTTAGCGTATTTCTTTTTTCTAAGAAATATTTGATTATGAAATATTTTAATACCTCCAGTAGCCAGTCTATAGAGCCCATAGCGAGCATACAAATGGAAGCCTACCTCCCACTTGATAAATATTTAACAGATATATGTCATGCTTACAATGAAGTATGTCCTGCAAACTTGATAAATGTATCTTCGTAGCAACCTGGAAGACCGGGTCTTGAGTTTAGAATTCCAGGATCCTTGGTGTCTCGTTCATATTCCCGCCATCCCGCAACTTGTTCTAAACTGACAGGAAATTCGCACGTATACACTTGGACATCACAGCCTGCATATCCGGGCTCCACCCCTAACCTTCACCAATGGTTGCCTTCAACTATCCATCAAGCTTAGGTGGGCACGTAGCAATGGCACAGTCTGCTGCTGAGAGGTTAGACCCAGAAAATAGAACGACACGGTCCCTGCAGTTGGGATAGGGCCATTTGGGCAGCGTCTGGGATATCTGAATGTGGGCTGGAACAAGGTGCAAGTTATCACCAAGGGTACATCCCCTTGGATGGCTGATTTATTGCACACAGGCACTAGGGAGCTTTCATGGAACTATTCGGACCAGCATTGCTTAAAAAAATCTGGAAACAACTCACTTATTGGTTAACAGGAAATTGGACAGTTTGTGTTACATAATGGAATACTAGAAAGCAGTGAAAATGTCTGTGCATGTATTTTAAATATTTTATACAATATTCTTTGTAGCCAAATCGATGTGACTGATTGATTATTCCAGAATGCTTTCACTAATGCTGTATTGCTGGTAGCCAACGTGTGGTTGCAATTGGTGTGTAGTAAAGAACAATGGATAATGTTCTTATTTATGTTAACGAGTAATACAAAAATGAAACAATAAAATGTTTTGAAAATTCACCGTTTGTCAGTGACATTAATGACCTCTATGTTAAATCAGATAATAATATTTGAGACCTGGAAAAATATTTTCTTAACTTTGTGTACTACTCACAATGTGCTGGCTACAGACATGATACACTTTTAAGCTTAATCTGTATTATTAACACTTTTGCCGTGATGCTCCTAAGTCTGGACAAGACCAAAAATAACAAATCAAGCCCTGATTTGTAACATTGAAAATTTCTGTGGTATAAATACTCCTCAAATTGTGAATGTCAAGCTGCTACCATGCTGAACACCAAGCTGAACACAGAGTGGGGACAAGATGCACAGAGTTCCACATCTTCGTGTTTCCACCATACAGATCAAAGGACATACAGAAAATGCAGTCAAAATAAAGAAGTGATGAGTTTTGAGTTTTCATTTTGTTATTAATATGATTTCCTTCATTTTAAGTTTATACAATTTCCTTTTTAATAATGGCCATATTAACAGTAGCTTGGAGGGACGCCTGGGTGGCTCAGTCGGTTGAGCATCCGACTTTGGCTCAGGTCATGATCTCGTGGTTGACAAGTTCGAGCCCCCGCCCTGCATCGGGCTCTGTGCTGAGAGCTCAGAGCCTGGAGCCTGTTTCAGATTCTGTCTGTCTGTCTGTCTGTCGCTCTCTCTCTGCCCCTCCCTGCTCATGCTCTCTCTCTGTCTCAAACAAACAAACAAACAAACCAAAAAAAAAAAAAAATCAAAAAACAAATAAACAATAGCTTGGAAAGTTTTAAAGTTTAATGGTTGGCTATTGAAAGCTGGTTCAGAGCAGCTCCAGTACAGTATTGCCCAGTGGCATTCGCTGAACAGTCTATGTGGAAAGTTCCTGGGTTTGCTCTTCCATTCTGTGGTCCTATTTATTTATTTCTGCTCCAAAACAACACTATTAATTAATTCAGTTTTAAATTCACCTTGATATCTGGAAGTGCAGTCCTTTGGCAATTTTCTTCCAAAATCTCTTGGCCGTTCTTGTAAAGGAATATCTTGAGACTGCCCACTTCGATACACATTTTATAATTCTTTTGTGAATTTCAGCAAAAAATCATGGGATTTTGGATGAAATCCTATTGAATAGTAGGTCAGTTTGGTGACAACAGATGCCTATAGGATACTGAGATTTCTTATGCATTAATACTGTATTGTTCTTCTTTTTAGGTCTCTTTCATGTTTGATAAGATCTTAAAATGTTTAAAACATTTTTTTAGAGTTATTCCTAAATATTTTATATTTTTGGTGGCTGATGTAAGGACTTTCCCATCTTTTTTTCTTTTTTTGCTTAAGTCACCTTCATTGAGATCTAATGTCTAGACAATGGAATGCACAAACTTTATATGTATGGTCTGATAAATTTTGACAAATGTGTACACTCATGCACCTCCTCCCAGAAAGTTCCTTACTGCCCCATTTCAGTCAAATCCTCCCTCCCTTCCAAGCCCCAGGAAGTCACTGATTCACTTTTTGTCACTACAGATTAGTTTTGCCTGTTCTGGAACATCATATAAATCGAATTATACCATATGTACATCATTGTGTCTGGCTCTTTTTGCTAGACATGATATTCTTTTCCAAACATTTTGTGTACAAGTTTGCTGCTATCTGGAAATGAAATTTATGTTTTGTGAAAATTGATCTTATTTACCGTTATTTTGCTATACTTTTAAATTAAACCAATAATTTGTAGAGACTATTTTGGTTATTTAATGTGAATATCATAGAATCTAGAGATGATGACATTTTGATTTCTTCTTTCCAACCCTTATACTCTTTACTTTTCTTGTCTTATGCTAGCCAGAACATTCAGTGCTAAATTAATGTTACAATAGTAGGCATCATCATGTGTCTCTTATTTTCCAAAAGAATTGCTTCTCCATATTTCACCATTAAATTTAATAAATAATTGCTGTAGGTGTTATGTAAGCAGATTTTATTAAGCTAAGTAGATTGCTTTCCATTTTCAGTTAGCTAACCTTTTCCAAGTCATTAATGGGTATTGGATTGTCTTGACTTCTTTTTACTTCCAAGTCATTAATGGGTATTGGATTGTATTGATCATCAATTTTTTTCCTCTAATGTCCTATTTGCATATTTTCATGAGTGAGATTGGGTTCAAAGACCAGGGTTTGGCAAACTTTTTCTTAGAGTCAGTTGATAAATATTGTCAGCTTGCAGGCCATATAGTCCATCACGACTTCTAATCTCTGCCGTTACGGTATAAAAGCAACCATCGATAATATGTAAGCAAATACTTATGTCTGCATTTCAATAAAACTTTATATGAAAATATAGGAGGCCGCCTGTAGACTATATTTTGCTGGCTCCTTTCAGTAAAATAGATTCAAATACCTTTATGACACTAGGGCGATTTATATTTTCTGTGTCTTCTTGAATCAGTTTTGTTAAGTTACATTTTCTAATATTTCCTCCATTTCATCTAACTTTTATTGATTGATTAAGAGAGTGTGTGTGCATTCATATGGAAGCAGGGGAGGGGCAGAGGGAGAAGGAGGGAGAGAATCTCAAGAAGGCTGTACGCCCAACGTGGGCTCGATCCCACAACCCTGAGGTCATGACTTGAGCCGAGATCAACCGACTGAGCCACCGGGGCGCCCCATTTCATCTAAATTTTAAAGTTTATTTTACAGTTTATTTGTAGTTCTCCTTTAGTCCTCCCATAGTTCATCCTACTTTCTTGCAGGATGTTTTAATTTCAGACTGCTGTCTCTTTTCTTGATCAATCTTGGAATGTTTGTCTTACTGGTATTTTTTTTAAATAAAACTTTAAGCACAGCCAAGGAAGTGGTGACATCATGTTTGTCATCCATTCAACCCGCAAATAATTTGACCTATCTACAGAGGGTAGATCACTCCTCCATAGGGTTCATCCATCTCTGCTGTATGTTGCATCCTTTCTTAAACCAGATGCTCCAGTGAAGGGATCATCTTTCATATGTAGAGGAAGACCACTCTGCATTGAGTAGTGTAGGATCTTGGTCCCCTGTTAATAGATAGTGAAAGCAAGCACTCTTTGAACACTTGGCATATGCCAAGCACTCCACTGCATGTTTCATGTATGTCTTTTCACTTAGTCTTTTCTTTTGTAAGTTTGTATTTAAATTCCAGTTAGTTAACATGCGGTGTGATGTTAGTTTTGGGTGCCCGATTTAGGGATTCAGCACTTCCCCATAAGAGCTTGTCACAGCAAGTGCCCTCCTTCATCCCCCATCACCCCCCCCCCAAGCCCTTCCCCTCTGATAACCATCCCTTTGTTCTCTATAGTGAAGTCTGTTTCTTGGATTGCCTCTCTCTGTTTTTCCCTTTTGATCGTTTGTTTTGTTAAATCCCACATATAGCATCTCACTTAGTCTTCACAATTGTTTTACTATGTTTTATCATCACCTCCATCTTTTCAGAAAAAAAGGAAGTGACGGTTGGAGAAATTAACAGCCGGAAAAATAATAGTCGACTAGGATTCCAAACTCAGGCTGTGCGTTTCTAGAGTTTTGTCCCTAGCTTCAGGAAAAATTGTCTGCTACTTTGTCTCTAATTCAGTGCTCATAAAATAAACTTTTGATGCATAACTTAGTGTCGGAAGAGGCTATGGCCATTATGATGAAAGCCTGGACCAATTACCTCCTACAACTTAAGTTTAAACGGGGATTCTAGTTTGTAATTAATTCTCTTATGAGATTGATTCTTGCCTGAAACACTAGGATTGTATTTAAACAAATTGTCTTCATGTTTCTTTATTTTTGAGAGAGAGAGAGAGACAGGGCACGAGCAGGGGAGGGGCAGAGACAGAGAGGGAGACACAGAATCCAAAACAGGCTCCAGGCCCTGAGCTGTCAGCACAGAGCCCGACGTGGGGCTCGAACCCAGGAATGGTGAGGTCATGACCTGAGCCGAAGTCAGCCGCTCAACCGACTGAGCCACCCAGGCGCCCCTCGGATTGTATTTTTGATGTTGCTAAGTGAGGGTCCGATCAGAAACAGTGGTTCTATTTCTGAATAATATTTTCTAGTGTTCAAAGGCTTGTTTACAAAAATCTCATGTTATCACAATATGGTCTTTGAAAAGTGATATTTATTATTTTTTTTCGTTCTGTTTTATGACTAAGTACAATGAGGCTGAGAGATTTAAGTATCTAGGTCAAAATCACAGACTCCTGAGTGTGAGGCTCAGATGAAAGCTCTTCTGCTTGTCCATGTAGGACCCTTGTCCAGTACAACACAAATCAGACATTTCATGCATCCGTGCATGGAACTGCCAAATCATCTGACTCTTACATCATCTGATTTTACTCGGTGTCGTAGAATTAAGAATCGGATGATGAGTGACCTACTGGTGTCCCAGAGGACTGTAGTATATAATGCAAGTATGGACCTAATTTGCTGACCGGCAAAGTTAACGTCCATAGAGTTCACGCATGACGGAAATGCACTGAACTGGGAACCAGAACGTATATAATTAAAGAACCCATTTCTCCACCGGACAGAACGAGTCAAGAAGGGTGACAGAAATTTTGTGTGCACTTCTTCCTGGACTGTCGCCACATCACCGAGGCCTGAAGATACTTGTCAATCCTTGAAAGTTTATTTTTCAGTTTTTGAATTCATCGGTCCGGACAATGTAGTGTTCTCTGTTGGTTTGTTCACACCGGCAGTGTTGACTGACTCCTCAGGGTCTTTTGACCATGCTCTCTTCCCCGAGGCCCATCGAACCGATGTCGACTTATTGTTATGACCAGTGTTCCAGATAACGACGTGTACAATTATTAGGCCCTTTCCTTGACGATGGGTACTTTATAAGGAAGAAAGAAAAAAAGAACACGGTGATCCCAAACCAGCACTAAAAATTAATTTAGTGGAAGTGGATGTACAAACTTCATTTGGGACACAAATACTGTGGCGTAGTCTATTGGTAACGGTGTGTATCTTTTCTTTACGGCAGAGTTAGTGTTGGTTAGACACTCTTGCACGTACAGATATTAATAGTTACGCGTAGTGCACGGACAGAGATATGAGTAGCAAATAGCAATGATCATTTTAGTCACAGCTGACATGTTAGTGCTGGACTCTGCTCCAGGCACTAAGGTAAGTAATTTAGCGTGATCCTCACAATAAACCTCAAAGATTGGCACTAATTCCAACCATTTTACAAATGCCTAGCATAACGCCCGGAGAAATGAATCAGGTCAACCCATTCACGCTGGTGATAGGTGCACGTGCTGGTTCCAGATTCGACTCTCTGAGCTATATGCCAAACCGCCATTCGATGTCTAGTTAGAGAAGAAAGGAATTGGAGTTTGCATGAGAAACAATGCACCTGCCTCACCAAACAAAGGCAGAGCCTGAAACCATTAGCAGGTTCTGTTATCAAGGTAACAAGTTCAGTGACCAGGAAGACCTCTGTCCATAGAATTCTCTTGAATCACAGGATAGAGAAATAGACTAAATTGTAAAGTCACTTTTGCTGTTTCACATCGTCTCCACTTGATGAGGACAGAAACATTTGGAGGGAATTTCTCTCTGACCCTCATGTATTTTTTTCTCAAAGAGACACTGTGAGTCTTGTAACTGACCAGGTTTGCCTATTTCCTTTGGCTGCTAAGAAGTTTGGAACCACACGTGCGGCCTACCTATAGGAATTGTATAGGATTTGCGGATGCCCTGATACCAATCATATTCTAGACTTTTTATCATTTCTCTACCCCATTTTTCCTGGGCCCTGTTTTCTTGAGCTGTTTACTCTTTATTCTGCTGTGTGGTAAAAATTCCTTCAAGGCACCTCAAAATCTTACTGAGGCCTGGACATCAAAAATAAAACAGGGAAGGTCTAGCCGGGTGGCTCAGTCAGTTAAGCGTCTGACTTCGGCTCAGGTCATGCTCTCATTGTTCGTGAATTCGAGCCCCGCGTCGGGCTCTGTGCTGACTGCTCAGAGCCTGGAGCCTGCTTCAGGTTCTGTGTCTTCCTCTCTCTCTGCCCCTCCCCTACTCACACTCTTACTCTGTCTCTCTCTCTCTCTCTCTCTCTCAAAAATAAACATAAAAAAATAAAAAATTTATTTTGGAGAAACTATTCCTAAAGCATATTTTTTCATTCCATTAGTTGTGTGACACACAGAGACAGTTTTCTGGTGCTTGATAATAAACGTCAAAGGTGCATTACTCCAGAAAATTGTGTAGCTGATAAAATAGTGTTATTTGGGATGACCTAGTAACCAAGCTAACCCCCGCAACTGGTCAGTGACATCACAATTGATTATTCTCACAATTCGGAGACGGAACACTCATACCAATTATGCAGACGAGGTTAAAAGGTTGTATTTGAAACCAGGTTGCTAAGCTTTCTTGGTAGTGATGTCGGGGAGCGTCTCATTAGCCGTGTGGCCAAGAAAGCATGACGTTTCTACCCAGCTCCGGCCCCAGAGGTACAACCCCAGAGATTACAACCCAGATATACAACCTGTCTGTCAACTGATATAAGACGAGTCTACTCTTGTTTACAAGATGGAAAGTATCTAAAAACAAAAACAAAAACAAAAAACACATTATCCTATCCCATGGAAGGTAGAAGAGGAAGAATCCTAGGGGGGGAAAGAAGGAAAAAGAAAATACTGGTTCTGGCTGAAAAAATTAATGAGCACAGGACACAGATGACCAGGGTAAGGTAAGTCAGGGCGGGGCATCAGCTTCCTGGCCAGCCCCTGTCGAATCCCGTGTGGCGGGTCGCAGAGCCCACGATGACCTTGCATTCTGAGAGTTGTGCTGTTAGTAAGTGACGATGAATTTTCTTGATGGATTGAATTCCTGAGTGTGCTTGGAGGGTAGAGGTAGATAAAGGAGGCTGCACCCGGGTTCTAATCTTGCAGAAACTGGCAGCTGTCTTTTCCTGGCTGGTTTCTGGACTTCACCGGTCCTGTGTGGAGTGTCAGGCGCCAGAAACAACAATCATGTCAAGTCGCACTTCAGGACTGAACAAAGTTATCTCTGTCCAGCACGTTTCCAAATGCAGTGGAGAAAAAAAAAAAAAAAGGTATGAACAGATGGGCGAATTTACTTGTTCCATTTCCCTCTGGTGGATCTTACGAGCTCTTTTGCTCATGGTATGTTTGTTTTCCACACTTTGAAAAACTTTTTCCCCCAGATATAAAATTCGGTACGTGAAGGTTGGTTCTGGGAAAGTTAACCAAATAATTCTTAACGTTAATTCCACAGACGTGTTTATTGACGCACGTCTAAAATTCTTTCCTCAAGTTACTGTTCTTTATAACCAGGACATGTCAGGGGTACGATTCTTTCAGGCGTTAGGGGTCACTCCGTTTGTTAGCCAAACAAACGAACAAAATAAACAAGAGAAGGAGAAGCTTAATACAAAATGAATATTAGTGATATTCATTAGTGGTTTATATTTTTTATTACTTAATGTATACTAAATAGCATAATACCAGTGAAACTAGTTTCAGTAATTAAAATGAAGTTTTCCATATTTATTCTTATTTATCTCTTTTATTTATATTTTCATTTATTCTTCAGTGTCTTGTTAGATAAAAGAAACCCCAGCATGTCAGATGCAGGACTTCCACATTTGTTAATTTGCAGAAGCATAGGTATGGCCAGTTTAGGGAACTCTCTTTGAAAGGTAGCATGGCTGGGGCGCCTGGGCGGTTCAGTCGGTTGAGCGTCTGACTTCGGCTCATGATCTCACGGTTCGTGGGTTCGAGCCCCGCATCGGGCTCTATGCTGACAGCTCAGAGCCTGGAGCCTGCTTCGGATTCTGTGTCTCCATCTCTCTCTACTCCTCCCCTGCTTGCACTCTCTCTCTGTCTCTGTCTCTCTCTCTCTCTCAAAAATAAATATTTTTAAAAAAATAAAGGTAACATGACTGAAGATCGGGAGTATGGTAAATGGTGGTATATTTTAAGATCCCAGTCTATAGAAACCCCACTTAGTCTAAACTTCAATACCCCCAGGTTTGGAACCACAACTTAGTGTCAAAAAGGATTGCCTTTCATTGCAATTTCCTTTTTCAGCTTCCTACAGCCAAATATAGAAAACAAAATGCCATCCGGAGTAAGGATGTTGCCCGTGGACTTTAATCCAGAAAGAGCAAAGGAGCTTTGCACCTTTAGGATTTGCCTCTCTTTTAGGATTTTGATGTCAACTTAACTCTCTCTAGGATTATAGTAGACTTCAGCACAGAACTATTTCAGTTAAGAGGTAAAGCTATGCAAATTACAGAAATGTTCTGACAAGTATGATGGTGACTGTTGCATTAATACCATTGACTTAGACCAGGCATAAATATTAGAACTTGATTTAACAGGAATGCAAAGACCGGAAGATGCAATTACTCTATTAGTGTGTTATCATTATTTTCTAGAATGCTTGATGGAGTCTGAACAAAACTCACAAATTTAACACAATATATATATTTAAAATTTTATTTAAATTCAAATTGGTTAACATACAGCGTAATAATGGTTTCAGGAGCAGAATTTAGTGATTCATCACTTGTACGTAACACCCAGCGCTCATCACAACAAGTGCCCTCCTTAAATGCCCATCCCCCATCTAGCCCATCCCCCCACCCAACACCCCTCCAGCAACCCTTAGTTTTTTCTTGGGATTTAAGAGTCTCTTATGATTTGTCTCCCTTTCTGTTTTTGTCTTATTTTTCCTTTCCTTCCCCTATGTTCATCAGTTTTGTTTCTTAAATTCCACATATAAGTGAAATCATACGATATTTATCTTTCTCTAACTTATTTCACGGAGCATAAAATGCATAAAACATTCTAGTGCCATCCATATTGTTGCAAATGGCAAGATTTCACTCTTTTTGATTGCCAAGTAATATTCCAGTGTGTGTGTGTGTGTGTGTGTGTGTGTGTGTGTGTGTGTGTATACATGTGTGTGTATACATGTGTGTGTGTATATATATATATCTTCTTTATCCATTCATCAGTCGATGGACATTTGGGCTCTTTCCATAATTTGGCTATTGTGGCTAGTGCTGCTGTAAACATTGGGTGCATATTTAATGAGTGTTTGCCTTCTGTCCTGGGAAGATTTCATACCGCAAAGGGGATGCAGTCATCACTGTCATAACACAACCTGTCTGTCTATGGAAGGCTAGAATTTGGGGTTCCACATAAGTATAATGTAACTAAGATGTTTGCTGGGGAGGGTGGGTGCAGCGGAGACAGCGTGGCTCTCTAAAAGTAGATGGTGACAAATTAAGGGGAAAAGCTTTGTGACATATCGCAGGGTAGTGTTTTTCAAGCATGTTACTTTTTATTTTAATAATATTTTTCCTTCCCATGAAGTAACCGGTTATGTTCTTGCTGCAGCCCAGTCTCTGGCCTTGCTGTCCCCACTGTGGCTGAGCACACCCCTTCAGGCCACAGCCTGCTACACAAGCCCCTTCGTTGTTCCCTCCAACATGATGCTGCCTCTGGGCTGGGCTAAGTGACCTGCCCACATCCCCATGTGCCACTAGCCCTCTGGGCCAGTCACACTCTTGACTTCAATCCCTACTCTAGATGCCACTGGCTGCTTCGACTTTGGTCAAGGCATCCAATTTCTTAATCTGTGTCTACTTCTGAAAAATATAGATTATCATAGAGGATAAGATTTCATAGGATTAGCTGTTGTAAGTATCAGGAAACCAACAAGAGAGGAAGAGTCTCTTAAGACCTGTCCCAGAGCAGACCACAGAAATGTCCATGAACCTTCACCTCCTTCACTCCCTCTCTCCCTCCCTTTTTCCTTCGTGTTATCTATTTCTTACCTCCTTTCCTTCTTCTGCTCTATTTCTTTTCATTCTTTCTCCTTTCCTTTCCTTTCCTTTCCTTTCCTTTCCTTTCCTTTCCTTTTCTTTCCTTTCCTTATTAGTTTTTAAAGGTATTAGACCCACAAAAGTAGAATCTGTGATGTGTTTGGTATTTAGAAAAGAAAGAGATTAATGGGGTCACCTGGGTGGCTCATTCAGTTAAGTGTCTGATTCAGGACTTTGGCTCAGGCCATGATTTCATGGTTCATAAAATCAAGCCCCATGTCGGGCTCTGTGGTGACAGTGTAGAGCCGGTTTGGGATTCTCTGTCTCTCTGTCTCTCTGCCCCTCCCTTGTCTGTGCTCTCTTTCAATATAAATAAATGAACATTTTTTCAAAACGAAAAGAAAGATTTCTGTGTGAAAGCATGAGAGAGATATTCAGGGAGAGCATCTGATACAGATCTTGCAATTCAACTAGACTTTATACATGTGAAAAAGAGAGAAAGAACATGGAGACTGGTGGATGGGAAGTTAGAACCATCATGGAGGCCTTGCATCCTATGTGAAAGTGTTTGAATCTATCAGGCGGTGTGGAGTCTTCAGAGCTGTGTGTGTGTGTGTGTGTGTGTGTGTGTGTGTGTTTTAATCATGTCCTAGGTGTAACTGTAGGGTGTTCATACTGAAAGTGACTTTTGTGATTAATTGAATAGGTACAGAAGAGAACAGGGCGACCCCTCAGAGGACTTGAATCAGGCAGTGACAAACAAAATAGAAAGGGTGGTTGAGAAATAAATTGCAATCTAAGTAGGACTCACGGCTAATGGCATGTAGGGAGCAGAGCACGTGGTGAAAGCAAAGGTGTTTGAGGATTTAAGCTTAGCGATGGGAAGGATAGACAATATCTTGGACAGGAAGTGGATGGAAAGAAGGATTTTTGCGGAGGAAGTTTGAGGTGTTGGCTAGGAATTTGGCACGTCATGTTTCTAAAGCGATGGCAAATATAAGCCTTGAATTCCTCGGCTACTTAAGCACCATTTATGTAGAGTGTGGAATAGAGGTTAAATGACCAGGAAACGTCCAAGGGTAATAAATGTCAGAGGAGAACAGGGCTGAGCTATAATGATGTGAGATGATGTGAAAGATAGTGAGAGTGACTTTTGAAATGATGGGCAATGAGCCAGAGAAACCAGAATAGGAATCTGAACTACTCAGAAGGATGGGATAGAAGTTGATTTGATGGTTTTCAATCAAGGTCTGTTTCCTACTAGTTGTTTTCAGTGTACAATTTAGTGTCTTTCTGGATGTTCCATCCAAAGAAAAACAATCATTTGTACCTACTTGCCTTTCTTTTAATGACTGTTCAGTGTACTAAAGTTGCAAATTCCAAAACCTAATTTTTCTTAAGCTCTTGTGTTCAGACTCTCATCATTCTATTTATAAATCTGGTACACTTGAGCAATCATTTTCAAGGGAACCTTCACAACTAAGTTAATTAACCGTCACTAACTATTTAAATATCATTCATAACTTTAATGTATTCATTTCCCTTTTCCAAGCTTTTCAGTGGTCTAACAAACTAAATGGCCTCAAGTTCTGGAGAAACCTACTTAAATGTAAACAATCGAATGTGTAAGGATGGTGACCCTTCAGTTCTCTTGATCATTACAGTATTGTTTTATAGACTAATATGTTTTTATTATTTTTATAATTAAGACAGAAAATCTAAAGAAATTACCCTATCTTAAATGTGATAGATAAAATAGAAAAATGTATAAATTATTTCTTAAAATATATATTATAAAGTTTATTTATTAAAAAAAATTTTTAACGTTCATTTTTGAAAGAGAGACAGAAGGCAAGTGGGGGAGGGGCAGAGAGAGAGGGAGACAAGAATCTGAAGCAGGCTCCAGGCTCCATGCTGTCAGCACAGAGCCCAATGCAGGGCTCAAACCCACAAACCGTGAGATCATGACCTGAGCTGAAGTCAGATGTGTAACTGACTGAGCCACTCATGTGCCCCATAAAGTTTATTTATTTATTTATTTTGAGAGAGAGAGAGAGCAAGTGAGCAGGGGAGGGGCAGAGAGAGAGGGCGACAGAGAGAACCCGCTGTCAGTGTGGAGCCCAACCCAGGGCTAGAACTCACAAACTGTAAGACCGTGACCTGAGCCGAAATCGAGTCTGGCATTTAACCGACTGAGCCACCCAGGTGCCCCTACACACATATTTCTAAACACAAATATGTTAGCGCACTGAGCTTGTTTTGGGTTCATCGTCTTTGTCCCTCACTCTAAACTTGGCTAGTTTTTAAAAAGTTCATGCACCAAGGAGACGATTCTGCCATCCAAGGTCTGGTCTCCTTAACATCAGTTCCCTTTGCCTTCCTCCAGCTTAAAAGCTGGAAAGTGAAGTATACAAACTCTTGGCCTCTCTTGCAGCCGCAGGGGGCCACTTGACACACTTCTGTCCGATGGGATGTATGTGTACACACACACACACACACACACACACACAGAGCATGCTCCATCTATTTTCTTTTATGGATAAAAAAGTAGCAGATATTTGCTCATTGTCACAATTCATGGGACCTGCTAATTTTCATATCAGCAATGTATGTGGTCCTCCCTGTGTCCAAAAGCCATTTTATGTGCTTTTTATGGGCTAACTGTAATATTTATAACAACTCTAAGAGGTAGATACAGTTATCATTCCATTTCATAGATGAGAAAACAATAGCACAGAGAGGTTGCTAACTTGCCCAGAGTCACACAGCCAGTAGTGGCCAAAGTTAAGATGTGAGAGCCAGCACCCTAATTCCAGAGCCATGTTCACTTTTCCACGTAGTCACCACTCCCTGATCCTTCTTCCGATGGGCATTTGAAGCTCTTTGTTGTATCTGTTCTGCCACATCGATATTATGCTCTTATAGCTAGCAGTCTCTGTGTCTTCCCCATTAGACTAAGTGGTCCTTGGCCACGTTCATCTTTTACACCCAAATCAAAGCCCCAGAATTTGTCTCCCGTAGATGTTCAACAAATATTTCAATGAACACGTGGCTTAAACTCTATAAAATCATAAATGTCATGTAGACAGACTTTATTTTCAAAACCTCAGTATGTCAAACCGTTGACATAGGCAGGCAGAAGATAGGATAGGCAGAAAAGTGACATTTTTTACTTTATAAAGAGGGTGTCACTTTGTGTAATGGCCACTTTGCATAGTGTCATCATAGAGAGGGAGCTGAGAAGCCCCTCAGCAGATCTAGTAAGGAAGGAGATCTTGCATTGCACCTTTGTGTACTTTTCCATGAGTGGCAGTGTCATTATCTTACACGTTGACAAGTGTCTGCATCAAATAGGTTAACAATAACCTTTTCAGATCTGTGATTGCCCTTGAGAAAAGCTGAAGTGTGATTGAGTCACTGGTCCCTCCTGTAGAGCTGATTCCTGCCCTCCAACATGTGGAAACAGTACCAGCGTCCCCAGGACCCAGGACGTGGTCCGCAGAAAAGGGGTGTCACTTACGGGTTGGGAGATCACGTTGAGCTTCATGTTGTAGGATATTTCTTTGGTTTGGATGAAATAATGTATTGGAGTTCTCCAGAGAAACAGACCAATGGGATATGCATGTATGATTTACTATGAACTATTGGTTCACACACTTACTGAGAAGTCCTATAATCTGCTGTCTATAAGCCGGAGACCAGAAGGCTGATGGTGTCATTCAGTCCAAGTGCAAAGATCCGAGAACCAGGAGCATCAGGAGATGATCCATGTCTCTGCTAAAAACAAACACACTAACAAACAAACAAAAAACAGCTAGGCGGGAAGGGCTGAATTCTGCCTTATTCAGCCTTTCTGTTCTATTTGGGTCTTCAACAGATTGGGTGATGTCCACCCACACAGAGGAGCGCGAACTGCCTCCCTGAGACCACCAAGGCAAATGCTAATTTCATCCAGAAACACACTCGGAGACACGCCCGGAAATGATGTTCAGTCAAATATCTGGGACCCCCATGATCCAGTCAAGTTAACACGTAACATTAACCATGACAAACAAATATGTAACACGTGGAAAAAATATGAAAATGTTATGTCAGACAAGTTATGGCTCATGGCACACATTCGTTAAGCAAAGCTATTTTGTCTCCCATGTTCTCCTCGTTAGTCAGTGGGGGCCAGCCCTGCCCTCCCCGGGTGAGCACTCACATGGGCCCAGACTTCTCAGTTGCTCTTAAGGGAGGTACAAAGACGACCTCATTTCAGTATTTCCGTTGTTCAGACCCTTATAATCACGAAGCCTCCAGCCCAATGGAAAGTGGCTTTCTTCTTCCCTCGATGCGACTGCTGCAGGGAGAAAGCACGTAGCCTGCCGCTGGAGGAAGTCAAGTTTGATGGTTGCCGACCTCTCCTTTGTCACCTGGGATTCTGAGACCTCCAGGGTGCAGAGGGGGCAGAGGGAAGAGGGAAAAGGGGTTTGTGCTCACGGATGCTATGGTGGCATTGCCGTCTCTGTTTCTTGGACTCAGCAGATGTCCACATCGGACTCTTTCTGTCCCATGCTTACTTGACTTGGTTGTTCAGAGGCCCCCACCGTTGGGGTTTTCTCACCTGCGGCTTCCATCCCGTGGACAGATGCATCCCTATTTCACTAAAACACCCAGAAAACCTGTGAAGAGAATCACACAGTGTGTGGTCTTTTGTGATGGGCTTCCTTCACTCAGTGTAGTGTTTACAAAGTTCCTCCGCGTTGTGGCATGTGTCGGTACTTCCCGTTTTCATTGTCAGATATTCTCCTTTTATGCATTCACCCATTCGTTTATCCGTTCATCAGGTGATGGACATTTGGGTTGCTTCTAATTTGTTGGCTCTTCCGAAGAATGCTGCTAGGAACAGTTGCGTGCAAGCGTTTGTGTGAACATGCATTTTCGTCTCTTGTTGGTATACGCATGTGAGGAGAATTGCTGGGTATGGGGCGGTTCTTACCTTTCAGGGACTGCCAGACTGTTTTCCACGGCAGCTGCTCTATTTTATATTCCCACCAGCATTTTATGAGGGTTCCAATTTCTCTACATCCTCCCGCTTCTTACCGTTTCTTTTCATGATATCCATTGTAGGATCTTACCGGCTTCAAGTGGTTTTTGTAAGGCACCCCCCCTTCCCAACTGAACTTGGAGGGGACACCCCATACCTGCTTCGTTAGGTGGTGGAGATAGGGCACTCACAGCAAAGTTCTAATGACAAAGATCATTCAAAGACCATTCTTTAACTTCCAGTCTCTGAACCCTTCTATCTCAGTGAGGGTGAGGGATTCCAGACTCATCACCTTGGTTTTCTTCTACCTCCTTTGCTACGGGCTCTGCACAGTAACGTTTGTCCCCTCACTTTATGTGTTGGGTCACGTGTCAAGTGTTGGATCTAGAGCGTTCAGGCCTCAGCTGGAATGTCCGTCTAACAAGTGACTTGCCCCTGAAAGCATGGGTTTTCTATTTACTGTCTACCCACAGCTCCCTGTGTTGGGCGCAGACCTCCTCAGACTTCACTTGAACGTGTTACCCTTTTCATTTGCCCCTTAAAATGAACTGCGTCCTATACGACCGGCTTTCCAGGAGAAGAACACCAGACTCTTGCAAATAGTCATGAATCACAAGTGAGAGCATTTATATATCTAATGAGAAATTATTTTTGCTGGTAAATATGTGTGTGTCCCTGGTTCCCTAAACCCTTACCTTTTGGATGAAATGGGCTTGAGGTGGCTCACCAATAGCGTGGAATCGAATCAATGGAGAGGTACGATCAATTTGGCTCAGGGAAAGTATGGACAGAAACGTGAAACACAGCTGAGGAACAGGTAACATTCGCAAAGGCTGGGCTCTGCCACATTTGTCAGAGGCGGTCACAAGTTTGGCTCACTTCCCTAACTGTCCAGACAAAGAGAGAAACACAGTCAATTTCACAATTCAATATATTTGTAAGCCTTGAAGAGTGGAGTTGCCCTGGACAATCATACATTTTCCTAAGAGACAGATAAATGTCTCCCGTGTGTTCTCATCCTGGGGACTCTAAACAAGGAGGAAGACCAAAAGACAGTATCACCCACATAAGCAGCACGTGTCCTCATGCTCTTTCTTGGAACATTTCTCAATGCGAACAGATGGCCCGTTGCCAGAGGTTATTTGTTATTTAGAAAATATTCTTATAGACGGACACGTGATGTTAATTGGTGGTCTCGCTTTAAACATTGCCTGGTTTTTGGCTTTTGTAGTTACACAGACACGCTTTAGGTCTACTGATACGTATTTTTTAATTTTGGAAACCGTTCTGCCTCATATTAAACACAATACCCAGTTTTGTTGGTGATTTGCCCATTGGATAGATATGAGTGTTTTGCATATATAATTGCAGCTTCTTTCTCATACAGTTCTCCCATGAACTTTCAACTTAGAAAAAATAGAGTTTTTCTTTCCAAAAATTGTGGATCGACAGCCATGGTGAAATTATGTATATGGAAGAGGTCATTCTTTGGCGTTCACTACCTTTTGTGGAAGATTTAAAGCTCCTTCCTCGCCTTGTTTTTCTTCTTTTCCCAGAAAACGCTGTTCTTGGGTGGAAAAAGAATCAAAGACTACAACTTTTTAAAATACATCTGGCTCTGTGCAGTGAATATTAATTCATGGGTTCTCAGAGGCTGCCTTGCTGAAAAAGGCAAGGTAGGAAGCAAGAAAGGGAGGAAGATACATATAGTCCGGTTAAGTTTTATAGGGAAAATGGAGCCGTCCTTAAGAGTTTTAACACCATCTATATAGGCTGAATAGGGGAAAAAAAATTTCCCCTGGAAACCCCAACAGTTCAGCTAGAATAAGATTGCCTTGCAAATATAAAGTAAATCCACTGACTGAATGGGGGCACAGTAGTCAGGGGACAGATATACCAGTGGTAGGATATATGGCCTCATGGTAGTTACAAGTGGGTTTGAGTAAAAATCTAAAGCGATGTTTTTACGGATGCTAACGTCAGCAGCGTGTTGGCATAAACCCAGAGCTCCGGGGAGTAGGAGCAAGTGGTTAATTGTGCACATAGACTGCTTAAGTCTGTTTCTGCTTTATAGTCACCTTCTGCTGTTTTAAGAAATGTTTTCATCCAAAATTACTTGATGAGATTACTTATATGGGATACATATCTATAAATACTCCCTCGTGAGAAATACAAATGGTTTTGTCTTTAATAAATCAAAATCTGAAAAGCGTTTCCTAAGTGTTTTCCCTGGGGTGGTAGAGAAGGATATACATCTTAATTTTGAAGCTGTTTAGACATTTTAAAATACGGACTATGGAAAAAAAGAGCAAACCCATCTCTACAGAGCGGACACGAAAACTCCTTGAAGCCAATGAATTACAGAATTTGGCTGATGAAAGTAGTTTCGCTCTTTTTAAAAACAGATGTCAGAAGTAACAAAGCTCCCCCAGAAAGGCAGCTGGGTGAGGGAAAAGACTTCTGTGTGCTTTGCTGTTGGCTGTACTGTTCTGTCCCACCCCCTGGAACAGTGGCCGGCACAAAGTAGGTATTCGGTAAATCCCTATAATATGAATGAACGAGTGATAAGCCCAAATAGCCAAGGAATAAATGAATGAGGGCGGTCTAGTGGAGTCTTCAATGACATGTACTATGGAAAAATGAGATGACATTTCGATTATCATTGAAATCATTTGTATTTTGAAAAAGTTTTTTAATACTTATTTATTTTTGAGAAAGAGAGAGAGACAGAGCATGAGTTGGGGAGGGGCAGAGAGAGAGGGAGACACAGAATCTGAAGCAAGCAAGCTCCAGGCTCTGTGCTGACAGCTCAGAGCCCAATGCGGGGTTTGAACCCATGAACCGTGAAATCATGACCTGAGCCGTAGTCGGTTGTTTAACCTACTGAGCCACCCAGGTGCCCCCAAAATCACTTGTATTTTTTATGACTTCTTCACTGGTGTTGGAGAGTTGGCATCCTTAAAAAATTTTAAGTCACTTCCTTTCAATCTTATCCACACTGTTACGTTGAATTGCCTATGGTGTGTTGGACAAAACTCAAAACTGTTAACCACAAAGTAAAAGTCAGGTGAGTCTGAATTGATGGCATTTCTCCTCAGTTCCCATTTCTGTGGCTCATTGCTGAACAGTCTAAATGTTTAGTTATAAATATTTAATTATTTAGAAAGGGTGGCCCATAGGGTGCATGGTTTCTCGATAAAAATGATAAAGAAATCCGATGAATGGGTGAGCGATAAGCCTAAGTCAAGAACCCTTGTTGTTGGCTAATATACTGTTATTACTTGGTATATTCATGAACGGGTTTGAAATAAAGTAGCTCATTCAAACACGGCCTCTCCTCTGTGTCAAGCATTCTTCAGACACAGGAGAGTGAACAAGTCTAAATCCCTGCCCTTGTGGAGGTTACATTCTAGAGAGAAGAGAGAGGTAATTAGCAAATTTTAAAATAATGAAATTCTATGACAATATTAATTAGTTGTGATGCATTGTAGTAAGTGTGATTAAGACAAAGCATGGTAGGGTCAGTCAGTTAACCATCCAACTCTTGATTTCAGGTCAGGTCATGATCTCATGGTTTGTGAGTTCAAGCCCCACGTCAGGCTCTGTGCTGACAGTGTGGAGCCTGCTTGTGATTCTGTCTCCCTCTCTCTCTGTTCCTCTCCTGCTTGTGTTCCCTCTCCCTCAGAATAAATAAACTTAAAAAAAAGACAAAGCATGGTAATGTTACTTGGAAAAGGTTCTCAGGGAAGCAGAGAAGTGAGCCTTGCAAATGTCTAGAAAAATGTTTCAGGCAAAGGGAAATCAACTGCAAAATCTCCTAAGATAGGCACATGCTTGAGGTGTTGACATGACCAGAGGAGGGCCCTGTGTTTGACAAAGCAGAGTGAGCCAGCAGAAGGGCAGTCACAAGTGATGTCAGAAAAGTGGAGGGGAAGATTCTACAGGGTCTCCTAGACTGTGGTAATACTCTGGACTTTGTTGTAATGTGATAGGAACCCACTGAAGAGTTTAGAGTACAGGGGACTTGATCAGGTCTATACTATTAAGTAACCACTGTGGCTGCTGGGGAAATGGACTGTTATGAACAAGAGTAGGAGCAGGGGAAGGAACAGAGGCTATTTCATTTCTTCAGGGGTGAGGGAATAATGGCTTGAGCTGGGATCTTGCTGGTAAGGGATGGTGAGAAGTGGTCCCACTTGAGATATCTGTTAGAGTCAGGGTCTCCAGGCATACCTGCTGCATAGGATGTAGAGGGGGACAGAAAGATACTAGTTAAGGATGACCCATGAGTATTTGGCCTTAAAATTTGGTAGTAGTGCATTTAATGAGCTGAGGAATAGTAAGTGAGGCAGAGCAGGATTGAGCAACATCAAACAAGAGACTTTGTTTCAGGACATGTCAACTATGAGTTGCTTCTTGACTTCCGAGTAGAGATGCCTGTAGGCTGGTGGACATCTGAATCTGGAACTCAGGGAATGTTGAGGCTGGGGATCTCAAACTGAACGCCAGCAGCATAGAGATGACATTGCTAAAACCACGGAATTAGATGAGATTATCTGAAGATGGTTCTTTTCAAAACCTCTCTGATCTCTGGTAAAGAATCTTTGTTTTTTTTTCTTTCTCATTTGCTGTGGACACATACTTTGTTAAATACAGGAACTATAAAGACAAAATGAAATTAAAGGAGAAGTGAAATAAAGACATGCAGAATATAAGGGCTACATTTTCGTTTTAGTCTATTGCTATTACATTGCACGGACATGAAATTGTCAAACTGCTATACAAGTTTCTAAATGCTTACCCCGGCTTTCCGTACCTGCACAACTGTGGACTGATAACAGTTCATAGGAAGCATCTTTCAGGGACCATGGTGGTGGTGCCACCAAGCTGGACATGAGTCTACCCAGAGAGGGAGTCCTGGGCCTCCAATTTTAGCCCTGAGCAAGAGGAGGAGGAGGAAATCATCAGACTGTGGGTCTTGGAATTCAAACGAAGGAGATATTTCAAGAAAACCAGGAGGCTAGTAGATATCATAAGCAATGTTCCCAGGCCTCAACCGTAATGATCAAATAGGCCAGAATGAATGCCAAGATGCCACTTTGCTTTTAGTCTTTCCTTCCTTCACAAGCTTTCATGAGGATACAGTTCTTGCCGTCTTAAGCTTTGTCAATGCGTGCTCTGCTCTAAGATAGTTTGGGACCAAACCTGAAGTTCAGAAAGTTTCCGAAAAGAGCAACGGGATCATCAAGGTTAGAGTGAGATCAGTTTTAAACAACTTCCTCCCTAAAAACATAAGCTAATCAACTTCACTCATAGATTGGAGGTTGTCGGGGGTCAACCTGGCCATTCACAATGGTCATTATGAAACCAACCATTTCTATTTGTTCGGCGTTTCTTTCTTTATTATCACAATAGATCTTATTTCAATGCATACATTCTCTGCATCAGGCCAACAGAGTGGTGGTACTCTTGATTTCTCAGCAAAGATTGTTTTCTCAGGCAAAGGGGATTAGCAGGTTCAAATGCACACATGAGGATCTTACGTAAGATTGTTCCCTGAGGTGGAACCCAAGGGGATTGCACAATCCAGGTTTTCCATCTCTGACTTAGTTACCCAGTCACAAACATTACCCCGTATTTTTTGCTTAGTCTTCTGCTTATCTGACCTCATCCCTCTCCCCTTTTACCATCTTCTGTTCCCCGAAAAGGCAGCTGTACTTGGACCATTTCTCAGTTTGACGTTAAGGCTAAGGCTTAGGCTAGTATTTTGCTGGTAATTCTTTTTATTTACCCATGACTATCTAAACATCTTCTGGCTTTACCCCAGTTCCAATATGGCAGCTTTACCTACTGGTCGTTCTCAACGGGGGGGTGATTTTGCTCCCCAGGAAACATTTGGAAACATCTGGAGACATCGGGCATGACTCGGCTGGGAGGTGGAATGCTACTGGCATCTGGCGGGTGGAAACCAGGGATACTGCTAAGTATCCCATAATGCACAGGAAGCCCCTGACAACAAGAATTATCTGGCCACAAATGCCAAGAGTATCAAAGTTAAGGAAACTTGACTGATATGCCGCACCGTTGATTCATTCATTAATTTACCCTACATGCTAATGTTTCTCCCCACTTAAATATTTTATATGCTTTCAGTTACTAATTATCTTTGATTATGTAATAACAAAAGAAAAGGAAAAAAGAAACGATGATCCAATTGCCCAGAGTAGCATGGTGACTAATCAAAAGCTATACAAGAGGCAGGGCAAATTCGTTGCAATTTCACGACTTCAGATTCACCTTGTGAGTTAGGTTTGTAAGGACTTGTTGAAGGTGTTATTCTCAGTCATTGGGCGGGATTGTTGATGCAGGAAGATCTCAGTAATGAAACAAACTGACAGAATGTCTGAATTGTAGAATGGTTTTGAGGAAATGGACTGTGTTGCTTCTAGTGGCTTGACCTATGTGTCTCACCAGGGTACCATCTTGAGGAAGCATGCATTGTCAGAGCCCAGGAGACATTGTCCACAAGAAACCTTCCTCATTGGGCAGATGGATTACAAAACCGCACATTTTTTGTGGTTGCACTAGCAGGCCAGGGCCAGAGTTTCGTGGATACACGTGGGCTGGATTCCAGCCTCACTTTGCCAGCTGGGCAAGGTAATTTTATACAGGCTACAACGTGCACAGTCATATACGACAGCCAGGTTGGGGATGGGATAAGGATCCTTTTTGGTTTTTATTTACTGCGCAAATATTTTGTTAACTGCCCACCGTATATCTATTGTAAGCACTGTTATACATCAGCAAATAAAATAAGTTAAAATCCCTGCCCTCAAGGAGCTTATATTCTCGTAGGGTATACAATCTAGTAGAACTTTTGTTTTAAAAGTTTGTGATGTGTGGGGTGCCTGGTTGGCTCAGTCAGTTAAGCATCTGACTTCAGCTCAGGTCATGATCTCACGGTTTGTGAGTTTGAGCCCCATGTCAGGCTCTATGCTGACAGCTCAGAGCCTGGAGCCTGCTTCGGATTCTGTGTCTCCGTCTCTCTCTGCCCCTCCCCCACTCATGCTCTGTCTCTCTCTGTCTCTCAAAAATTAATAAACATTGATTTTTTTTAAGTTTGTGATATAAAGTTAATAACTATATACTCTGGGTGAAAAATAATAAATTGCTGAGAATTTTTATCATTAGATTCAGCAATAGCCTGGCTTAAATCTTACAAGTTCCTTGGGCTGGACTTTCCTTTTGTTAGAGAAGGTGCCAGCCGACCTCATCCTGAACCTGGCGCAGTTTTCTTGCATTACTTCCTGTAACACTATTCTCTGATCTCATGTCTTTGCTAACAGACTATTTTATCGAAGAAGGCAGCATTGTAGCTCCTGCAGGACTCTCTTTTTTTTTTTTATTATAAAACATTTCCATGATTCATTTAATTTAGCAAGTAAAATTCGAATGCATTGTAAAACTCTAAAGCATTTTTACTTGCCCCCCACCATGTTTTATGTTTCAGAGGTCACATTTTACATCTTTTTATTGTGTGTATCCGTTAATTATTGCATAGTTGTTTTTACTTCTTTTGCCTTTTAACCTTCACAATAGCTTTGTAAAAGTGATTGATCTACTACTTTACCACATATTTACCTTTTCTAAGGAGTTTTTACTTGCATATGTTTTCTTCTTACTAATTAGTGCCCATTTGTCTCAGCTTAAAGAAGTCCCTTTAACTTTATGGTAGGATGGGTTTAGTGGTCTTAAATTTGTTTAGCTTTTGCTTGTCTGGAAAGCTCTTTATCTTTTCTTCAATTCCAAATAACCTCGCTGTGTAGAATGTTCTTGGTTGGAAGCTTTTTTTTTCTTTCAGCACTTTGTGTATATCATGCCCCTCCCTTCTGGCCTGCTAAGTTTCTGCTGAGAAATCTGCTGATGGTTTAATGGGGGTTCTCTTGTACATAACAAGTTGTTTTTTCTTGCTGCTATTAAGATTTTCTCTTTATCTTTAACTCTTGACATTTTAATTATAAGGTGTCTTGGTGTAGGTCTCTTTGGGTTCATCTTCTTGGGAACTCTCTTAGCTTCCTGGATTTGGATGTCTGTTTCATTCCCCAGGTTAGAGAAGTTTTCAACCATTATTTCTTCAAATAAGTATTCTACTCCTTTCTCTCTCTCTTCTCCTTCTGGGACCCCAATAATGTGAATGTCATTCTGCTTGTTGTCCCATAAGTCTCTTAAGCTATTATACTTGTAAAATTATTTTCTTTTGTCTGCTTTATTTGGGCAAATTCCACTTTTTCTTCTGCTTCATCTAGTCTGCTATTGAACCCCTCTAGTGTTTTTTCATTTTGGTTATTGTATTCTTCAGCTTTGTGATTTCTATTTGGCACTTTCTTATATTTTCAGTCTCTTTGCTGAAGTTCTATTGGTGTTCATCCATTCTTCTCCCAAGATCATTGAGCATCTTCATGACTATTATTTTGAACTCTGTATCAGATAAATTATTAATCTTGGTTTAATCTGGCTCTCTCATCGGGAGCATATTCCTCTTTCTCCTTATTTTGCTTGACTCTCTGTGTTTGTTTCTGTGTATAAGGTGAAACAGCTACTTCTCTCAGTTGTTTCTTGAACGTGTGTGACTGTCAGGTTCAAGACAGCCTGATATATTTTTGACAGGACCCTGTTGTTGAGGGAGTGCCAAATTCTGTGAGTGCTCCACAGGGAGGGATCTCTGTCAGCACCTAGTTTCAGGCTGATTGGAAGCCAGACCCTCAGGCAACAGTGCTTAAGGTATGTAAATAGGTACAGTCCTATAGGACTGCGATTGTAAACCCTGCTGGCCTCTAGACCAGGTGATCTGGAGGTGTCTCCTTCACAAGAGTTGCAAAAATTGGGGCTCCAGACATGTGTATGAACTTTTTTTTCTGGGAGGTACCAGAAAGCTGTAAGGAGACCAAGGAAGAGCACAAAAATGGTGTCCCCAACCTAGTTCCCTTAGCACACTTCTGAAGCCTCTAGATATATGCTAGTCCTGTCCCTCAGGCTGAAGCTCCAAGCTTTTTCACAGGCACACTGGCAGTTTGTTTCAGTTGCTGTTTCTGCGGTGTCCTTGAGTTGACAGTCTTCCAAAAACTGTCTCCAGTGGTCTCAGACCTGTGGGGCCTAGAAACACAATCCTTCCTGGCCACCAGTGTCTGTTAATCGGGGGGCATCTCCTGTGTGTGCTGTGCACATCCGTGGGCTTAGGTAGGGCCCCTGGGACAGCACAGGACAGCGCTCAACCACCTGACCCTGGTGGGTCAGGGGAGACATTGGAGGGGAATGCTTGGTCGCTGCTGCACGACTCTGAATATTTCCAGCAGCCTCACCTGCCATTCCTGGCAAGTACCTGATGGAACATTTGCTCACAGGCCCCATTCTGAATTTATGAGACGTTTCTTGCTCTTTCCGTGTAGTTTTGCTTTTTTGCCTTCAGGTACCCAAACCCCACATCTTGGGCCCTATCAGTGGAAAGGTTTCTGTTTGGGGGGGGTTTGGATTGCTTTTGGCCTAATGTCATCAGCGGCTGCCTTACCCCAATGTCTATATAGCACCATCTCCATAACCACAATCCTGGAGCGAAGCATGTAAGGGCACATAAAACCAAAGATAAAGCTGGTAAAGCAGCAGCCGTGAGCGGCTCACGTGGAATGTGGTGTTGAATAGCATTTGCCCAAGTGTGAATCACCCTGAGTGTTCCTTTCACATCTGGGAGAAGACAGTGCCCAAGTCTGCAGGATATATAGACTATTAGGCACAATCATTCCCGTTCCAAAATTTGTCAACGTATACCTATTTCATTGAAAGAGAAAGATGGAAGTTAATCTTTTTCAAAAAGACACAATTCGTACACCATCTTCAAACAAATTTCTCTTTGTGTATTTTGTTACCAGGGTACTATACTTTCTGAGGGTTATGTGCTTTCAGCAAAATATGTGCGTGATACTCAGCAAAAGTAGACTCCTACCCAAAACCAATGCCATCATAACTGTTATGGAAAGGTGGCCTTTTTTCCCCATAAGCCCCTTGCCCAATAATAAAACTTTTTTTCTTACCTTTCCTTGATCATTTGCCAGACGGTAACTACAATTTGGGGTGTGAAAAGGGGACCGTTAGGAGGCTGAAAGATGCACAAAATGTGATAGAGTTTGAAGGAAATGTTCCTGTGTGAGGTTCCACTTAGAACTCAGTTGACTGGAAGGCCATCCAGGCCAGACTTCGTGGTGTGCAACCGAGTCATCTCTAAGTATGGATGATTCAGAAATCTTTTCACTCTGTTTGTTTTAGAGTCCACTTGGGATATTTTTAAATATCTTCTAGGTGAGTTTGACTTATCTATAAAGCTTGAAAATACTAGAGACCATAGGATTCATACATAAGTTGAATAGAATCACATTCTCTTCCCACCATGTTGAAGACTGAATATTACAATAAGTAGAAGTAGGTGAGACTCGGGGTTCTGTGTCATGTATTAAAGAGTGGAATGCAATGGGCATGGTCTGCAACAATGGCTTATCTTAAAAATGCATTTGTGTTCAGTGTTTAGAGTATTTGCTCTCATTACTTTTAAAGTGGGTTTACACATGAAGTGATATTTTGGGGGGTCAGATTAATATTTAATTAAGAATGTGTTCCCTGGATCCATAATGATTACTCGTCAGCAGGAGAGCAGTCCCGGAGCATGCTGGATTATTAGGTTAGGACAGCAGTTGGAAAACGGGTACTGGATTAAAAACGGATAATCCACAAGGTGAGTAAACACCAGGCACAACTGCAGATCCCCAGTGTCATTCCGGGAATATCACAGAATGGAGAAATAGATAAATCATTTCACCTCACTAAGTAAGTGTAAGGTTTGGGGTCAAAGAGTAAGTTCCTCTTGCAAAAATTTTAATGCCTTGTTTGTTTCTCATCCATCTTCAGAATTGTATTTCTAGTGCACACAATATGCACATCACCCCACATGGGGACTGTACCTAGGGGCAAAGAATAGAAAATGGAATATAAAAGCAAACAAACCACAGGGAAAGGGCTAGAGGTTTTTCAAATAAAATCTTAGGGGAAAAAAATGAAAGGAGACTTGTGCTTCCGTTGTGTTCTCCGGCGACAAGCATCTCAACAGAGGAAGTTGAGGTGAATCGAGAGGGTTGTTGGCCGGTGCTTTGTCATGAAGTTTTTGCAGGAAGAAAATGTCAGGTAAAAGAAATGTAGCTTTAGAAATAGTCAACAGAGCTAAATTTCCCAAAGCAGTTTTGTATTTTATTTTATTTTAATCCCATACCATTGGATTACTCCAATGGTAAGGCAAGTAATAGGAGGTGAGAGTTTAGAATTTCAAAGGCATTAAGAGTTCAGGATTTTTTAAAAAGCCTGGAAAAATATGCATCTTAATATGCAACAGAAGAATTTGCAGACATTTCTTTGAATCTGCAGGGGAAGATCTTAAAGAATATGTGTCATCAAGGAAAGAGAAATGGAATTCAACAGTATTGTGTTAGGACTGCTAACTTATTATGTATCGAAACTCACAGTGCATTATTTACTATATTTTTTATTACTTCGTTTTAGTAAACGTACATATATTTATAGAGACTCATATAAATTCAGCCCCAACGTCAGTCCCCCAATCTTTCTTTTACAGTTATGTTTTAAATTCATCAACTATAAATGATCCTTCTAGAAGGTTCTTAGGGAACTGTAAACGACTCCAGGGATGACTGTGCTTTCACTACCATCATTCATTCTTGGTTCAGAGTGATGTGTCCAGGGAATTGTCCTGGGTTTAATCAATCTTTTTTCTTCAGCAAAATGTTGACTTTAGGGCAAAGTTGTTTCTGTTGCGATAAGACTTTGAACATTTCTGTCACTGCAATTCAAGTAGTACTTGGCTATTCAGCAGCAGTGAGATTGGAGGGCTCCAGTTCTGCCCGCATAGATGTGGAGTCTAGGGAGCAGGCTAGACACGCTCTCTCTAGGACACACTTTTTCTTTTATTTCCCTCCTCGTGTTTGTCACTGATGAATTCACTCAGCACTTGAATATCTCCTACTTTGTTCCTTCAGCAGACCATTTGTTTATTTGAGAGCCCATTTTGGCAAGTGAATAATCAGCTAGCCGAGCAAGCTCAAGGACGATCAAGGGGAATATTTGACCTCAACTTGAGATGATCCACATTTGTAATGTCAGTATTTGTGACTTAGCAGAGCCATAAGCACAACGGGCTTTCTTTCTTCCTAGCCTATGAGCATACATCAGAAGCTCTAATGTGCACGCCTAAAGCAAGTCTTAAAAGCCCTCATTATTGTTAAAATGCTATGTGATTTTTAAATTTGCAGATCAGGAGGTGTGGACAGGAAATGCTCATGGCCCTTTGTTCTAACGATCAAATCCCCATGTCTACATTGGGTTGCTTTTCCCCCTTCGGAACTTTAATTAGTACAAATCCATTACTTGCCTTATTGAGCACCGTTAGTCAGACGTAGGTAAGTGCTTTGATCTGGTTCTCCTAGTGGATATATCCATTGTTTCCTAGACTTAGCTATCTGCAGGGAGAGTAAAAATAGTGGGATAAAGAAATGGCACGTGCCTTTAGAGCCTCAATTCTCACTACATCCAGCCCCCTTTGTAAATACAGTTTTGTATTTACAGTTTGTAAATACAGTTTTGTATTTACGAACATGGACTTATTAGTTTAGGACAGGGTCAGCAAATGTTCAGGACAGGTCAGCATGATGAATAATAATGCTATTATGGAACATAGAAGGCCCAGGACTGCACATCAGATGTGGGTTCTAGCCTTGACTTCAGCACCAACCAGCAATGAGGTCATGGATAACTCCTTAAATTTTCATGAGACTCAGATGCTTATGTGTAAAATGGGTGGTTGGATTACATCAGTGGTTCTCAAACTTGAGCACGTACCAGAATCAACTGGAGGGCTAGTTAAAATGCAAATCACAGGGTCTCACCCCCCCCAGATTTGGCAGGGCCTGGGCTGGGGGTCTGATAAGTTGCCTTTCTAACGGGGTGATGCTGATGCTACTGGTCCAAGGCCACACTTTGAGAACCAGTGGGTTCGTGATTTACCTGACCTCTTCCAGCGTTAAATCTGGGAGACCGGGTCATGCTCTTAGTGGCTGTCGGGTCATGCTCTTAGTGGCTGTGGTAGCCTAGTTGGACCTTCTGAATGCATTGTCTGTGGCCGATACAGTTAGGGATGTGCTGGCATCCAAAGTTGACATGTTGGAACTTGAACACAGGGGGACCATAGTGGTCGCGCCTAGAGGGAGCTTGGCATTCGGTTGGGCTAGGCTAGTGTGTTCAGTATAAGCGATGTGACAAATTTCAACAAGTTTATGGATATATACTGGATACGGAAAAAGAAATAATTTGATTTCATAAGTCAGTCACGGGGCAACCAAGACCCTTTGTATTTCTATAATTAATGTAACTTTTAATATCAGTGAGACAATTGTACTATTCTAAAAATAAAGTTAAATTTTAAAAGCTCTGGTTATTTCTGTATCACCACTATCCTTCAGCAACTGCAAAATAAATAACGTGCAGAAGCCCAGAATACCAACTAAGAATCGTGTTGGCTTTTTTGTTGTCTAGGCTCTTAGATTCTATTAGCGATTCCGGAAAACATTAAATCTTTGGTTTTTTCAAACCTTGCCCATAATATTATAAAAGCGTTATTATATCATTATAAAAATTGTAAAAATATTATAGAAAGTTGTGATTGAGGTATATCAATAGATCCCATCCAAGAATATCTCTAATTGAAAATGAGGAGGCATTGAAGGCATGAATGAGCAGGCATAAAAGACAGATTTCCGAGGGCTGGCTAGCTCTTCCGGGTGTGTGTGGGTGTGGATGTGTGTGTGTGTGTGGGGGGGGGGTGTCTCTCTGATCTACAAATTAAAATCACCCTGTCCCACCTAATGCAGTGTCTGCACACAGCAAGCATTAAACTCTCAGCAAAATAGCTGCACTTTGCCTCGCCAAATACTTTGTAATTTAACCAAAGACAATTTTCAGAAGGTGCATCCAGGAGAAATATCCCTGGCCCTTTACCTCCTTTCTCCGCCAGGGTGAACACTTTCCATTACATCTGGAAATGGCCAGGAAGAATCACTGACTAATACACAATCTTAGCCAAGAAGAACTAACCAGACGTATGTTATCAGCCACTCAGAATGTTATAAAATGTGATGAGGTGTTTAGAGGTTGTTGTGAGGTTCACCGCTGAAATAAACTGAGAAAGCCTAGCCCTGAAGGAATCTGGTGCATTCCAGTGCCTCGGCAGGAGGAAAAACCTGTTGTATCTGTTGAATCAACTGCATTCTGGTTTTTCAGAGCAGTGGGGGAGAAGGTGAGAGAGGGAGGGAGACAGACACACACAGAGAGACAATAGTCAGCTTCCAGACTCCCCTAGTAGCTGGCTACAATAAAAATACCTAGTTCATGTGTCAACGATACTTCAATTAACAACAACAACAAAACCCTAGTTCACGAGAAATTGGCTTAGAAGTAAATTGGCATTTCCAGGTATAATGAGAATTTTCATAGTTATAGGATTAGCCCTGAAGCTGTCCAATCTAGTTACTGATTTGCATGTTTCTGAAATCTTAAAGGATTTTTCCCAAGACCTGGCTGAGATTCTTTTTTTTTCTTTACTGAGTCTACATGGTGTTTTTAAATATTTCACTTCAAATATATTTCACTCTAAAAATGTAAGCTTTACACATAATATTTACCAATTCTTTACATCAAGAGGAAACAAAAAAAGAACAATCCTATCCAAAAAAAACCTATGATTTTTTTCATATTTCTTTGTGCCCTCATATAAAATGGAAATATTTTATTTAGTTTTGTGATAGCACAACTATACAATTTCAATCTCCCCCCCCCCGCCCTTGTATGCATTTCAGCGTTAATTGCAAGCAAATTACTCTCTCTTCTCTTCGTTTCCATAATCCATGGTTACCCATTTGCTCTAACCAGATGGCAAAAAATACCAACAGCAGAGGGTTAAAAAGAATGACCAGGGCATCCTGATAGTCATCTCTCATACCCATTGAACCAAATTACTCTCCAGAAAGTCAACCGTTTCTGCGAGAAAAAAAGACCGATTTGAGTTGCAGGTTCATTTCTGATAGCTTTGTCTTGCTGTGGCTTCTGCCAGGAACGTACAGGGCAAATCAGAAGAAAAGCCTTCAAGTCACTAAGCACCGCGAGATATGGACCATTTTTTAGGATATCAACATTGGATGCAGATAGTTTAAAGCTGCATGACTAGTTTTACTCACTGTGCTGTTCTTAACCAGCGAAAAGATTTCAAAGGTCAAGTACCCACAACACAAGGGTGCCTGGGGGTTTGAAGTGGATCATTTTTTTTTATTGTTTTTAACGTTTTTTTAATTTATTTTTGAGACAGGGAGAGACAGAGCATGAACAGGGGAAGGTCAGAGAGAGGGAGACACAGAATCCGAAACGGCTCCAGGCTCTGAGCTGTCAGCACAGAGCCCGACGCGGGGCTCGAACTCACGGACCACGAGATCATGACCTGAGTGGAAGTCGGCCGCTCCACCGACTGAGCCACCCAGGCGCCCCTGGGTCATTTTTAATGATGCCAAGTACCCCTCGTAAAACATATAATTGAAGTCATTAAGAGACCACTTTCCAGTCTGTTCTTGCCTCAGTCTCAAATGTTTTAAGGAACTCAGTATATTCTTCAGCATTACCCAATATTAGAAATAACCTCGATGGACAAATAATAAGAAAGAAAAGTGAAAAAAAATTTAAAAATTACCAAACTTAAAGGAAAAAAAAAGCCTAATTTTTTATTGCCTGGAAAAAATTAGTGTCAGTAGTTTGAGCAGAGGAGTAAATATGAGGGTTTCTAAGTATTTTTTGCTGGGAGGGGAGAGAGAGGGCTGGGGGGTGGGATGCTCTTTATTCAGCAGTAGTGCCTACAGTGCCTACCTAAATGGTATTTCTGGGAAGCACTACCTAGTAGTGCCTACCTAAATGGTATTTCTGGGAAGCTCAGAAAGTAACTGGGTGTGTGGGATTTAGGAATCACGGACACATCAATAAAACTGCCTTGTCCAAATTCTGCATCTTGCTCCTGTGTCAGGATCCTTTTCTAGAGAGTGCATTCTTGTTTGTTTTTTGTTTTTTGTTTTTTTAATTTTTTTAAAAGTTTATTTTTTATTTTTATTATTTTTATTTTTTTTATTTATTTATTTTTTTTTTTATTTATTTTTGGGACAGAGAGAGACAGAGCATGAACGGGGGAGGGGCAGAGAGAGAGGGAGACACAGAATCGGAAACAGGCTCCAGGCTCCGAGCCATCGGCCCAGAGCCTGACGCGGGGCTCGAACTCACAGACCGTGAGATCGTGACCTGGCTGAAGTCGGAGGCTTAACCGACTGCGCCACCCAGGCGCCCCTATTTTTATTATTTTTAAATGTTTATTTATTTTTGAGAGAGAGAGGATGAGCAGGAGAGGGGCAGAGAGAGAGGGAGACACAGAATCCGAAGCAGGCTCCAGGCTCTGAGCTGTCAGCACGGAGCCTGATGTGGGGCTTGAACTCATGAACCGTGAGATCATGACCTGAGCTGAAGTAGGACGCCTAACGGACTGAGCCACCCAGGCACCCTGAGATTGTGTTCTTTTTCTTTAAAGGTAAGTTTTGTGGTTAAGAAAAGCTATCGAAGGATGAGGAACTAACTGAAAACCCAAGGAGCCTTGCCTCAGTTCAGGGAGGCCACCGGCAGTAAATTGACTCAAGTAGGATAGCTCTGAGACCTGGGCACTCACATGCCTTTACGGTTTTTTGAAGAATGCTTCAAATTCTTGCTGTACTCCTAGGAGGCTGTCAGACTTCAGACACTAATCCCAGGTAGAGTCACAGAGTCCGGAAGACATCCATTCACTGTGACAAACAGAAAGCTGAATTATGTTCCTGCCAAAGCCCGAGACGGATTTCTGTTCTCAAAAACAACAACAAAGCCTTTTGTGACCAGATGTCTTACGCTGTCGTAACCGAGATAGTGGTGACATACAAAGAATCCAGGATTTTCTCAGCACCCCAGTTTCGTCATCCAGCAGCCGCATGATGGCTGTGAGGCAATGAACTGTTGTTGTCTCATTAGTGATCTGAGAATGACTAAAATTTCGAGTAGGATTCTTGTGAGGATGTAAGTAGGTTGCATATGTGGAAACATGTGGTGTACTTAGGGCCCTCCACAAATCTCAAAGGGCTGAAGGATGGAGCTCTCGGGAATAAGGCTTGATTCAGCCAACAGTAAGCTATCTCCACCAACCCCATTATATTCTATATTCACTTTCTACCCACAACTGGTTTTCACGTTCACAGATAAGTTTGGCTTCTCTTTCTTCCTTTTTTCTTCTGTTTGGCTCTCTTGGCACCTGTCTCATGATCAGATTGTGATCATAATAGGAGAAATAGCAAGAAAGAATGAAGGAACCCAACAGCCAAGTGAAGCTAACAGAGTAAAACGTAATGGTGAGCTGGTCTGGGGGTCCTACTCACCCATGTATCGGGGCCCCTTCTCTTTAACATCGAAGTATTTTGAAAATCACCTCACACGTTACTTTCCCCAAAGAGTCTCTGCTTAAAATATTTACATAGAAGAAATCAGGAAAGCATTGTCAACAACAGCCAAACTGTGGAGAGAGCCCAAATGTCCATCAACTGATGAATGGATAAAGAAGATGCGTTATATATATATATGAGACTACTCTCCCATAAAAAAGAATGGAATCTTACCATTTGTAACTATGTGGATGGAGCTAGACAGTGTTATGGTGAGCAAAATAAGTCAGAGAAAGACAGATACCATATGATTTCATTCACATGTGGAATTTAAGAAACAAGACAGATGAACGTGTGGGAAAGGGGGGAAGGAGAAGAGAGAGAAACAAAGCACAAGCCACTCTTAAAGATCGAGAAGAATATGGGTTCATAGAGGGAGGTGGGTGGGGGATGGGCTAGATGGTGATGGGTACTAAGGAGGGCACTTGTTGGGATGAGCGCTGGGTGGGGTATGTAAGTGATGAGTCACTGAATTCCACTCCTAAAACCGATATTGCAGTGTATGTTAACTAAAATTTAAATTAAAAACAAAAAGGAATCAGGAAAAAAGAATAAAAGTACTATAAGGAAATACAATTCATTATTTATGTAATTTTGAGGAGGGAAAGTAGCTTTTAACATGATGCCAAGATCAGAATTTATAAAAGCAACTGTGGAGAGAAACAATATTATGAAGCTTTTGCATAAAAGCAGTTATTAAGTGAAAAATAAAGGTAGAGAAAAAAATGGAGAAAACGGTATTTGCAACATAGCATAGTCAGTGGCAATTTCTTAATATGTAAAGAACTCTTAGAAAATGAAAGACAGAAAATCCTTTATCAGGAAAAGACAAAAAAAAAAAAAGTTCACCAAAGAGCAAAGATGATGCGAAACATACTTTAAAGTGTTTTATCTTCCCAGTGGTTTTAAAACATGAATTTTAAGCAGCGACAAGATACTCTCGAGTTGGTATAGATTTTTTAAAAAGGAAACCATTCAATGCTGGTCAGAAAAAGACACACAACATCTCACTGTGTGCTGTTGGCTTGGGGAGTTCACATGATCTGTCTTCAAGAGAAACCATTTGGCCACACGTAATCAAACCCTCTACCAGGCATGTCCTTTGCTTCAGGAGTTCCGCCTCAGGGAAAATATTCAATGGAAATAATCCATGGTTTATGCAATTGTTTGTCTATGGGAGTGGTTCCCATATGAGGGCAATTGTGTCCGCCAGGGAGTATTTGGCAATGTCTGGAGAAAGTTTAGTTGTCACAGCTTGAGGGAGGGGAATGCTGCTTCATGCAGTAGAGAGGGGACAGCCGTGCTGCCCAACGTCCTACAATTCACAGGACAGACCCGCAAAATGAAGAACCATTCAGCCCAAAGTGGTAATAGGATTGCAGTTAAAAACCCCTGGTATACGTGAATGTTTCCTTAGGTGCTAAATAGCCCCAAATAAATGGCTAGGTAAATACATTATGGAGCTTCTATATAATGACCTAGTTTGCAACAATTAAAGTGTTACCAAAAGATACAGAAATCTATCACAACATATTGCAGTTTGTTTGTTTTTTTATATTAGAGAGAGGGAGCACAAGCGGGGGAGAGAAGCAGAGGGAGAGAGAGAGACTCTGAAGCAGGCTCCATGGTCAGTGTGGAGCCCAACACGGGGCTCGATCCCACGACCCCGGGATCATGACCTGAGCCAAAATCAAGAGTGGGCTGCTCACCTGACATATTACATTTTAAAAAGCTAGTCACAAAGTAGCATGATCTCGTTTTCAGTTAAAAACATGGACTTAATAAAGTGTATCCATAGCAAGGTATTTATAGGGATTGTTTCTGTGTAGTTGGTTGTGATGATAAGTATTCTTTTTATTCATCTTTATAGTCTAATTATTTTGAATTGCTTTTATATGAAGAGAAATTAATAAAAGTAATGCTGATACATTTTGAAAGAAAACCATAGGACGGATTCATACATGAGTTGTAATTGAGAAAACAAATGACTAGGATCTGTCACCATTTTATTAAATCTTTAAAACCTATGTCTGTCATCAGAATAGACAGTATGCACATTTGAAATATGCTAATGTGTGTTTGCCAACAGACGATTATTGTTTCTTGGATTTGTTCCAATAATTGTGGCCACACAGAAGCTAGGTAGACATGAATTGTTGACCGACTCGTGAGGTGTTTACACAGATGAAGCTAGATTTTACATACTACTAGTTACTTTCTTAGGATTTTCCTACCTAAGACATTGGAAGGAGGTTGTTTCATAATGCTGAAGCTATTCGTAGGATACTGTGTTAGTATAATTCTATTGATGGCAGGCCACATTTTCCAGTCCTATGAAATAATTTCATAACTTCTTTGACTTTTCTTTTTATTAAAACCGAACCATGGACTTGAAAGGAGACACCGATCATGCAATTAGTCTTCATCTTTCTTCGAGGTGATTTTTCTCTAACTCCCGTTGAGAAACTTTGAGATAACTTAGTACACAATGTTGGCAAGTTTCTGAATTTCAAGAAATAATTTTTGCTTGTACTTTTTAACAAAATAATTATGCTTTGACATTGCACTTTGTAAAATAGATATTTTTTTTTTTTCTGGACTCACTGGTCTGTGTTCTAGAAATGTAAGGTATTTGTTGTGACTTCCAATCATTTGTTTCATGTTTATAATATGCTCTTCTCGGAGAGGTACTGATGATACTAAAATCAATAGGTGTCAATTCCTATATTTATTCTTCTGTTCAGAAAATATTTACTTAGCCACTAGCACATGCCAGGCCACTGGGAAGATGACAGGGAACAAAATGGACAACGTTCCTGCCCTCATGAGGATTAAATTCCGTTGAAGCCTGGCTGGTCAGGGCGCCTGGGTGGCTCAGTCGCTTAAGTGTCTGACTCCGGCTTGGGTCATGATCTCATGGTTTGTGAGTTCAAACCCCACGTTGGGCTCTGTGCTGACGGCTCAGAGCCTGGAGCCTGCTCCCAATTCTGTATCTCCCTGTCTCTCCTCTGCTTGTGCTCTCTCTCTCTCTCTCAAAAGTAAATGGATAAACATTAATTTTTTTTTTAATTTAAAAAACGACTGGTGTCTGGCCATGAGGATTTCAGTGTCCAGCTGGAGAGGACGAAGATGGGAAACAAATTACTTCACAACCGTGGGGTAACTCCTCCAACAGCTTTGTACAGGGTATGATCAGAGCATTGCACTGAGAGCCCAAACCTAACCAAGGACAAGCCGACCTGAGTGAAGACTGCCCGGGAGACACGATACCTAGATGGAAAAGTAGGCATTTCTCACAGGGAATATTATAGGCACAGTGTGCCAAGGGTAGAGCTTGGCATCAACCGGGGCAATGCTGTGCCCAAGGAAGAATTGATCTTTCTCTTGGAAAATTGAATGAGTAAAATGAGAGACTCGGCATTTTATTAAGTCATATCAATCAATGAGCCACTGATTGCTATATATCGGTATCATTACAGAGCCATAGGAGACCTTTGAGGTTGTATGCCTTAATTATTGTTTTTTTAAAGATGAAGAAACTAAGGTCTGGAAAGTCACAAAATGGATCGAACACAGAGCCGGGAGGCACCTGGAGTCTCCTGCAGGGGCAGGCGTCAGCTGCTCTCCTGAATTGTCTAGACAGTTTTATACCAAGTCACACACACTTACAAGGCACACACGCTAATTGTTCTGTGATTATTCATATCCTAGAAAAATGATGAGCTGTGGTATTCCCTTGTATGGGGTATTAAATAAATACTATATATATATATATATATATATATATATATATATATATATATTCATACTGAATATGAAAGTATTCAGGATTCACCGTGTTTCAGCTATGTTTCTGTTGAGGTTTTTCACAGGTTCCTCATCACTAAATAGACTGGTATTCATGTGGGAACTAAATTCGTTTTGATTTTTGCTTGGGTTTCAAATGTTAAGTGATGAGATGGGAAAACTGAGGGACGAGGCACTCTGGACCCGGAACTTACTGTTTTCCAGAGCCAAGAGGTCATCCTCATAACCAGGATGGAGCCAGGAAGGCAGAGGCCAAGGCACTCTCCTTGAGTTCACTCCAAGGATTGTATCCTTGTTGGAATAAAATGGTGAAGAAAATGGGGGTAGCGAAAGGGGTAGTGGTGGGACAAACGTAACTTTTAAATCATGGATTGTAAAGATCAATGAGTTCATGGAAAAGAAAATTAACTCCCACATAAGTGAAATGTCAAATGAGACATTTTTTAGAACCCCTAAATAGGCTAGAAATGGCTGGAGAATGAAGCAGAGGAAATAACCAACCATTCGTGTTTCAGTGTGACCGCAGGTATTAGACGGTTACAAGAATATTGCATGAAAGGGAAATGAAAGAGGTAGGAAACATGAAAACCATTCATCTTTTCTGGACACAACCACCTTCCTATCCTGGCTGCTTTGTCCATTGTCTTGGTCAGGTACAGAGTGTGAGCCTAAGGACAGGAGGAGTGTTTAAGAGGTACGATTACACTGACGTTGGAAGCGATCTGTTTCTTCCATTTCCTTTCCATTGCTTCAGCGTTGCTTTCTGAGTAATCTACGGCATTAATTTTTTCAGTAGGTAATTTCCTTTTCCCTCCCTTCAAAAATAATTGTTTATGGCTGTCTTGTTGCCAAAAATATCACAGTCTGGTTTCAGGAAGGAGAATGCCACGAACAGAGAGCGATTCCACACTCTTTAAGATGTTCCTGTGCATAGACAGGGCCTAGGATTTCACGACCACGCATCTGTCTCTGCTCTCCTGGGACCACAGAGAGATTTGCTCAAGCCCTGTGTCTCGGCTCCCTGGATCTTCATAAACTTGAGCTTGGTGAAGCTTGGAAACAAAAGATTTCTTAGTTTCAGTCTATTGAAGCTCCTTATTTCTGAAACTGCACATTTATCTGCTTCTTTTCCCAGAAATAATTTAACGGTGAGTCCTCGTTGGAAATTATCTTCAAAGATGTTTGAATCACTTTTTAAAGTAAAAGTGCTGCAACCTTCTGAAACCAACATGGGCCTTCCATATTACTATGTCCCCATATTCAGTCGTCAGTCACTGTGTAACAAATTTCCCCAAAACTTAGCAGCTTGACACAACAAGCATTTCTTACCTCGTAGGTTCTATGGGTCAGAAATCTAGGTGCAGCTTAGTGGGGTCCTTGGCTTCAGGGTCTCAAGCTGTCAGCTTAGGCCGTGGTCACATCAAGTCTTGAGTGGGAAAGCATCTGCTTCTGAATTCATGTCGTTGCCAGGATCCAGGTTTCTTGCAGGTTGTTGGCCAGGGGGTCTCAGTTCTTATCTTCAATTCCTTGTCACGGAGGCCTCTCCAACATGGCAGCTTGCTCCATCAAAACCAGTGAGAAGGACGGTCTGCCAGCAAGAGGGAAATCCCAGTTTTTTGTAACGTACTCAGGGAGGTGGCATCGCTTGACCTTTGCCAGATGCCATTGCTTAGAGAGGCACACTTAGGGGGGAGGTGAGGGGAATCCACAGAAGCAAGACTAGCAGGAGATAAGGATCATATAATTCTGAATGTCCTGGCCACTTCCTTTTTGGTTTTTAACATTTATTCATTTTCGAGAGACAGAGAGAGACAGAGCGTGAGTGGGGGAGGGGCAGAGAGGGAGACACAGAGTCGGAAGTAGGCTCCAGGCTCCGAGCTGTCAGCACAGAGCCCGGCATGGGGCTCAAACTCATGAACCGCGAGATCATGACCTGAGCCAAAATCCGACGCATAACCGACTGAGCCACCAGGCGCCCCATGTCCTGGTCACTTTCTTAATGAGCAGTCTGTGTATTTAATTTACTGAGAGTAGATTTAAAGTTCCAGATTCAGATTGCATCTGGGCTACTGACTAGCTCTAGGACCTGGGGTGAGTTATTTAACCTCAGCCTTACTTGCTGCATCTGTAGATGTAAATCTGTAAAAGGAGAGAAAACAAATATTTCCCACCTAAAGTCATTTTGCAGATTAATTGAAATAATTCTTGTAAAACAACTAGCATATTGTTCAGAGAGTGAAGTGTTGTCAGTGTCTGAGGTTTTCAGAATGCTGAAAGGATTTTAAAAAAAATATGTTTATTTATTTATTTTGAGAGAGAGAGGGAGGGAGAGAGAGAGAATCCCAAGCAGGCTCCACACTGTCAGCACAGAGCCCGATGTGGGGTAGAACTCATGAACCCTGAAATCATGACCTGAGCTGAAATCAAGAGTTGGAAGCTTAACTGACTGAGCCACCCAGGTACCCCTGAAATGACACTTTTTAATTTAACATTTCCATTGAAACTTACCTAAAATGCATTATGTAGTGTCTTCTCAGATAGTTTATACCCAACAGAATTTTGAAACTCGATAATTTGTGACCCTTGTATAAAATCTAAATGTCGCTTTGCATTGCTATATATATACATATATATACATATATATGTGTGTATATATATGTATATATACACATACATATACACACATATATGTGTTTATATACATATGTATGTATATGTATGTGTGTGTGTGTGTGTGTGTGTGTGTGTATACATATATGTAGCGAGGTCTGAGTGGCTTTTGAGACGTTTGCAACTTTTTGCCTCCTTAAATGGCCCCGAACTGCGCTAATTTTGAGTGCTTCTATTTGATTTTAATCTGCTTTTTCTTCTGTCCGGCTCTAACCCTGCCATCTAGTACATTTCATTGTCATCACTGTGCGGCATGCTGCCACCCTTCTCTCTTCTAATGTGTTGTGGACTTAAGATGTGGAGGCAGCGTGTCCTGCTTAAGAGCATAAGACAGTCCTAGGTGTAAATCCCAGCCTTCGTACTTGCTATCTCTGGATTGTACTTGACTCCAAGTCCCTAGCTTCCCTGTGCCGCTGTGTATATCACCTATAAAACCTATGAACTATTTTTATTAACAGCAAATTAGATTATGCATATACAGTCATTAGAATATGGTAAACATGTGATACATTTAGCTATAATGATTTAAAATTTCGCATCAGTAGCTCTTAGAATTTTCTGAAATATAAGGACAAACAGGCTATAATTTGGGGCTCTTTTTTTTTTTTTTTTGATCAAAGTACATTAGCATCTACAGCGTTCCAGTGAGTTCTAGATCACTGAAGTTTTGTTATGACGTTAGATCTAATGTCATTTGGGTTTTGTCCCTTCAGAATTCCTTTGGTAAAAAGAAAACCATGGTAATCATCTCATATTGCCCCCCAGGTTACGTGCAGTGGTTTTCTTTCTGTACATCAAAGCATGATAGCATCTACACTTCCTTGGGTTTCTCTTCTAGGGAAGGTATTTGAAGTCACTTTGAGTTGAAAATAAAACTCATTAATCCTCATTAATAACAAGTTTAAACCAAAGACTGAGTATCAGCGTACTATTGGAAAGTGCTTAATAGATACAAAAAGTGACACTGTATTTCACATTCTACACATCAGAAGCTTGAAGACATGCCATGGGCTGGGAATATTCCTTCATTCTGACTGCAGGAGACTATCATTATTCTTAGGCATATCAACAAGAGCAGATGTAAGTATACGTAAAGAAAGACATATTCTCTCACCGTTTTCTCATACCTGAGATTGAGTAGCCCCTTTAGGCCGAGAAATCAACATGGTTCAAGTGAATATTAAAAGCAGACAGGACGTGTAGAAGAAATTTGGAAGAAGGACAGAGGAAGTACAGAGACCTGCAGGAGCCTTAAGGGTCAAAGTATGTGCCTGGGGTGAGGAGGGACAGAAGCAGGTGCCTCAGGCTCCCACAGTGTAGAGTTACGAATGTATGTGTACGAAACCAATGCGGGCCAGTATGTTTCAAGTCCTAGCTGTGTCATTTCTGAATGTGTGGGCTTGGGCAGGGTGTTTAGCATCTCTGCGGTTTAGTTTCATCATCTGTGAGGTGGAGGCTGCTCCAACATTCACCCCACAGCATTTGTGAGCCTTGAACGAGAGACGGAGCGTATCACTCTTAGCAGCGCGCTGGGCACAGTGTGAGTGTTCCGTGTGTTTTGCGGCCTCGCTATAACCAGTAGCAGCACTTTGCAAACTTTTTCTCTAAGGGGCCAGATAGTAAATATTTTAGGCTTTGGAGGCCAAGGGACAAATTGACACTATTATGTGGGTCCTTACAATAAGAGATTAGACATATTCCTACAAAAGTTTTAATGGCAGAATGCAAAATATAATAACGTAGCAGAGCACAGTGTTTTGTAATACAGATGTACTAAGGAGGACAAAATTCTGTTTTGCAGGGAGATAATATTTCCCTTAATCGTAGTTCAAAGCTCGTGTGCCCTGTCACCAAGTTTCTTTTTGCAGATGTTCATCTGCAAGAGGCATTCTGAACACACAGGAGGGCTGTATGAAGACAGGTGATGGGCCAGATATGGCCAGAGAGCTGCAACAGGAACAATGGCTCCCAACTTTTCTCTCCCGGTCTTGCCACTGAGATCCACACCATGGATCACGGTCACAGAGGTGACACGCTCCCATGGCACTCACTTCCCAGCACCGTAGCTTTAACCCCACCCTTTCATGTGACACATGAAAGAAATAATCTGCCTCAAGCAAACACTTCTGCATTATAGTTAATGTAGTCACAAGTGAGCCAGACGCATATCCCAACTGATCACACCTGACCATTGTGCTGTGACACGAGAGCCTCTTTTTTTTAATGTCTATTTGTTTTTGAGAGAGAGAGAGAGAGAGAGAGAGAGAGAGAGAGAGAGAATGGGGGAGGGACAGAGAGAGGGGGAGACACAGAATCTGAAGCAGGCTCCAGGCTCTGAGCCATCAGCACAGAGCCCGACGCAGGGCTCGGACCCATGAACTGTGAGATCATGACCTGAGCCGAAGTCGGACGCTTAATTGACTCAACCACCCAGGCACTCCCAGATCCTCTTTTTTAAAAAGGAGACTGTAATGTAGGCAAAGGAAGATTGTTTTTTCTTCTTTGTTGTGTGGGGGACAATGAAATGGAGATCTGAGCTCTGGGACCAGGAGTTCTGTGCCTCCTCTTACCAATAGTGACCCCAATTATGTGCCAGTTGCAGACTCTTTCCAGAAGCCTCCACCTATAAATCCACCTGCCCACTGGGCATCTCTGCCTGGATCGCCTACAGGAATCTCCAACTAATCCTGTAATACCGACTCATTATCAAGCCCCCAGCCCATCACGTCTTAAATCCACCCCTTGCGCTCCAGCCCTCTATCATCTTCCTGGTCTGGGTGTTCACATGACCATTTCTAAAACATGCTGTGACTTACATCCTAGGTAGGAATAAGTTCCTTAACGTGGTCTTCAGGACTCACATACTGGGACCTGAACCTATCTCTCCAAACATGCCAGCATCATCAAATGGCTGGTTACTCCATTCCATTCCATTCCAAATGGCTGCAGGTGCCATATTGTTTCTTCATGTACAGATCTGTGATTGTTTTGAAATAAAACTGTTCCTGTTTTAAACTTGACTCTCGTGGTCTCTAATAGAGCCTTCCTTAGCATGTATTTGCTCTTCCCAAATGGAAGACGGATTAATGACTTTCCTGTCAGCTTATCTTGCCTCATATTTGAGTGTTTCATTTTTCTCTACCTTCATCGAATGCAAGAAATGGAAGGGAAGAGAATTGGAATTTTCTCATTGTTACACACTAGTAAGAAACTCAATACACCATCGGCCACCGCTATCCTCGGCTGTGACAGAGAACAGTCTGAGAAGAGGTCAGTTTTCCGCCGGGCAGCCTTGCTTTTCCCTCTCACACCAATGGTAAAACAACTCTATTTTTAAAATCTGTAATTTTCCTTTAAAAGCGTGTCTTATTGGGGCGGAGGGTGGCTCAGTTGGTTAAGCATCCAACTTTAGCTCAGGTTCATGGGTTCGAGCCCTGCATCGGACTCTGTGCTGTCAGCTCAGAGCCTGGAGCCTGCTTCAGATTCTGTGCCTCCCTCTCTGTCTGTCCCTATCCCGCTCACACTCTGTCTCTCTCTGTCTCTCAAAAATAAGTAAATGTTAAAAAAAATTTTAAATAAATAAATCAAAGAGTGTCTCATTATACTATGAAGCAGGTGGCCCCATTTTACTCAAAGGATGAAATCCATAGTGCACCACAGGACCAAAACTAAGATTGGACTCAGATTTGCTCGTTCGGTGTTTATACCTGCATCTAGGAAGCACAGCCCTTCCAGCGTGTGGAAGACCACAGCTCTACAGAACTGTCCCCTTAACCCTAGAGCCACAGCGGACATTTAGCATACAGTCCCCTCATACCTGGTTCTGAAAGCATAGGGCCTCTCTAGGGATAAGGAAACACCGAGACTGTAAAACCAGCAAGCACGTATGTAAAGACCAGGTAAAAAAAAATGTGGGAAAGGTTCACACAGTAGAAAGTGTGAAATAAAAATGTATAATTTATAAATATGTATTAATAATATATGAATATATACTTATACTTAATCGATATAAATATATTAACATATATAAATAAAAGCACTTATATAAAAGCAAAAGCAATTTGCTGGAAAATTTGGTTTTTTGTTCCTTACTGTTTGCCTTTGCTAATTAATTTACTGTTCTTTTCTTTTTTTTTTTAAATGTTTATTTGTGAAAAAGAGAGAGAGAGAGAGAGCATTGGTGGGGAAGGGGCAGAGGAAGGGAGACACTACACACATCCGAAGTAGGCATCAGGCTCTGAGCTGTCAGCACGGAGCCCAACGCCAGGCTCCAGTTCAAAAACTTGAGCTGAGATCAAGACTTGAGCTGAAGTCGGACACCTAACCGCCTGAACCAGCCGGGCGCATCTACTGTTATTTTCAACTGTTATCTTCAACATTATTCCACTGGTTATATGTAGTGACGTGATGGTCAGGCTCCAGTATTATGCTGCACAAAGATAAAGCATACACACAGGAGCACCTGGGTGGCTCGGTCGGTTGAGCGTCTGACTTCAACTCAGGTCATGATCTTGCAGTTTGTGAGTTAGAGCCCCCCTGTGGGCTTACTGCTGTCAGTGCAGAGCCTGCTTGGGATCCTGTGTACTCCTCTCTCTCTCTGCCCCACCCCCATGCACGCTTTTCTCTCACTCTCCCTCAAAAATAAATAAACATTAAAAAAAAAAAAGAAAAGCATACAGAGTATATTTAAACAAACGATATGAATGCTCATAACATGAGTGTTTTTAATCTACAAAAGGAATCCTATTATGTACACATGGCAAGAAATGCTGGCACATTCATACGCTTTTCTACTTTTTGTCCTGTGTGCCTTGAGAACAATTATCTCCTTCCTACCTCTTCAATTTCCTCGTAATTACATTCGAAAGATTCAATATGTCCCATTTCTTTGGTTAACAAGTCACAGTGTCACCAGGGTCAGAGTCAGAAATCGCTTGTTTCAGTTTTCGGCTGATCAGGGGCCATCGAATACCATTAAGCTGTGTCGTCCTTTTCTGATGTGTACTGACCCCTTCTACTCCAAGGATAGTAGAAACTCTAAAAGCAGGTACCTATCACTTGCTTAAAGAGTAAGGTGTCACAAATTTGCCAATTCTTAACCTTCGGAACAGAAGTATATTGTCCAACACTCATGGAAAGCGGAGATGGCCCCCTGCATTTGGGATTTTGAGCAATGGTAAAGTATCCTGTTCTGAGCATGTGCAGTGAGTTGTGATGGTACAGTCCTCCCGATGTGCTCACGAGCATGGTGGGTTTCTCGGTGAGCGCTGAGCCAGGAGACTCCATACGGCCCCGTCTGCCTGTGCACTGTGGGTGAGACTGTGCACCAAACATCTACCGAAGGATGTTTGTATGGACTGAGCACGGAGATGTAAATATACATCAAAGCCCAGAAATGTGGGCATTTTGATTCATTTGACTCCGACCTCAGGCCAGGCAAGCCTCAATTTATCAAAACAGTGACCGGCGGAAGAGTGAACAGGACGCATCGTTTAGGGAAATGCACCCCCGTATTGATCCGAACTATTGGCGTAATATTTAAATGTGTTTGCCAAGGTCATAAATCATTCTCATTCCCTGGGCAGGCAGGCAGCAGGGCACAGAGGCAAGAAGGCTGCGTGGGGAGCCCCGGCTGCATTTTCTGCTGCCTTGACACATGGCCTCGGGCACGTAACTCTCTCTGCCACCAGCTGCCACCGCACAGGGGAATGTGGGATCCCTGCCATTCCAGGAACCACCAAGCACTCCGTAGTGGAATTCTCCAATAAATGATGCTGTATCGAGCTAATTATCACTATTTGGGCATATATCTTGAATGCATCCATCTGGAACCCCCCAAATCGACCCACTATGGTATGATGAATGTACATGTCACGGAAAGGAAAATGCTCCAAAGGAGAAACTGAGCATTACCCAAAGCCAGATGCAAAAATCCATGCTGGTAGTCATCTGTAGTTTGAGCATCTATGCTTTTTCTTCTGAAATCTATATTTATTCTTGATGTAAAAGAATATTAAGCAAATTAACAATAGCAAATCAACCGTTTAATCCTTCAGATACCACATAGCAATATAGTTTTTAAAATTGATCTGAAATATCCAAAAGGCTTTAAAACAATTGGCTCTGTTATCACTGCATCAAAATACTAAAAAAAAAAAAAAATTCTAGCTTTAAAAATATTTCATACCCAGACTGGGGGAGGCTAAGGGGACATAGTTGGCCACACTGCATCAGTGTTATTTTCTTGGTTTTTATCATCCTACTAAGATCATAAAATATGCTAGCATTTGGGGAAGCTGAGGGAAGGGTGTAGGAAACTCCATTGTGCTAATTTGGCAACTTCTTTTATAAATCTGACATAATCTCAAAAGAAAGAGTTAAAAATATTCCATGAATGAGATTTTTCACTGTGCCATTTATCTTCAGATAGGCCAGTTTAGAGAGTTTTTACTCCAGTATTGATGTCTGATTGTAATTTAAGAATCCGTATGGAATCGCAACCTATTAGAGCTAGGTGGATTGATTCCGTTTATTGGTGGAGAAGGGATGAAAAAGTAATATTTAATGATTAGTTACTAGGTGCCGGGTTTTAGCAACTCTTGTTAATTGTATCCCAGTATCTGTTGGCCTATTCTTTCTTGCCGCGTGAACCCTGATTTTCTTCAGGGCCACACGTGCCTAGCCTGGGTTCACCATGATCTCTGATTTCCCTATCTCCCTTGCAGCTGAGGTGGTCCACATGCGACAGTTCCGGCCAATAAGCTAACATGAAAGGATGCAGGAAATGTTTCTAGGAAAACATTGCTTTCCTGATAAAAGGACCAAACATAATCTGATTCCTCCCTTCGCCCCCATTTTACCTACCCTGAATACAGCGGTGATGTATGGAATTCTGGCAGCCAGCTTGTGACAAGAGGCAGAGTCCAAGAAAACTACAGAGATGCCAGCCCCAAGGTGATAAGCCAACCAGCAGCTACCTACCCCCAGAGTTTTTTGATATGGGAGGAAAATAAACTCTTATTAGTGTAAGCCAGTGTTGTGGTTTTTGTTACCTGAAGCTGAAAACATTCCTAATTTACCCAAAAGTTTTACGCGGACTATTTCCTTTCAACTTCACAACTCTCCTTTGGATACAGACCTTATTCCCATCCTACCCATTATACAGATTGGGAAACCAAGCTTATGAAGATTAATTGACTTTCCCACAGTCAGACAAATGTGAGTGAATCTATAATTGGAATCCAAACGTGCCTGGCTCTAAGCTTTCTTCCTTTTCCACCACACAACACGGCTTCTATATGGTGATTTGTACACGAAATGACAGCAAAAATGCTCAATTAGGAAACTTGCCCAGAGTTACCTACGTAGTGGGCGTTGTAGTAGTTTGAGGACTCCAGATGTCCTCAAAGCTTGGCTTGCTTTCTTATTTCTAAAGAGCTCAGCAAGTAAGGTGTACAAAGAACCGTCCACAATCTCTGATACAGTTTTATCATCCCACACTCCTATGGAGTGATCAGAATTAGCTTTCTTCCCTGTAATTTATAGTTTATAGTTAAGCTTTCTCTGCAACAGAAGCTGTGTGACCAGCCCAAGGTCATGTAGTCGGTCATCAGTGGCCCGTGAGCTTCCTGACACTGTGCTAGTCTGCTCTTCACTTTCTTTTTCTTTTTCATTAGAAAATGATGCCCAGAACATCCTCATCGTGATGTTACTTTATTGGGTTTGTACTTACTGGATTCAAGCTACACTGGGGAGACGTATCAGAGATCTGAGGGGCAATCAGCACAACTTTGGGGTTTATAGTCAAGTTTGAGAGAAGGACAGGTATCAGAATGGGACAGACTCTGACTGGGAATTAGGAGGTCTGGATTCCAAGCCAGCTGTGCTTCGAAAAGACTAGATGCTGCAGCGTGTAAGTCAGTATTAAGGAGAGGTTGGGTGTGACTGCTCAAAAAATATTTGCTCTACCTCCCATGCAGACCCTCCTTCTTTCCAAAACCACAGTTATCTGGACTATTAGAAGAAGGTCAATGGATAAGCTAATTAAGGAAGAAAGGAAGAGAGGGAAGGAGGGAGGGAGGAAGGAAGGAAGAGGGAGATGGGGACTGAGAAAGGAAAAGAGAGAGAGGGAGAGATGGAGGGAGGGAGGGAGAAAGAGAGAAAGGGAAAAAAGAAAAGAGAAAGAAAGAAAGAAAGAAAGAGAAAGAAAGAAAGAAAGACAAGACAGAAAGAAGAAAGGAAGGAAGAGGGAGAAGGGAGGAAGTGAGAAAGGAAGAGAGAGAGATGGAGGGAGGGAGAAAAAGAGAAAGGGAAAAAAGAAAGAAAAAAGAAAGGAAGAAAGAAAAAGAAAGGAAGGAAGGAAAGGAAGGAAGGAAGGAAGGAAGGAAGGAAGGAAGGAAGGAAGGAAAATAAAATCCATAAATGAACTAAAAATCTCATAAATTGATAAATCATGCATCAGAATTATGGGAGCAATATTATGCACATTCTCTATACTCCTATTTTTCTAGCAGTTTCAACTTCCTCTTGCTCCACTTAATGGTACAGGATAGTTAAACCCAAGGGAGATGTTATGTGTGCAGGTTTATAGGTGAGAACGTTGTTCATATTTCTGGAGGCTGAGGCATTGCATACTTGGTATATCAGTGAGAAAAGGGGCTGGTGGTTTATAGGGCTGCTGGACCACTGTCTTCAGTGCACATCCTGACCCCTTGGCAAAGGAACAACCAAAACCTTATCTTTCCAAAGCATGGAAGACAAGTAGTTAAACTAAAAGGCTTCGCGTACACTCTTCACCAAAAGGCATGATTGAAAAAGCACGGCTTTGGAGTCAGATACTGTTAAATTAGATCCCGCGGCCCCGCCATACCAGCTATGTCAACGTGGGCCAGTTACTTAGATCTCTGAGTTTATTAAAATGGGTATAATAATGCCCTCTTCGTGCTGTGATTGCATGAATTTAAAAATATGTTGGCATAGACTGTAGCTCAGTGGTTCACCAGACTCCATACCTGATTGGAATTACTGGAGGAAAGAGCCAGTTCCCACCAATCTTGTATTTACCATGCTCTCCTGCCCCCAAATACCCTTCATCATTCCCCTTCTTATTGCATATTGGTTCTTTCTATCTCTAGTTGACATAGATTCTTTCAGTGCCTCTTCGATGCTCTGAACACCTCTGTCGGGACCAGGAGCTATGAAAACAGTGTGACCCTTCTTTCTGAGGTCTAAAATGCTTTTTAAAAATTTAGGGGCACCTGGGTGGTTCAGTCGGTTAAGCGTCTTACTTCTGGCTCAGGTCATGATCTCAGAGTTCATGGGTTTGAGCCCCGCGTCGGGTTCTGTGCTGACAGCTCAGAGCCTGGAGCCTGCTTCGGGTTCTGTGTCTCCCTCTCTCTCTCTCTGCCCCCTCCCCTGCTGGCACTCTGTCTCTGCCTCTCTCTCAAAACTACAATAAACGTTAAAAAAATATTTTTAAATAAGATAAAAATACTTGACATTTAAACAGAGAGAAAAGACCAGATCGTCAAAAAAAAAAAAAAAAAAAAAAAAAGTTCCTTTATTTGCGTTGCACTTACTCCGTTGCACCCAACCTTACTGAATTTGGCTTCACTTTAAATATTTTGCTCTAAGCACTTTTTTCAAAACTCAGGATCTTCAAAAAATGTAAGAAATTATAAGTGGCCTGGAGTACAACCTACTGAATTCCTTACCGATTGCCATTGTTTATTATACAGCAGAGTGGGACCATATGAACAAAATGGGTGCTTTATAATGGTTCTGTGTGGTCTAGTCTACTTGGGGGAAAAGATAAGTGAGTAAAGGAAGGACATACTTACTGGATATCCCAGTCAACTAAGGAAATGGACAAGAGAAGGCAACAATACAGGAGCCCTTCCGCTCAAAAATATTTCTGTGTTGTTTGATCTCCTTTCCTTCTCTTTGCGCATGGCTTTTTCTTGTGTGTATTGTATTCAATTTTTTTGTTTTTATTTTATTTTTTGATGCGGTAGAAAATTACCACAAATTTAATGGCTTTAAGAAATGCAGGTCTTACAGATCTAGAGATCTGAAGTCTAAATCAGGTTTTGACAACACTGCATTCCTCCTGAGGCTCTTAGGCAATAATGTTTCCTTGATTTTTTTTTTTCAGCTTCTATAGACTACCTCTGTTCCTTGACTCATGGCCCTCCCTCTCTGTTATCACCTCTGCTTCTACTAACTCAGACCCAACTGCCTCCCTCTTACTAGGACCCTTGTGATTACATTGGGCCTTTCCAGATAATCCAGGGTAGTGTCATCATCTCATCCTCAATTCAACCTGCACATTCCATGTCCCATATAAAGTAACATATTTACAGGTTCCAGGAATTAGGACATGGGCATCTTTGGAGGGACACTACTCAGCCTACTACATATATATATATATATATATATATATATATATATATATATATTTACATCTATATATGTTTTTTTAACGTGTATTTATTTATTTATTTTGGGAGAGAGAGCATAAGAGGGACACAGAGAGAGGGAGAGAGAAAATCTCAAGCAGGTTCTGTGCCTTCAGCCCAGAGCCTGATGCGGGGCTCGATGTCACAAACTGAGAGATCATGACCTGAGCCAAAATCAAGAGTCAGACGCTTAACCAACTGAGCCAGGCACCCCACGTACTACATATATTGACCTAGATATGGTTTTTATTTCAGATTTTACTGTTCCCCTCAGTTCCTGGGTCCCATCTCACTAGCTATGGCCCTGGACTTCAGAATTTTTTCTCCCCTTTTTGAATTCCATATCCGAGCTTGTCATGTCCCCACCATAGCGTGGAGTCTAGATTCCTCACCAGCCCTGATAAGTTTAACCATCTCCTTATTTTCCTATGAGGATGACACTTGAATGAAATTATGTGAACCTGGCTGTAGGAAGAATTTTGACAGCATACAAATAATAAAAATTTAATAACAAGCGCTGACTGATTACCAAGTAATAAGAGCAGTGTTTCTTCCTGGCTGTCTGTGATTCTGACCTTTGAATGTGCAGGTGGAGGCAGGTCTGTCTGCAGTTGTCCATGGTCCTGAACCACTCTGCAGGCTAGAGTTCAGTTGTTTCTCTTGACCTTTGGGACACCAGCCCCTCTGTCTCTGTTTCGCTGTGTTTTCCAGAAATCCTGAAGGAGGTGAGAAGAGAAGAAGTTAGAGCTGTGAAGGGAGCTTAGTGAGAGAATATGAAATGAACAGAGTTTGTTGGACAGGCAGAGCCTTTGATAGGTTGCCAGGTAGAAAATAGGAAAACATTGTTTGACATAATTTCCACATAATACAACTACAAAAAAGATATCATGACTGATCATGGCATAAATGTCAAACAACTAAAAGGAAAAAGAATATTTGTGCCTTGAACAATGTAAAGGGTGTACATGTCAACCTTTGGGCAAACAAAAGAGGTAAAAATATAGTGATCAGTTGAATTGCACAAAAATGTTCAAATTGCTTTTTTTGCTTGCGATTTGATGGAAAATACTACCTTGTGCAATTTATTACATGTATTTTTGATGTCGTGCATTTTGGACGATCATCATGTTTCTGAGGTTACTATCTGCCCCTCCCCTACACTTCTCCTTCCTCTCCCACCTCCTCCCTCCCGACCCCAGATACCATCATCACACATCATGGTGGGGAATGTGCCTTTCCACAAATTTCTCCCACTCTTTACATCCTTTCACCAAAGATAGAGTACACTTTCGATCCTTGACCTTGTCTGTGATCTTCGTTATTCATTAGTTCCTCATCTTAGAAACCTCCATTCTTTAGGGATGGGATGGCATGGGAATTAGAAATGGATTTCAGGTGCTAGATGTCTGTGATTCACATTATTTGACAGGAAAAACTACAGATTTCATACACAAATAACAGTGGTTACACAGTTATTTCAGCTAATTTTGAACTTCAGAGAGGCACAGGAATAGAATATGGACCAGGCATGTCAGTTGCACACTTTTTAATAAATAAAAGCAAGAATAGTAGTCTTTTTACATGCTGATAAAGTTGGCCAAAGCAACCTCATTGCAATTTTATTATCAGAACAGTCTGGTTGTTCTTCTACATTTCATTTGTGGTAGATTTGTACTTGGACATACCGGAAGTTCTGGACATACAGGCACAGCAATAGTCTGATTATGGAATTTTCCACCTGAAACCACTGGGTTTTTAACGAGTAAAGCTTGAAACAGATTTCAGTTTAGATGATTTCCCAGAATTAAAAATAGACACCTGTGTTATATTGTGAGTTTTCTTCATTTAGCATGTGAGCGAAAGTTTTGTTCTTGTATTTAATAATAATAATATTAGTAATAATAATAAGTGGGATGATAAATAAATAAATCTGGGTCCAGAGCCCTTTGTTAAGTGAAACATTAACAGGAAGAAGTCAAGGTACATGCGCACCAACGTGGGTTAATACATCATGAGTGTACTACTCTTGGGTGCAGAATTAACATTGTATAGAAAAGTGTGGTAGATTTTATCCTAATTGCTGTTCCCCCCACAAAGCCCATTTCACTTAGAGCACACCTTCATTTTATATCTAGTTAATAAGGAAGACTATGGTTTAAAGTCTGTGTTGCCATGGAAACAACCAATTATAAGTGCGATCTGAAACGATGGAAGACAGCTGCCAAAACTCTCAGGGAAAAAAAATGATCTGGGTTGGCAACCAACAAGAAACGTTGCCTGCTAAAAGCTTTTGCCAGCCTCCCGTAGCATTGGCCTGCAAGTTTATATCTGAACAAACATCTTGCACCCATTTGCTAAGCGCTGCATCTGTAATACATTCTAAAAGGATAATTGTGTCTGGGGCTCAACATATGTGATGGTGAGGCAGGAAAAAAATTCTCACATTTTTTAACTATAATTTCTCTCATATGTTTCTCATAATTTCATGGCACCAACATCAACACAAAAGAAAGAAAAGAACCTTAAGTGGGCCAGCTTCCTTCTAAGTTCAGGAGTGTATTCACAAGTTGTGTTTTAAATAGTCTTATGTTGGTTGCTTACACATAACAAGGTATAATGCTAATATTTATCAAGATAAGAATTCTAGAACTGCAGTAAACTATCAAGCCACCAATTTGGAATTTTGGTGTTTAACCCTTGGATTCCCTGTGGCGCACTTAATTATACTTGTAGCTTAATTTCTACTTCCTAATCACTGTATATTATTATGCTTTGTTCCAGGAAGCTCAACATGCAAACATAATTCATTTCCCAAATAGAAAATTAAATTGGAGATAATTCACATGATATGGAAACCAATTTGACAATAAACTTCATATATTGAAAAATAAATAAATAAAAATAAAAAATAAAAATAAAATATATTTCACACACGTTATTCCATTCTTCCTGGTAACAACCTGGTGAGAAAGGATGTTTTCATTTGCATTTTGCATAAAAAGAAACTGAGTTGTAAATGATTCAGTTAGTTAGCAGTGAAAGTAGGGGCAACCCCCCCACCTATACCTTCAGACCTTGCATGATTTTCACTCTGCACTGCGGCCACCCTGCAAGCTTAAAATTAAATGCACCTGGATATTAACCTTTAGTATGTCAAATAATGTAGCTCTTAATCTTTACTCCAAAAAGTGTTTATAGTTGAGACTCATCAATTAGTAATGTACGGATAGCTGTATTCCCTACAGTCCACCTGTGTCTTTCTCTTATTTGTAGTTAAGTGATTGGGAAGTAAAAGAGTAAAATTGACAATGATGGGACTCACATTCAATTAGCATGAAATAGTAAACAGCTGCTGCGTTCAAACTTGTTATGAGATTGTCAGAGTTGAAATATTACAATACACACGGCACAGTTTTGAATAGTGAAAGAGAAGTTGAATCGAAATGTACAAGCTTGATACATAGAACTTTCGGGTCCTAGGAGACACACAAGAATTTCCCTTTTAAGGAAGTGGGCTATATATAGTGTGCAAACCCCTATTCTGGTAAAAAACAAAAAAGTAAATTCCAAGGTTGAATAACATTTTTCTTATATTGGCATGGTACTCATTTGTGCAAGAAGCGTTATTATTGCCCTTAGTCTAGGGCAACACTAATCATCCTCTCTATAATTAGGGGATTGTAGGAAATTAGTCACACAATCTCGCTCCCCACCCATGCACTCCAACAACCAAACAAAATAAAACCAAGTGTCCACCTATGGTCAAGAACACATCTCCTGCCTTCTCAAGGGCACTGCTTCCAGAATCACCTCTCTTCTTATCTTTATAATCCTTTTCTAATTGTTTATTTTCCTCTCCTGCCAAATTCTCTTCTCCAGTGGTTCATGGGCGTCGTCCTCAGTTCTTTATATCCCCCCAAATTAGTTCAAGTATCATTGTAGGTACGGCGAATCTCTGAGCCTCCATCCCCTTCCACAGAATGCAGGCATAGCCACAGCTGCTGTAGTCAGCTTTCTACTGCAGGTGAAATGGCTTCAGAAAGTCATGGTTCCAAAGCCAAAGAAACCAGAAGAGATTTCAGCCGGAAATAAAAATTGGGCCATGCCTTAAGGTACGAACAAAAGGAACATCTCTCTTGGGGTGATGTCTTAGAATTGTAGAGTCCCACTTCTGAAGATTGAAAGAATGTTATTTCCTACTAAATCAATGTGATATGAAGTTTGTTGTGTCAGATGACTGTTCATTGATTTTTTTTTTTTTGTTTTTCTCTTAGCTGGTGGGCAAAATCCTTATTTATTGATAATTGTTGATGCCGTTTTCGACATATATTCTTGTGGTGGGTCTTATTATTACTATATCCAGAGTAGACTAGAAAAGCTGTGTCATTGAACAGGGAAAAGAATGGTTTAGGAGCATTTTTTCTCTTGTCCATCACAGGGAGTGGCTTTTCAGGAAATGTGCTTCCCAGTTGTTGGTTTCCGGCCATTTTGAGTTCTAAGGAAAACCATCCATGACCCATATTTAAAAAGTGCTTCATATCACTAAGCTAGAATTTTACATAGATTAAAATAATTTTGGGTATTTTCATCATAATTCTTACAAAATAAATTTGAGTATATATTTTTGAGCATGTTAAAGTCTTTCAGATAGAGTCAACAAACTAATGACAGTATAAGTTTAAACAATAAACATCTGCATTGTCTTTTTTTTTTAACATTTATTTATTTTTGAGACAGAGAGAGACAGAGCATGAACGGGGGAGGGTCAGAGAGAGGGAGACACAGAATCCGAAACAGGCTCCAGGCTCTGAGCTGTCAGCACAGAGCCCAACGCGGGGCTCGAACTCACGGACCGCGAGATCATGACCTGAGCTGACGTCGGCCGCTCAACCGACTGAGCCACCCAGGCGCCCCTGCATTGTCTTTTTAAAAAGTGCTTAAGATTTGAGTTTTAGCTTTTGCCCAAGAATCATCATGGAAAATCAGTTTGTTCTGTAGTGGAACTCAAGAAGTATTTTCTTACTTGAAAAAGCAATTTCATTTTAAAGACAGAACCACTTACTCTTAGAATACTTGTTTTTTCAGTAAAGATTTCTGAAATTTCCATTTATTGTTCTTCTCTTCCCAAACCTAATCATCCCTACCTCAATTCCAGATGTCCTACTTGTGTTTGTCAAAAGTGTATTTGAAAACCGATCGCCACATCATGTGTGTTTTGAGTAAAACAAATGATTTCTTTGACCAGTCCTCTTTTGGAACTTCCCTCCAAGGGAAGCCTCAATCTACAAAGAAGGTTTGGGGAGGGGAGTAAATGGGTTATTTTCCATTGCTGTGTCTACATTTCTTTACTTAAAATAAAGCAAATTCTGGTTGGTTTCACTAAATAAATAGCAATAGTAATGGTCAATTCAGTATATACTCATTCATCCAAAGTAAAAAGCTAAAGGTTAGCCATGGCAACTTCCTTACATTTACTGAACTTAAGGAAGCCATATTTGTGTTACTGGAAGGAATCTCAGGTAGAATCCGGGGTAGGGGTGGGGGAGGGGAAGGTGTATATTATATATATAACATACACAATGTAAAATATACATATATAATACAAAAATATAAACAAATATAAAGTTATATAAATATACATAATTTTGGGGGCTTCTGGGTGGCTCAGTTGGTTAAGTGCTAACTTTGGCTCAGGTCATGTTCTCACAGTTCATGGGTTAGAGCCCCGCATCAGGCTCTGTGCTGGCAGCTCAGAGCTTGGAGCACGTTTTGGATTCTGTCTCCCTCTCTCTCCCCGACCCTTGCTTATACTCTCTCTCTCAAAAATGAATGAACATTAAAAAAAGTTAAAGAAATATATGTAATTTTATATTTGTTTATATTTCTGTATTATATATGTATATTTTACATTGTAAATCATTTGAACTCTACTAATTCAGAATATCCCATATGTTGAGTTGTAATTGTCCAATGATTACGTACTTATTTTCTAGGGAAAAAAACAATTTGTTAAGTACAATAACTCCAGAAACGAAATTCAGAGTTACTGGCACAGGAATGAGTTTTAGAGGCTTGACACAGTTATATTGTTTGTTCGACGGGCACCTCTAAAATAGGAGGTCAGTGAGTTCTGTGTTTATTAAAGCAGAGGAAATAGAGTCTGGGAATTGTGGCTGAAATTACTGTACAAAAGATAAAAATGATTTTTCTGTTCAGACTTATAAAACTTTGTTCTTCAATTAATCTATATTCACACAGTTTTAATATTCTGAAGAATTTAGTATAGAAATGAATGAAATGGAATTTAGCATGCAAATGAATGGAGGGGCTCCTGGGTGGCTCAGTCAGTTGAGCATCTAACTCTTGATTTTGGCTCAGGTCATGATCCCAGGGTTGTGGGATTGAGCCCCATGTTGGCTCTGCCCTAGGCATGGATCCTGCTTGAGATTCTCTCTCCTCTCCCTCTACCCCTCCCCCATTCATGTGCACACTTGCATGTACTCTCTCTATCTCTCAAAACAAAAACAAAAACAAATGAACAGACAAAGCAAGCCAGATTTTTGACCAGCACCGGAAGCTGACTTTGCCTTTCCATGTTGCACCAAGGAGTCAGGAATATTCTGTTCTTTCTTTCTGGTGCAAAAGCTCCTGTACTGTAAAACGAAGTAGTGCTCTGATTCCATTTATCCTGAAACTGTTGCTGTTCATAATCTCACTATCACCTTCTTAGACTTCTCGGCCAGGCAGATTTCTAAGATATGCTGCATAAGCAGTTGTAACAGTGATTCCCTAGGGCCTCTTTTATTATAGATCTCCCCTGTGCCACCCTGGTCTACTTCGAGTCAGAGGATAGAAGACTCCAGGAAGGATTTGACCAACAGTAATTGGGACTGCGAGTATATGTTTGAATAAATTAAAAAGAAGTTGTGTAGCTCTAGTGGAGATTGAATCTGTGATAAAGAGAAAAATAATCAGAAAATTGAAGCAACCGATAACTATAGGAAAAATTAAAGTGTTCAAAAAAACACAGTGCAGGCATGGCACACGACAGTCTAATATTTCCATACCATTGAACATGAGTTTAACCAAAAAGTATGACATACCCACACTGGGAGGATGGGAAAAGGAGAAATGTACGGGTGAGTGTAGGAGTGCTGTATAGTAGAGTAAAATGGCCTTTCAGTACTGAGGAGCCAATACAAGTGTCAGAAATCTAGAAGTAGACAAGTGCTTTGTGAGCATGCTTTTTTTTTTTTTTGGTCAGGTCAATCAGAGGCGATTTTGGTTGAGAGTTACGAGCTGCTGTCTATGGGAAGAAATTTAAAAATAAATACATTTTTTTAGAATATGTAAGAATCTTACTTTAACTTTTAAAAATAAAAAAATTTTAAATGGAAATGAGAAACCAGGATGTAGAGACCATGTATGCAGACCATCCCTTGACGAGTCACCATGAAGGAGAATATAAAATGGGGCAGATGCTGAAGACGTCTGAAGAGTTGAGGGAGGACCTTTCCTTTAAGTGGAGAGATTGGAGTGTGCATTTTTTGCTTATGGGAGCGAGAGGTTGAAATGGGGAGATTGGTAACATAGGAGAAGCAAGCACGACCGCAGAAGCAAAGTTCTTGAGGAAGTAAGGGAGGATGAGATCCACAGGCAAAGTGAAGGCATTTGCCTGTGCAAAGATAAGGGGGCATTTCTGAGACAGAGGCTGGGGTTGGGGAGGTGGCCATGGGAGATGTCTGAGAAGAAAGGATATATAATGTGGAGATGTGACTTCAGGAAGGAAATGTAGCAGGCTTACCGGGCAATATCGGGATTTGACTGGACATTTGCGGTCATAAATTTAAAGTGAAACAAGCTGCTGTATGATTTTTCTCCAGCAACACACATTACATAGGATGCAAGTGGAGAGTTGGAACAGTGAGATTTGGGGTTTTGACAGGTGAACACAACGTCAGAACAGAGAAGCGGGAGAGTGACGGTTTTTGCATGAGAACAACAGTAGTGGTGGCCCAAGAAATCTGGGCTGAGCCAAAGAAAAAGGGAAAACAGAAGGTGGGTGAGGAATAGTGAGAAAGTGATGGGGTTAGCAGATGAGAGTGTCAGGAAGGATGAAGATTTGGAATCACGGACCTGTGATCATTTCCGGCACGTAAGCTGGAAGGTTTACGAGGGGTGGTAGAGAACCAAGAGGTGATGCGACTCCCAGAGGTGAGCAGGTCCTGGGTGTGGTGTTGGGAGAAGATGACTAAGGTAAAGTAGAAGAAAAGGCGCCCGGAGGGGAGGTCAGGGAACTGGAAGGCAAGAGTACTGGCTGCGGAAGTGTCCAAGAGTAATTGCTCTGAGTCATTCATGAGTGTGACAAGGAACATGACAATGATGAGGGTGGTGTAACTGGTTCGCACGAGCTGCAAAGGGGCATGACATTGTAACAAGGCGGGTAAGAGAAGAGGAGTAGCAAGATCAGGGAGGGTACTGACCCCAACTCCAAGCCCTGAGGTTCAAGGACCGTGGGGAAAATTCACTGCTCACCGGAGAGGGCAACAGAGGAAGCAGCGTGCTCAGGGAGCAGGTGTCAGTTCACGCATGGAGGTGAAGGGGGCAGTCAGCGGAGTTGAGGAGACAGGGCTGTGTGCTGGGTTGCTGACTGAGAGCGTCAGAAGTCATAATAGGAAGACTTAGCAGGGAAAGGCAGAGTGAAGTTCTGGGTCATGAGACAGGATTGATGCCAGTGAGAACAAAGGCTATCAGATTTCACAAGAAGCTTGGACTGTTGACAATGGCTGAGGTGAACAGCAGCGTGAGGCCTGATGAGTTAGTGCTGAGGGTTTCTTAGAGGCAGATGGGCACTAGGTTCTAGCACGGTGACCCTAAAACCTTTAGCTTGCTTACCACAGAAGCGACCCTTCCTTCACCACCGATGTCACTACAACAGTTCTGGCCGGCCACATTCTCCACCTCCTCAGAAGTCCTTGTCATTGCCTTGGTGAAAGTTGCCTTGGAGAACGTAACAGTGTCATGCTTGTGTGGACGTGTCAGAAAGAGCTGAGGGCGGCAAGGGTGCCTCAGTCCCCGCTCTCACCGGAAACCTGGGCGGGTCAGGTAACTTCTGTGAGTCTCAGATTCCTCATTAAAGAAGAAAAGTAGATTATTCTGGTTAAATTCATGATTCTAACATTAAGTATATGAAGATGTGTTTGTAGCATTTTAAAATTAAGGATTTGGGCCCGTTATCATCCAACAGAAATGAATGCTGAAGGATATTGGGCTTATAAAGAAGCATACGAGGTGGAATTTTCTTTTTTTTCCTTGTTGGTTTTTTTGGCATATGTATCATCCCACCATTTGTAATTGAGAAGATATTTAAGTATACAGTCAAGCATAAATGTAGCATATGTGTGTATACACACACACGCACACACACACACACACACACACACACATATGTATGTATGCGTGTGTGTGTAGATATATACATCACCACCCTCATTTTGTTTTATATTCTTTTTCTTTTGTTCCTTCATGGCTCTGAGGGTCTCAGGGTTATGTGTACCTATTTCCAGGAATCAAGTCCAAAACGCAGTGTTGGATATGATGAAGCAAACTTCTGTCTCACCAACACAAGAGTCTATGCAATTATCCACATTTCAAGAAAACAGCTTATAATTATGAGGTTTAAAGGAATCACCGCTTGGAGAGCGCCTGGGTGGCTCAATCAGTTGAAGCATCCAGCTCTTGATCTAGGCTCGGGTCTTCATCTCAGGGTCCTGAGTTCGAGCCCTGCATTGGGCTCCATGCTGGGCCTGAAGCCTACTTGAATAATATAAACAGCTGTGCCTTCTGCAGCACAGGGAGAATCCCACAGTGATCCACCTGTCCCTGGGCATGGTACCCACACCCATGCCCCACTCTGAACATCTCAGAGGATGGGGCAGGCTTCTAGCAGCGACCTGGTTCCCTCTGCTTCCAGTTGGTTATAACTTCAGACCAGCTACTTTGGAATGTTTTACACACAGAAGAGAGGCGGTCGATGCGATTGGAGCCTTCATCCTTTCTGTGCTTCCAAGAGTATAAACCAGTCGGCCCGTCCTTACTCCCAATTAAAGGAAAGAAGTGAGCCTCATACGTGGAGTCTTGAGCCTCCTAATATTAGAAGTGCGCGATGGAAAGAAGATGAAAAGCAGTGTGGATTACTGTGTTGGAAATAGAGAAGAACTTAACAGCTGGCTGTATTACCATATCAAAGAGCACACTGGCCCAGCGATAATTCTTGGGCGAAGCAGATTCGAAACATTTTCGATTAAATCCTTTTAAGCTATGTCTCAGTGGAGCTGCATCTGGTATATATTGTGGCCTGTTTGCTGTAACTTTGCAACATTATGAAATCGCCATCTTCGGCTGTAGCAGCATGTGGCCCTGGGTGGCATCTGTAGCACAACGGCGTGTCTTAATTTTCATAATAAACAGAAAATATAAAAACGGTATTCGGTACTGCAATTACTCCATGTATCTGATTAATTGGGCCAGACTGTCATTGTAAAGTGAGTCCACGGGCAGAAGAAAGCAACATGCAAAAACAGCTTCTGCTTGAGACCAGCCTTCCTAAAACTCGTCTTCTTCTACTGCAAGAGCTACTAAATATAGAGTCCGCACAACTTCTAGACTTTTTGACAGATGCTTCCGTAGGTGAATTCTCAATGATCTTTGCAATACTGCGAAATTAAAGGGAGACGGCATTTGAGATATTTTGTGGGTTTTTGTTTTCTCCCTCCTTCCCTTCTGCCCTTTTCTCCCTCTCTTTTCTTCCCTCCCTCCCTCCCTTCCTTCCTTCCCTTTAATAAATAAAATAAAAGTGAACTATTACCAGAACTTGCCATGACTTGACAAGCAATAAATAGAACTGGAGTTTAAACTCGTTCTATCACTTGCCTGGATCTTACAAAGTTTCTGAGTATCATTCTTGATTGTATTTTCTGATACTTCCCATTTTCTTAGGTGGCCCTTCTGTTTCCTGTCAGATTGTTGCGTTCTTTAAATGTCATCACAGGATGTGATGTATATTATGAAGTGTATTATGGACTGTGTTCGTCCCTAATACACTCACAGTGCCAACTTTCTCTTTGGTACTGGGACGGTCATTCAGTGTCAGATAAAGTCAGTTGGCAGAAATGTAATCATACACCCAGATGGAGTTTGTGGTTTAGCAAGAGTTTGATACTATTAGAAAAAAGTGAAGTAGACTTGTTTGTAGATACTCTTAAGCTAAGTGTCCAAAAGTTGAATTTGATGTAATTTAATAATCAAAAATTTAGCTGCCAAATGCATATTTTGCATAAGGAACTTACAGGTACGTGAATGCAGACCTAAGTGCAGTGGGCAGAGTGGTGGCCTGCCCAAAAGATACGTCCACATTCTACCCACCAGAACCTATGAATGTGACCTCATTTAGAAAAAAGGTCATGGGGCGCCTGGGTGACTCTGTCGGTTAAGCGTCCAACTCTTGACCAGCTCAGGTCATGATCTCACCATTCGTGAGACTGAGCCCCACATCAGGCTCCGTGCTGACAGTGCAGAATCTGCTTGGGATTCTCTCTCTCTCTCTCTCTCTCTCTCTCTCTCTCTGTGTCCCTCCCTTGCTTATACACACATGCTCTTTCTCTCTCTCTCTCTCTCTCTCTCAAAATAAATCAACTTGAAGAAAAAAAAGAAGAAAGTTCATGGAAGAGACATGCATCCTACATCAGTTTCTTAGGCTGTGCAACAAATTACCACAAACTGAGTGGCTTACAGCTGTAGAAATGTGATGTCTCACAGTTCTGGAGACTAAGATTGAAATCAAGGTGTCAGCAAGGCCAGCCTTCCTCTGATGGCTGTAGGATGGATCCTGCTTGGCCTCATCCGAGCTTCTGGTGACCCCTGGCAGTCCCTGGAGCTCCTGGACTTTTAGGCACATCATTGCAGCCAATACCTCTGGCTTCACGTGGCCTTCTTCACATGCCACCAGCGGGGTCCTCTCCTCTTCTTGTTAGGGCATCGGTTATGAGATTGAGGTCCCAACAGAATTCAGGATGACGTCATCCTAATTAATTACATCTGCAAAAACCCTATTTCTATATAAGGTCACATCCTCAGGTTGTGGGTGGACACACATTGTGGGGAAACTCACTTCAACCCGCTATACTTCCTGTTTACATGTTAATCCATAGGGCCTGGCCCAGGGTTTGACATACAATGGGTAACCAATACATTTTTGCTAGATGAGGAAGCAGTCCTGTCATGTCCACTAATCATATGACATTGCTGAAAAGTGACACTTGGAAGGGAAAACAAGAGAAGAGAAGGGGTGTTAGAAAAGGGAAGAGAAACTTTGAAGCCGTGCCAGCTTCTCCCGAACTCAGTCCCTTTACCTGAAACGTTCCTCTCTCTCCCTCCACCCAACTAACACCGCATCCTTAGCTCTTGGCTGACATAGCACTTCTTCAAAACTGGTGGCACATCTCCAGATGCTCTGGGGAACTGATATCTTTCCTTTACCAGAGGCCTTCACAGTTTCGGGCGATGTTTTTAATGACACAGTGGTTTGTTTAATGTCTTTGGCCTCTATCAGGCCAGGAGCTGCGTGGAGACAAGACCTTGCCTAATATGCTCACCGAAGCATCCCCAGCATCTGGGATGTTCTATGGGTCCCTCCATATGACAGCTTTTCACGGATTTTAAGACTATCGTCATGGCCCACCTAAGGCTTCTTTAACCTGAACACACTACCTCTGTCCTTTAAGTGAATTTATCTGCCCCCTGAGGCAATGCAATGCTCTGCCCGTATCTGCTGAGCTCAAAGTGAGGCACACAAAGACGATCAAGGAGTCAGCCACCCACGCCCGGCAGGCTTCTGTCCATTGGTGCTCTGATTGCATCACTGGTGAGCCCCAAACTCGGCCTTGGGATCACAGTCTGGTGCCCTGCCATGGCTTCTACTCACAAATGTTGGCTGTGCTCTCCCTGGCACGTGGGTCCCTCCCGGCCTCTGCGCACCCCTGCACAACCCCCCTACCCCCACCCCTCCCGGGTCCCAGCCTCTCCTCTTCATTCACCTCAGTGGAAGCCAGCTCCCTCTCTCTGCCTCCGTGGCTGTGGCCAGCTCTGGGCAGGAGGCAAGGTAGACGAGGGGTGCCTCAGGAAGGCTGTGAGATGAGTCTGTGAATCGCTTCACTGATGGCTCGCCTCGGAACAAAGACCTTCTGAAGTGTGATGCTCAAAATGAAATCATGCTTTTTGGTGGACGTGACACGCTTTTGAGAAATCATGAAGGGCAGATTCTGAAGCTTGAACTTGCTCTGACGCTGCATAAGACTCCATTGTCAGCTCCCCTAAAACTGGTTGCTCCTATTTGGATTCCCTTTCGCTAAAATCTGCAGACCACTTCCACAATGCTGCTAAATTTCACTTCGCCCTGAACTCGTGAAACTAGAGTTTTTTAAATATCAGACCTTATTTTAAATGTGACCCTATCACATTTCATATTCTTAGAGTCGACCCATCCTTGCAGTACGTTGAGATCACTGTGCACGATTTTTTAAAAAGAGCTCAACTCTGGCTGGTCCATAACAGAAGGCAGCTAGTGTCTCTTATACAGTTGAAACCTGTCCTCTGAGTGTAGAATCTGGAATTCAACTCTCAAGAGCTCGGTGACTTTTCCTCTGCTTTATCTGTCGGATGTCGGTCACTTGTTCAACCTCTCTGTGTGCCTTAGTGTCTCAACTGTAAAATCAGAGACCGATGATCCCATCTATCTCAAAGGTGTACCATGAGCTTTAAGTGAGGTAACTCATGGGTGCCTGGGTGGCTCAGTCGGTTGGGCATCTGACTTCAGCTTGGGTCATGATCTCGCAGTTGACCGAGTTCGAGCCCCGCGTCGGGCTCTGTGCTGACAGCCAAGAGCCTGGAGCCTGCTTTGGATTCTGCGTCTCCCTCTCTCTCTGCCTCTCCCCCACTCATGCTCTGTCTCTCTCTGTCTCAAAAATAAAGATAAACATTAAAAAAAAAGCAGTAAGTGAGGTAACTCATTTAAAGAGGTGAATGCCATGCCTGCCACTTTCTTAAAGTGCTAAGTGTTACCTCTTATTCCTGTGTCTATTTATCATGAAAGTCACCACACCAGCGTTTTGCTTAGCGAGTCATTTTATCAGATGACTGCTAGCCTAGCCATCGCCCAGATCATTAAGCACTAAAGAAAATTTCCTGTTATAAAGATTTCTCTTTCCTTTTCCTTATCGTCATCAAACAATGATATGCCCTAAAAAGCATGGCTGATCTTTTTGAAAACAGCACGGTGAGAATCTCTAGTCCACCTGACATTTTAGAGCTGCCTTTCTGAAGTTCAATCACGGATCCCAGGAAGAATGACGGGCATCAGACTCAGCTCTAAGAGAGGAAAATCCGGAACTAGGGGCACAGAAGTGAAACATCCCACTTTCCCCAAACTGTGATTCATGGACAAGATGCTATCGAGTTTTCTGTGAGACTGGTTTTCCATGAAGACATATGTTTGGAAGATTAGATTAAGTAAAATTAAACAGATTTGTGTTAAGGCTTCAGGCTTATTAAGGTCCCTTTGCCTATGGGCAGTCCAGGAGTAACCAATGTCCCGCTGCACAGGGCGGTCTGCCCTGCAGGAGTCCGGGAGTAACCAATGTCCCGCTGCACAGAATGTGCTGTGCAGTTGACGTGCTCCTCTGGGCTCCTTCTGATGTCACAGCTGGCCTTATGCATGATGGTGGATTCTTGCACTTCTCTGAGTCTCATTTTTCCTCATTTCTAAAATAGGCATATCACCTGCTGTGCAAGATTATCAGACACATTAAAAATGATTTATGTTGGGGTCACCTGGCTGGCTCAGTTGGTTAAGGGTCTGACTCTTGATCTTGACTCAGGTCAGATCTCACAGGTCATGAGATCAAACCCTGCGTGGGGCTCTGTGCTGACAGCATGGAGTCTGCTGGGATTCTGTCTCTCCCTCTCTCTCTCTGCCCCTTCCCCACCTCTCTCTCTTTCTCACTCTCTTTCAAAAATAAATAAACTTAATATAAAATAAAAATGATTATGTTGCAATGCCGAGCATGGTGTCAGACTCTTAGTAGGTGCTCCATAGATAGTAGGTATACTGAGTACTATCAACTATAATCAAGATTTAAAATAAACTTGTGATTGTGTCTAACGAGTTTGGTTCTGGGGTTCTTCCAAATATACTGTTAAATGTATGCATTTTCTTCTCTCACAAAGAACTGGGTTTTGATAATCCAAATAAAAACAATTTTATTCCCAATATAAGGCATCCACATGGGATATATGCCTAGTCATGTATCTAAATAGTAAATGTCACATATTTTACTCATGCATATGTCATGCTTTAGGTGCCACCTAGGGTCCAGAAATGACGTGTATGTACAGAACATTCCACCAAGGTAATTGGAGAGAATTTACTAGAGAAATGGTTAAAAGGGACCCTACAAAAGTTGACAGTACTCCAGACTAGCTTCTGAGCCTGACAGGACAAAGGCAGACATACTCCTGGGGAACTTGCCAGGTATGAGAGGGAGCTAGAGTTGTGTCTGAAGGAGAAACCTTTGTTTGGTAGAGGAATGGCTGACTGGGGAAGATGGCAGATAGGAAATTCCATGACCTCTCCCTTCTCTTTAAAAACACATTTTTTAATGTTTATTTATCTTTGAGAGACATGGAGAGACAGAGTGTGAACAGGGGAGGGACAGAGAGGGGGAGACACAGAATCTGAAGCAGGCTTCAGGCTCTGAGCTGTCAGCATAGAGCCTGATGCGGGGCTCAAACTCATGAACTGCGAGATTATGACCTGAGCCGAAGTCGGACGCTCAACCGACTGAGCCACCCAGGTGCCCCAAATTCTCCCTTCCCTTTCCCTCTCTGTTTCTTATGGGCTGCCTTTGGTCATTTCCAACCAGAAGCCAGAGAGCAAAGGAGCCTTGTTGTATAGATATAACCATTAAGAGTCTAGCTCCTGGGTACAGAGTGGGGTATAGAAGGTTCCAGAGTGGATCTAGTGGAGTTAATGCAGAATACGACCCCAGAGAGTGTCCCATGCAAAAACTCCAGTTATACCTACTTTGCAAGAACAATAGGTAATTTTGGTTAATGATTAAAGAGAGAATCATTTTGTCACCTGGAACTTTTACTAAAAGCTAACCATGGTGATAGGATAATAATAAATGGCAAGATCCCACTCTATGTACTCATAAAGGTAGAAAAAATAAATGGCTTAGCTGTCAAATATTTAGTATTCAGGCAAACTCTCCTTGACCCCATGATGGCATGATGCCCATCAAGTACCTTCTGGTTGCGAGGAAGCAGTGATTGGGACATCTTCACTCTGGTTTTTTCCTTCCATTTGATTTGGCTTATCTGCATTCCACACCAAGAGAGCCATGTGCTGGTGAAAAAAGAAGAAGGAGAAGGGGAAGGGGAAGGGGAAGGGGAAGGGGAAGGGGAAGGAGAAGGAGAAGGAGAAGGTATTCCTTTCTCACACTCCACATGAAATAACATGAATTCTATTGTTTGACTTTCAGACATTCAACTCTGAAATGTTTTCCAGCATGCATTATGGACATAAGTGGGGCACGGTCCTCCCTTTCCAAAGATGGACTGTTATGAGGAGAAACAGAGTTGGCCGGCTTGTGCACTGGCACATAGAATGGGGTGGCTGGATCGTCTGGGAACTCTTTTTAATTTCTTGAGGGACCTCCATACTCTCACCATAACTCCTGTCAACCTCCTCACCAACACTTGTTGTCTCTTGTCTTCTTGATGACTGCCATTCTAACAGGTGTGAGGTGGTGTTCCATTGTGGTTTTGATTTACATCATTCTACTGACTAGTGATGAATCGAGCTCCTTTTCATATACCTGTTGGACATTTGTATGTTTTCTTCAGGAAAATGTCTACTGGAGTCCTTTGCCCATTTTTTAATTGGGTTATTTGGTTTGTTGCTATTGAGTTGTGAGCTCCTTATATATTTTGGATATTAGCCCCTTATCAGAGACATGTTTTGCAAATGTTTTCTCCCATTCCATAGGATGTCTTTTTTTTTCATGATGGTTTCTTTTGCTGTACAGAAGGTTTTTAGTTTGATGTAGTTCTGCTTGTTTATTTTTCCTTTGTCTTTGCTTTTGGTGTCAAATCCAATGAATCCTTGCCAAGGTCATTGTCAAGGAACTTACTGCCTGTTTTCTTCTGGGTTATTGTTTCAGGTCTGAAATTCAACTTTTAGTCCATCTTTAGTTGATTATTGTGAGTGGTGTAAGGTAGGGGTCCAGTTTTGTTTTTCTGCATGTAATTATTCAGTGTTTCCAACACCGTTTGTTGAAAAAAACTATCCTTTCCCCACTGAGTGTTCCTAGCAGCCTTGTCAAATATAAATGGACCATAAATGCAGGCATTTATTTCTGGGCTCTCCATTCTGTTCTACTGGTCTATATGTCTGTTTGTTTGGTTTTTTTTTTTAAGTTAATTTATTTATTTTGAGAGAGCGGGAGAGAGAGAGAACATGCAGGTGCATAAACATGGGAGGGAGGGAGAGAGAGAGAGAGAGAGAGAGAGAGAGAGAATCCTGAGCAGGCCTCGTGGTGTCAGCACAGAACTCAATGTGGGGCTCAATCCCTTGAACTGTGAGATCACGACCTGAGCCAAAATCAAGAGTCGGATGGTTATTTAACTGACTGAGCCACCTAGGTGCCCCGTGTATCTATTTTTATGACAATGTAATAACTTTTTGATTACTACAGCTTTTTTTGTGTGTCGTTTGAAATCAAGAAATGTGATGCCTCCAGTTTTGTTCTTTCTCAGAATTGCTCTGGCTATTTGAGGTCGTTTGTGGTTCTGTACAAATTTTAGGATTGTATTTTCTGTTTCTGTGAAAAATGGAAACAAATCTCTCTGAGCTACTAAAACTTTTACTCACCCAGATGAATAAATCATTAAGTTAATGATGCTATTTTGTTCTAGTATGTGTGCATTTGGGCAAGGAAGGTTAAGCGTTCTTTTTTATCTGAAGTGTAGACAAATGTTCTATCTATTAGCTAAAAGCAGAATTGGGTGTACAAAGCCTACTTTTACTCCAGAATGCCTGTCCACTCATTTGTAATAAATCCATGGAAAGTTTTTCACACTCAGACTGCTCCCAGAATAGCTCAATTACTCTTAATTATTTAATTCAACTACAGTGACATCTCCTGGCTGAGATGCGAAATAACAGGTAGACCTCTTCAGAGGTGATCGAAAATTCTGAAGATCTAAAAGAAAGAAAGAAAAGATGCTCGCCACATGCTTTGTTTTAAGGCCATCAACGTTTTCTAAGTTGTTATTCTTACTGCCGTGTTCAGAGCAATGAATGCGTGACCAGGACTAATAATATCTCCCTTTCGGGAAGGCAGGTAAATAAAGCAAGAAAACCCATTTTAAAATCGGCAAGCCCTTGTGGGAAATCTTGTCAGAGGCTCATAAATGAGGTAGTGAAGATGTTTGCTCACAGATTCCCGGGCCTTCCCTTATCTTTTGTTGTGAGTTGGATGATTGGTTTTGTGAATAATGGATGTATTTCTTTTTCCTTAACAACTTTGGGATACAAGGCTAACCAGTGATCACACAATTGTGTGCTGATTTTAGGCTCCTTTATTCTGGCTTTGTAACAAAAAAAAAGCCATTGTTTGCAACCTAATAATAATGTAAGAGGGGAGAGTGGGTAAAACCCAACACAAAAGGTCCTTCCTCTATAGATAGAAATTTGGCTTTAGTACAGGCCAGAGAGCACAAGCAGGGTGCATTTCCTGTGGGAAATATTTTAAAACTTTTTTTAGCTTCATTTGTTAGTGTGATGCCTTATCATGAATCGCTCATGAAACTTTAAAAGGTATTTTAAGGCCTAGGCTGACAGACAACAGTTTTCGTGGGGGAAGCCTTAAGGGTGATTCGCTGGTTCCTCTTCCCTGGTTACACCCCTTGCCCAGCCTGGATTTTGTTTGGGTGTTCTGTTACTCTGTATCCTTCCCTTCCTCCTTCAAGGGATAGAACTCAGGGCCTCAAGAATTCATGGCTCTGACCTGAGAGGGTGAAAGAGGTCTGAGAAAAGATGGGGAGTGAAGGGGAATACTAGCAACCCATGCGGAACTAGAAAGACTTCCTTCTTATCATTTGGCTACAATTTGACTAACATTTTTCTAAACATGTAATTGTTTGCGGTTCCGAGAGAGATGGTCAAAAGATGATTTAGTGTTTCACACCAGGATTTTAAGTGCATGTCAGTTTTGGAAACCTAACAGAATTATCAAGATCTGACACAATCTGCAAGCCTTAAACTGTACAGAATTCTAAAGAGGATAGGCCTAACAACCAGATATCTCTGGCAGCATCCAGGTACCTTTGTCATGGTGAACAATTCATGTCCTTTGCACATGGCTATTTCGAACAAAATGTGCTTTCATTAGGGACTAAGTCACGAGAATTATCTGCGAAGAAAAAAAAAAGTGTGTTGATCATTAAAATCAGCTCAAGGTTTTGCATCTTGCCTTTTTTTAAGTGGTGAATACAGATAATTCCATTTTTGTGTATTTGGGGGGCTAAGTGGAGAGGGTGGGAGAAAATAATATTTTGGTTTTAAGTTAGAAAGAAGTAAGCACATGGCTTCTTGATAATTTTGCCTATTCAGAGATCCAAACGGACATGAACATTTCATTGATTTCGAAGTAATGCTCATCAAATTCCTACCATAAATATAACAGGTGAAGAGAAAAGTGACCCACATCTTAAAACTGAAATAATAGCAGGTCCAAAGCTGTCAAGTTTTCATAATAATCTATAACCTTTTTTTTCAGTTTATGACCTTACAGTGTGTTCTCCTTAGACAACTTACTCAGTGAGCATCTTTTCTTGCTAAAAGAGTTTTCAAGTTGAGCCATTGTATTGATATACTGTATCCATTGTAATTTTTCAGTGCTATACATTCTCCGTAGGACAGATTGCATGTGGAATAAATTGTTGAATTGTAAGTAACCCTTTTGTAAAAATTTTTAATGTCTATTTATTTTTGAGAGAGAGAGAGAAGGTGAGTGGGGTAGGGACAGAGAGAGAGGGAGACACAGAATCTGAAGCAGGCTCCAGGCTCTGAGCTGTCAGCACAGAGCCCAACGCGGGGCTCAAACCCATGACCTGAGCCGAAGTCAGACACTTAACCAACTGAGCCACCCAGGGGGCCCCAAATTATAAGTAACTCTTGAGGTATCATAGGATTCCCAAAGTCAATCCTGAAAAATCTCTGAATGGTTTTCTGCTACAGAAACAAAGAATGTCTTGTTCAATAAGGAAAGATAAGGTGGGAACTTTGCTATGAGTCATAATGAAGGTAAAGGCACATTTTCTAATAAGTAGCCAACGGGGAAAACCAGAGGGCAGGTAAGCTCTCTAACTGTAGGCATCAGCCAATTATGACCCACAGACCAAAGCCAGCCTGCTAGCTCCTTTTGTAGATAAAGTTTTATTGGAACACAGCCACACTCATCTGTTTGCACATTGTGTAGAGCTGCTTTTGTACTACAATGCAGAGTTGAATAGTGACAACAGAGACTGTTTGACATGTGAAAGCTGACTTATTTATAGCCCCTCTCTTTACAAAGTTTGACATGCCCTGCGTTGCTGGTTTGTCTCTTTAGAATCTGCACAGCTCCTGACCCAAACTGCCAAGTCAAAAGAAAGGGTCCTAGATAAAGACACAAGTAATTGCCTAAGAGAAAGGCATCAAAGCAGTTGGATTTTACACCCTGCCATGACATCCATTTCCTAGCTGGTTTGCAAATGTGAGAGAAGTACCTAAAGCTTTTAGCACCTCAGCAGTAAATATTTTTTCCTCCTACTAGTGCAGTCCGGGATTCACTAGGACGCACTGTGCCAGGCCAAGAGGGGATTAAGGAATTCTATAGACTGCATGAAGTGCTGATCAAGTTGACCAAGTCAGTTTGAACATGGAGCACGGACAAGGCAGCACGGAATGGATTTGAGAATGCGTCTCGAGATCTAGAACTGATTGGTGGGAGATTCAGAGCAGTATACTGCAGAGTGGTGGTTTTACTCCCACGGATGTTTTATTTTCATGCCTGTCCATGGTAGTCCAGGGACGAGCACAGCTATCGCAATCATCATGAAACAGAACCCGTTTTTTTTTGTTTTTTTTTTTTTTTGGTGGTGGTTTAAAAAAATACAATTATTTGTAAGTAATCTGAACTACAAATTTCAAAAAGAAATATAACACAGCTAACAGACCAGCCTGGCTGTTAGCATGAGTGTAGCTTGGAAAGGGATCCAGTTTTTCCCTGTAAGTTAATCTCCTTGCTATGAAAACGTAGATAGGACAGAGCATACAAGACTAGGGTGACAATATAATGGGTCATCCAGTCCCCAAATCTCTTAAGAGTGAAAGCAGCATTAGGGGCGCCTGGGTGGCTCAGTCGGTTGAGCGTCCGACTTCGGCTCAGGTCATGGTCTCACAGCTCGTGAGTTCGAGCCCCACGCCGGGCTCTGTGCTGACAGCTCGGAGCCTGGAGCCCGCTTCGGATTCTGTGTCTCCCTCTCTCTCTGCCCCTAACCCATTCGCATTCTGTCTCTGTCTCTCTCAAGAATAAATAAACATCAAAAAAAAAGTTAAAGAGTGAAAGCAGCATTAGTAATAATGAAGCCGAATCAACAGGTCTGATGCAGGGCCACCCCGGGTGAATCTGATGTGTGGGCTCCCATATAGGCATTGATGTTGATGGTGCCTCTTGCTGCCGGTCGTTTGCAGGTGCTTGGCTCTAGGCCTGAGCTAGAACATGAGAACTTTGTGAGAGTTCCAAGAAGGTGCTCCTTTTGGTGGCCAGCGAGAGATGGACTCCCCCTCCCCTGGACTGATGTGGCCTTACTCCCTAGGCCATAGCTCACTGAGTGGTGGACACCTGGCCCAACGTCTGGCAGGGTACAACCATATGTGGCTGTTCCGCTTGGCCCTGAACCGTGGTAATGGCAGTTAAAATAGGCTCATGGTGACATATCTTGTTCAATATGTGCAGCATTGCAGCCTTGATCTAAAATCAGTGTTATTTGAGCGGATACAGGTTTCAGTGAAAGCAATTAGAACAGATCTTAGTAAAAGGCTACGATTCAGCAAGAGTTTCTTGATGCCTGTGCTTTTAAAAACGTAACTTTATGCCCCATAAAAGCGGTTTTATGTTCTGAAAGTTGGAGTCCTCTCAGTCATAGGAAACACTGGCTTTTGGGTTTGCCTGGACCTTCCGGGGGAGAGTCATTTGGATTTTTCCACCTCATTTTCCAGATAATCGTTGTGGTGCCTCCCCCACTTCTCCATTAATATAGCCCAGATGACAGAAAGAGATACATATATATCTCGTACTCTGAGATGGAGAATAAGACAAGATGGCCATCATGTTAAGAGTACTGGCGCCATTTCATGCAATTCTTCTGACCACAAGCTAGAGCACACCACTCAGTCTGCTGTTGTTCTCCATGCTCTGTTCCTGGCAGACGCGAAGCTTCTTATTTGTAAAGCCTGATGACCAAAACGTGTGTCTTGTTGCACACAGACTACGCACAGGACTTGCCAAGACCCTTCACACTGTGGAATGGAGCCTCTCCTTTGCTCCGGGATGATGGAGAAGCAAATAAAAACCACTTGAGCACTCTTGGCTTCGCCTTGCTTCCAGTTCCCCTTTTCCCGTGGGTCAGTTTAATTTCTTCCGTTCATGAATCTTACGGTTTCTCCACATTGTTCTAGACTTCCTTCAGCACTGATGAATTAACTTTTTTATGAGTAAGTACCATTTTTTTAAAAGGGGGGGGGGAATAAGAATTTATGTGCGTATATGCATACGTAAAAAGTCTTTAAATTCACAAAACCTGGTAGCAGGGGTGATGGGGGGAACAGTGTGCTGAGCAGACGGGAGACGGAGGAGGCTTTTCGCCATGTGTGTTGGTTTTCTTGCACTTACGACGTCTGCGAATTGCTTACCTGCTCAAAAAATTAAGCTAAAGTACTTTCTAAATGGAAACGAAACCAACAACAGCAACTTGACCAAGTGCCTCCTCGGCGCTCTCTCCCGCGCTAGAATCACGAAGGTCTAGCAGATGCCCGCTCCTCTGAAAGAACGTGGTTGACATGGTCAGGTCGGAGCTGTAGATACATTTTCACCTCTGGCCCTACCTGGTCACCCCGGGGGAGATGAAGTTCCCTTTCTGCGCGTGAGGATTCTGAGCTAGACTGAATCACGGCCCACAGGCCTTTTGTGGTACCATGTGGTGCACCGAGGCAGTCCATTTTGCCGGACTTAATTGCAGGTAATCACACCTTTTCCTACTAACTGAGAATCCCTCGTACGTAGGACTCATTCATAAGATAAGCAGTGAATGGACCACACATCCTCAGCATTGGCCAGGCAGTTGAACGCACTCTGCCCAGCAGAGTGTCCCATGTAACCGAGGAGATATCAGTCTAAATACAGAATATCAGTGCTCTGTCATAGGTGCAATGCCTGGTACAATGTAAGCCATGGTTCACTATAAAGCTCTGTGGGGAGATGGGAAAAGGAGTAAGTAGCGAGGCCTAGGCTGATCAAGGAAGAGTGTGTGCCTGTATCTGATTCCCACTGGAACTGCGGTAAAGGTCTTTTTCCACAGCTCCCCAGACCCTCTTGGGTGGGGGTGGGGGGTAAGGTCACAATGCTGACAGTGTCTAAGAGGCTTGTGGAAAAGTGTTCAGTGCATCATCACAGAGAACTTACACAGATTGGCATCAGGTCTCTAGAAGGTCCATTCCATTCTCTTGGCGAAACGTGCCATCTTGGAGTTTTATTGGTGGGTCATGAGAAAGTTGACCAGCTTTAACCAGGGCAAAATATTTCCTTCCGAATATCACTCTCAGCAATTAAAGTCACGTACTGTCATAATGTTCTTTGTTTGGTGTGTGTGTGTGTGTGTGTGTGTGTGTGTGTGTGTGTGTGTTTTGTTTAATTACTCACCATTATACAACAATCTTTGAGAAAGATTCTTTTTGAGTCAGTTGGGAAACAAAGATATGGGGAAGGGTTCTGTCTGGCACTGAGAAAAAACAAAACATTTCACTAACACCTTATTGATTTTTGTACCTTCATTGAAATAGGGGGATGAGCACACAATAAAACACAGTATATTGGTTTTGAGGGAGGTGCCGTCATACTGAATATTAAGAGAAAGGGAAAAAAAACCAAATATCAACAAGTAGGATTACATTAAATTAAAAAGCCTCAGCACTGCAGAGGAAACTATCAACAAAATGAAAAGGCAACCTAGTGAATGGAAGAAAATATTTGGAAAACATAGATGTGATAAGGGTTAATATTCAAAGTATATAACGAACTTACACAATTCAATAGCTAAGATACAGTCTGATTTATAACTGGGCAAAATACCTGAATAGACATTTTTCCAAAGAAGACATACAAATGGCCGACAGGTATATGAAAATGTGCGTGACATCACTAGTCATCAGGAAAATGCGAATCAAATACATAATGAGTAACACCTCACACCTGTTGGAATGACTGTCATCAAAATGACAAGAGATAAGTGTTAGGATGTGGAGAAAAAGGAATCCTTTCTATACTGTTGGTGAGAACGTAAATTGGCACAGCCACTGTGGAAAATAGTATGGAGGTTACTCACAAAATTAAAATAGAATTACCATATGATCCCACAATCCCACCTCTGGGTATATGTCAAAAAAAAAAAAGAAGAAGAAGAAGAAAAGAAAATAGGATCTCAAAGAGATATCTGCACTTTCGTATTCATTGAAGCATTTTTCATAGTAGCTAAGATATGGAAACTACCTATGTATCGATTGGTAAATAGGTAAAGATGTGGTAAATATATATGGTGGGATTTAATTCCGCCATGAGAAAGGACATCTAGCCATTTACAACAACATGGATGGACCTTAAATGTATTTATTACACTTAAGTGAAATAAGTCAAACAGAGAAAAACAAATACTGTGTGATATCACTTATATGTGGAATCTAAA
>NW_026057577.1:139521741-139561004 GCF_023721935.1 Panthera uncia | reverse complement strand
AAAGAAAGAAAGAAAGAAAGAAAGAAAGAAAGAAAGAAAGAAAGAAAACAGAAATGTAGAAATGGTTGATTTGATCAAGATTGAACAGAGAAAGGAGCCCCTTTTTCGAAACAAGTTGGGTGAACAACACCAGGTGCCAAAGCCTTTTAAGTAAATGGAAACTGGCCCAAATTTATTTTCAAACAAGATGAAAAGGTAGAGAAACATGTCTAAGGTCTGTGCACTATGAGATCCGTTTCAAGAACACAAGTGGAGTTAACAGGAAACACTAGAGGGCGTAGTTGCATAGTGAAGCTCTTCTGACATCTAATTGGGGAAACGGATACCAATAGTCAGAGGCTTGCTCCTATAAATCCTCAAGACCTGCCACTTCTGACTTGTTTTGAAAAGCACTGAACTTTTAATTGATGACCTAAACTTATCTATTACAAAGGCAATCAAGCAAATACAGAAAACCCAGATAAGGGCTCCGTGGAGAATGCTTACTCTCAGAATGATCTGTCTTCCCTCCTGCATATGTTTATAAATATGAATCTTACTCTCCATGAAATGACCATCACTTTTCTTCTGAATAAAAGATTCTTAATAACCCACTTTGCTTATGGCCTTTGAAAGCCATGGGTTGTGAGTTATGGATGACATTTCCCATCAAATTTAGGGAACTGATTATTCCATTTTGGTTGACTAAGTACCATAAGCTCAAACAGAGTGTCTCCATATTATTAAAAGTTTTCTGAAGAGAAGGAAGGAGTGTTTACCCTTCAAAACTCCTTTATATTCATATTCTCTGTCAATGGCAGAGATTCAAATAGATGGGCTGCCCAGCATCCAGTTCACTGATTAATGGAAGCCATTTATTCCAAATGGATTTTGGAAGCCCAGATGTCAGTTTCTGTAGCTCCAAAAGCAACATAAAAAGTCATTTACCCTCTTTTGGTCAATGCATGATTTTCATAGTGGCCAAGTCATGTTCAGTATCTCTTAATTATATTATCTTGAAAATTACAGCCTCAAACATCCATTCTCCAAATAGCCAAGTTTCCTAGATGACAATCAGTTAGATGATGGAGCTTCTCTTCAAAACAATCCACCTCAGAAATTGTATGTTTTTCAACATCAGGATAAAATAAGCCCAATATTAGTTTTTTACTTGTTTTATTATCACTATATTTATAAAAATCATTATTAAAAATAATTATAATCCATGGGGCACCTGGGTGACTCAGTCGGTTAAGCGTCCAACTTTGGCTCAGGTCATGATCTCACGGTTTGTGAGTTCGAGCTCCACATCCGGCTCTCTGCTGTCAGTGCGGAGCCTGCTTCAGATCCTCTGTCCCCCTCTCTCTCTTCCCCTTCCCCATTCGTGCTCTCTTTCTCAAAAATGAGTAAACATTAAAAATAATAATTATGATGATGATCCAAGGGAACTTGGCTGGCTCAGTTGGTGGAGTGTGCTACTCTTGATCTCAGGGTCATGAGTTTGAGCCCCATGTTGGGCATAGAGATTACTTTAAAAATTATAAGAATCCAAAGTAGGCTGAATTTCTCATATATCATGGCATTTATTTAAAATCCTACCCCTTGAAAATTCTGTAGATCAAACAGTGAATGACTCAGGAAGAGCAAATTGATCATTTGTGATTCTAAAATACCTCTTTACTACTCTTCTTCTCTTTACATCCATCTGATTGCACTCTTTGTCCTTGCTCCTAAAACCAATGTATTGAATCTTCACCATAATATCCTGGATAGTACAGCGGATTGAGGGAATTGGCCACTATAAAGGCTTTTAACATATTGATGCAAATTATAAAACTATAAGCTATAAGTATTGACCTTTCCGGTTCCTAGAAAACTGAAACCCAGAATGAAATGTGTTTCAGTAGGAAAAGTAATCATTCACTAGCATACCCTATTTCTAGAAAGCCATAAATTTGAAAATTCTGTCAATCAAAGTCAAAGATCGGGGATTGGTAGCCTTCTCTGACCAATGTACATAAAAATTTAATCACCTCTTCCCAAGATTTTATAGGTCTCCTTCTTTGCCCGATATTTTTTTCCTTAGCACTTGCTCCTAATTAGTTTGCTGATTATTTGATTTGCAATTTATACCTGTATAGCAATTGTCTCCCTCTCTGGGTTGTATGCCCTCTGAAGGCAGAGATTTTATTTCTTTCGTTTACTTTTTTGTTCATCCCCTGCCCCTAGAACAGTGCCCATCAATTAGTAATTAAGTATTTGTTGGATTATTTAAAGAATGAATAAACAACAAACACAAAATCTGGCAGAATTGTATTTGTTACAACACTTGTTCTAATAAGGTTAGAAGTCAGGAATTAACGAAGCACAATCAAATGCCAACAACTTTGAGAATGCTACTTGATTTAACTTTCCCCAACAATATGATGGAATTAATACATATAATGTCACTGCTGGTCACACAGCTTTTGTTAGAGGTTGAGCTAAAATTTGGACCCTGGTCTGCACATTGCTCAAGTCCATGCTTTTTCTATTGTATTATACTGACCCTCATATAATCTCAGCCCCTCTAGAAGATGTGTAACAAATATTTTAAAGGATGGGTTTAAGTTACAAAGGCTAATTGTGTCAACATACTCATACCCAGGATGCTCTGGAGACCTGGAAGAAGCAGTTGGATATGTATGAATGGCAGTGAGTATCTCCTTGATACTTGAAAAGCATAGAGTCCCAAAACTCCTCAATTACTCACACCAAGTCTCAGGTGATCAGGGAAAAAGAAGATGATGAAAAGTCACATAGTTCCTTCATGAATGATGGGAGAGGACAACTGCACCAACACACAGATTAAGAGACTATTTGATTAGGGGTCTGAAACACTTAATCTCATGCAGTACATAATCACCATGATTGCAGAATCATAGAATCTCCTAAGCTGATAACTTCACAAAGAAAGCTAGCTCACCAACTCTTACTGATTTTTCATAAGGCTCTGTTTCAGGAATAACCATATGCAGGTTCAAGTTCCCTTAGCCAACAATCCCACCCTATGCCGTCTGCAAGGATACACTTCGGATTCAAAGACCAAATAGGTTGAAAGTAAAAGGATGAAAATGATATAGATATATATATATATATCCAAACAGTAATCAAAAGAGAGCTGGAGTGGCTATGCCAGTGATTGTTACCACAATATCAAACAAAAACAGACTTTAAGATGAAAACTACTACTACAGATGAAGGACATTTTGTCATGATAAAATGGTCAATCTCTCAAGAAGGTATAACACTCATAAACATATTTGCTTCTAATAACAGAGCCCCAAAATACAAAAAGCAAAAACTGACAGAATCGAAGAGGGAAACAGACAGTTCAATAATAGTTGGAGATTTCAATACCCCACTTTGAACTAGAGAGAATATCAACAGAAAATAGAAGCCTTGAACAACACAATCAACTACACCAAGCAGACATTTATAGAACCCACCACTCCACAGCAGCAGAATACACATGCTTCTCAGAAATGCATGCAACAGTCTCTGGGACAAACCGTATGTTAGGCCAAAATCCCTTACCCAAAATACCTTAGGCCATATATGTTTCAAATTTTAAATTGTCCAGATTTTTAAAATAGGATACGGCGCATTTTCAACATAAATGGAACATTCCACATCCTCAGCAGGGTCTATCTAGGTCAACATCCTATTTTCTAATCACAGTATCTCCACAGCAAAACATATGGATATTGACCTTAACTGATCGATAACAACTATCAATAGCTTCAGGTCAATTCAGATGTTCTATCATCAAATGAATTACAAAAATGAAAATAAAATTTAAACACCTGCTGCTTCTACTTTCAAGCATTTTTCAAGCGGATCCACTTTTTTTCATGTTTGCTGCCATCATGACCTACTGTTCTGTCCTTCCACCCATTCACCAAGGGAGCCTTCTAACAGCATTCTTGCCTCAGCCCAGCCTCTCTCCAACCCAGTCTCCACAAAGCAACAAAAGACATCACTCCACTGACTGAGACTTTCCAGAGCCTTCTGTCTGCCCTTAGAATGAAATGCAAATCCCTCATGAATGAGGAAATGCATGAATGAAATGCAAATGGCCTGAGTGGTGAAGTGCACCCCTGCTTCCCTGAAGACATCATTTGCTCCTCCTCAGTCATGGTCCTCTTTTTCCTCCCTCGAACATACCAGCTCTTTCCTACTCACAGTCTATGGTTTAGCTGCTCTCCCTTTCAACATGCTCTTTAGAGTTTTTCAAAGGCGGGATTATCATCAACCTTTATGTCTAAGCTCAGATGTCATTTCCTCAGGAAGACTTTCCCTCCCCCTTCTATCTAGATGGACTTAGGCTTCCCCCAAATTTTTTTTAATCAACTGAATTTTGGAGCAGTTTTCGATTTACAGAACAGTTGCAAAGATAGTGTACAGCGTTCCTTTGTAGCCTGCACACAGGTTCCCTCACTGTTAACATCTTACATCACCCCGACACATTGGTCACAATTAATATGCTAACAGCGGTGCATCACTTGTTAACTAAGCTCCACACTTCACTAGGATTTCACTAATTCTTCCCCGATGTCCACCTTTTTCTGTTCCAGCATCCCATCCAGGACACCACCGCATTACATTCAGTCCTTACATCTCTTTAGCTCCCTCTGGTCTGTGACGGTTTCTCGGGCTTTCCTTGTTTTTCCTTCGCAATGTGGAAGGGGCACTTGTAGACTATCCCCTGGTTTGGTTTGCGCTGATGGTTTTGTCATTATTAGACGAGGTTAGAGGTTTTTAAGAGGAAAACCATAGAGGTCAAGTAGTCTCATCACAACATAACAAGGGCATATGTTATGAATATGACTTATCATGCATAAGTTTAACATAAACCTAGATAAGGCAGAATTTGCCAGGCTTCTCCACTGGAAGGCTACTCCATTGGCTCCTCCCACCCTATAACCAATCTGCTCTTGGGAAACAAGTCACTAAATACAGCCCACACTCGAGGGGGGGCACAGAGATACAGCCCACACTCGAGGGGGGGCACAGAGATGCCCCTCCCGGAGGGGACAGTAAGCAAATAAATTATTCGGCATTCTTCAGTTAGGGAGATTTGGCTCTTTCCCCCCATTCACTTATTTATCACTTATTTATATCAGTATGCATTCATGGCTGTTCATATTGTAGTTTGAGTTATAATCTTATACTACGTCATTTATTCCATTCCTCAAACTGTTCCAGATTTTGCCACTGGGGGCTCTTTCACGTTGGCCCCTGTGCCCCTTTGCTGTGCCTCCACCCTTTGGTTTCTGGGCACTTCTTGACTTTCCAGCACAAGCCACTGCAGACCCACCTTGCGTAAGAATAAGCATTTTGTATGTGACTCGTTCCTTTTATTGGCAAATGGTACTGGAAGCTAAGGTCTGGCGCTAGGTGAGTTTGTTATTACTGGAGTGTCACTACTGTTAGGCCTTCTCGACAGACAGAGCTGGGCAATGGATAGGCATATACTAACCCACGCATAAGCACGTAGCTATAAACAGTTGTATCTATCTTAAGCAAAACATGAATTTGTACTGATGTCTCCAACTCTAATCCAGCGCCACATGGCTGAGTCTAGTTTGCCCTGTTTTAGTCACTCACTTTATTTCCATTAGAAGTATTCACAGAATCTGTAATTACCTAGTTCTTAAAATTTATTTGCTTATTCATTTATGGTCTGTCCCTCACCATCAAGGATTTAAAATAAGAAGCAGAGGTGTGCCTGTTTTACCTAGCTCCTGGGTCTAAAACAGTGCCTGCTATATGATAGAAGTTAATATGTTGAATGCATGAGAAAATAATCGACAGAAAAGTATTAATTATATAATTCTTTGTAAGAAATAACAAAGATGAAATATTTTGAGGCTACCCCTTGACACAAGTGAAGTCATCTTCTAGACCAAAAATACACATATTAATCCATTGCTATGCCCTGTCATATCAATAATCTCCACACATTCATCATCACTTAGCATTGAAATTTTCCCTACAAGCAACTCAAGAAATGGTTAGTTTTCTCCTCCTAAAGTTTACTATAGTAGAGCTTAATCATGTCCAAAATGAAAGTAGCATGTTTCTGTCCCAAATGTCCTTATCTGTAACAGATACTACCTTCAGTCTCAGTAGGGTGTAGGTCAGAGAGAAGAGGTGGGCAGGAGGTAGGGAGATTAGTCACCCATTGTTATGTGTTTCACCAAATTAGTCAAACAAGTTTCAGTATCCAAGCATCTTTCCCACCATATTCTAAGAACCACGTGTCATCCAAATGTACCCAACAAATCTCGACACAATTAGTTGTAATCTTGTTGGCTTAGCATTTTTTTTTCATTTCTTTATACTACTTAAATTGCTGAGAAGTCTTATCTAGATTCGAAAATGACTTTAATAGAAGCCTTAGCAGCAGGACTGAGAGGCCCTCATGAAGGGTACAAGAAAGCAGTTTCAGAAGGATGAAAAGGTGGTTTTACATCCAAGATTTCCTTTCAACTTCCATGAGCACCTGTGTGATTCAGTCGGTTGAGTGTCTGACTCTTGATTTTGGCTCAGGTCATGATCCCAGGGCCATGGGATTGAGTCCCATGTTGGGCTCCGTGCTGAGCGTGGAGCCTGATTAAGATTTTCTCTCTCTCCCTCTGCCCTCCCCTGCTGTCATGTGCTCTTTCTCTAAATAAAATAAAATAAATAAAATAAAATTAAATTAAATTAAATTAAATTAAATTAAATTAAATTTTAAAAAAAGGATTTTCTTTCAACTTCCAGATTTGAGCTTGGGAATGCTTGATCCTAGGGGATACAATGTGGGTAAGAATAGATAACCCTTCCTCTCCAAAGGACTGGAGCTTCCGCTAAAAAAGTAAGGGGATAATGTTGTCAAGAAAATAAGAAAAAGATGGAATGAGCATGAAACAAATATTTACTGAATGTTCCATGTATTCCTAGTAAATCCTGTGTTATTTTTCTATTCTACTATAAATATTTTATGTTCTTTATTTTTTCTTTAAATTAATAAGAGATTCCTTACATACATATTTATGTAAAAAAAAATTGCAAATGTAACATAGAAAAGAAGTTAATACTGGGGAGTGATTGGGGGTGGGGAGAGAAAAGAAAAAGTACTCCCCTGTGGCTTCTAGAATATTCTTTCAACAAGAATATAAGTAAAATTCCCTGATACTTGTGAGAGAGGTTATCATTCTTAAAAATCTTTTTTGGAGGTGCCTGGGTGGTTCAGTCTGTTGAGCGTCTGACTTTGGCTCAGGTCATGATCTCACAACTCCTGAATTCGAGCCTTGAGTCGGGCTCTGTGCTGATGGCTCAGAGCTTGGAGCCTGCTTGGGATTCTGTGTCTCCCCTCTCTCTCTGCCCCTCCCCCACTTGCACTCTGTCTCTCTCTCTCTCTCTCTCTCTCTCTCTCCAAATAAATAAATATTAAAAAAAATAATAAAAACAAAATCTTTTTTTTAACAGGCTGAACCAACCAAGGAGAGCCTGTATAAATTTCTTGAAGAAATAGTTCCTTGTTTATTTGAACTATATCGTAACTCAGAGTCAGGACACAAATGAGTATCATGGCACAAGATCAAGTCCATATATAACAAAGGAGCGCCCAGAGGGTTCCTGTAATAAGAGCTAGGTGCCTATGGGAGGGCCTCCTGTGCCCAAGTTAAGCTTTGGCCACTTGCACATAATTAGCATACCAAAATGAGAAAGGAAACCAAAGGGCACATGAAGGCAATGAAACTCTATTATTATGATAAGAACACACTGCCCAAGTTTTAGCCAAGAGAACTGATATAAGAGATAAACACTGGAGAGAAAGCAGGTTTTCAGACGCTAGTCCCCAGAGCATACCACGCCTAAGAGGAAGGACAGAAATCCTCAGTAAATTCTCTTCTGGGCTCTGCCTGTATAGAAATGCTTCCGGTTTGGGCCACGTCTTCCTACGTGCGCTGCTTCGTGCTGGGGCGCCATCCACCTCTACTTACACGGGACCTCATCGGGCTAAGTCATGTAGAACAGCTGTTGAATTGTAAGTTACGCTCTGGCAGGGACCATGTGGTCAAATATCCAAGGATACAGAAAGCACAAGCCATAGCGCAGTCTTTCCTGGAGAGACCCCAGGGACTACCATCCATTTACTCGTAATTATAGGCGATTATCTCCTGCCGGTCCACTCCCTGCTGCTACGAACGGTCAGAAGCACACTCACCCTTCCTCGGTCGCACCATTCTACTCTTACAGGGTCCGAAAATAGAAGGGAACCTAGTTTGTCACATCGCAGTAAAGCCACGTGCCAAGCAGGAAATGAGCAAGGAGAAGAGTCTGTTCTCTTCCTCCGTGTCTCTCTGTGTTGGAGTATTGTTATCACCAGTAGAAAAGCACTTTTGGAGTTACATCACAACTGTACAAACCGTTTGTCAAAAAAAAAAAAAAAAATTCACCTTGTTTTTAGCCAGGTGACAGATTCCACGCCAAAAGAGTTGTACCACGTAGACGTTCTTAGCAGCTCATCTATACCCATGATCATACAGCAAAATTTCCGGCAGATTATTCAGATTCTCTGAACAAATGCTAGATGAAATCCTTCAACCAGTGACAACCTCAAGAAAGCAAGTGTGTCACACATGGGTAATTTCACATTTACAGAGTCTTTTTTCATGACATTTTGTTTTGTGAAAAGAGCAGACATGTCTCTCTGGAACCTTTTGTGGGTTTTTTTTTTTTTCCTTTCAATTTTAGGCTTTTAAAAATAGATCTCTGTATTACTCTTAAGGCTTTTTCCTGTGGTCTGAAGAACTGAACATACTTGCCGGAACAGCTTCAGAAGAGAATTATTAGAAAAGCAACTTAAGAACAAGCTGAAAACTCACAGCCAATAGATGGCTGACGTGCCAGCATCGAACGCACGTTCGATCATTTTCCTTGAGATGTATTCTCACTGCACAAATATGAACATGGCCCCCTGGTTCTGTTCATCCTACTAAGACACTCGTTCATTCATTCATTCACTCATTTGTACTACAAATAGCCACTGAATGACCACAAAGCGACCAAGAAAGAGAAGCTTTCCCAAACTCTGTTGAGCTGTGTTACAGAATTTGTTCCCAAACCCCTCCCACTCACTGATAAGCTTGTCCTCCCAGAAGGCAGGCTTGGAAACCCCAACCAAACTCAACAACATTTTGAAACATTCAAAAGTGGGTGTTCTAAGCATACCTGTTGGGCTGCAGATAGCCTGGGAGGACCTGCTTTAGGGATGGATCTGCGAACACTCTCCAAAATGCATTCTACAACTCAAAGGGACAAGAAGGTGGCCTACTCCAGGGACACTGAGGGCTTCTTCTGGGATGTCTCCGCCTTCTGCTTCTAACTTAACTGAAGCAGCTCCTGGAAATGGAGGCTTTGAGTTCAATACAACCAAGAAACTGTTCGGAAGAAACAATGGTTTTAATATTTAGTGTAAAGTTGATAGCATTTTGTTATGGAGATACAGTCCCACCATTTTCTGAACGATGTAAGTGTATGATGATTTCACTCAAAATTACAAAGAAACATATAAAAATTTGGGGACACTTCACCCATCTCATTTTCTAAGAGGTCAGAAAATACCGAAGTCCATGTTGATACTTAATTTGTTTAAACTGGGGGTTGGCAAACTACTGTCAAACCCATGTGGGCTCAATCCAGCTGGTAATCCACCTCTTTTTTTGGTGCCCACAAGTGTTTATGTTTGAAATCGCTGCAGTGTGGGGTGGGGTGGGGGAGACAAAAGAAGGATCTTATTTCCTGACATGTTAAGAGTATATGAAATTCAACTTCCAAGGTCTACAAGTGAAGATTCACTGGGACACAGACACGCCCATCCCTTTACGCGACGGTTATGACTGCTTTCATGCTAGGACAGTAACCATAATATTTTAGGCCCTCAGAGCCTAAAGTTTACTGTCTGGACCTTTACGCAACAGATTTGCTGACCTCTGGTTTACATACCAAGATTAATGTTATCAAGTGAAGACATTCTGGAGCCATTGCAAGGTTCCTCTACCCAACCACTACCCAATTTTCTTGCCACCGTAAGTTGCTTTAACCAAAAAGTCTGCCCAGTTCCACCCCAGGTTGGCAGCGGTGGTGGAGGGCGGGGGGGGGGGTTCCTCTTCCAAGGGCAACTGGGGAGGGGCCAAGAAAGTGAAGAAGAGAGGGGTATCAAAATAGAAATACACTTAACCAGAGCTAGGAAGTGTAGAAAAGCAAATGGGTATAGAAGACAGTTCTGGAAAGTACCACCATCCGGGCAACATCATCCCAGTCTTCTTTTGGTAAAGGGTAAAGGTCAACACCAGCACAAGATGCCTCAATGGACTCCATCTGTTTTGACTGCCATCTCAGAACCATCTGGCCTTGAGACAAATTGTAACATCACTGTACCCGTGGCCTACACAATAAATAAGATGGCTTATAAGTAGTACACAAAGTATAATTTACATATTTTATTCAGCAGAGAATCATTAATCTGTTCCAGTGAGTAAAATGAAGATTCATGTGTTTTGAGAATTAGTAAGCAAATGGAACAAAAATAATTTCAAAGGCGAGCAAATTGCCTCATGATGTGTTCTTTGTTTATTTTGACATTTTTAATTACCTATAAAATATGCCAACATATGCATTTAAATATTACATTTTAATGTTGTTTCTCAGTTGTTCAGGCATGGTAACGAAAAGCTTCTCCTCAGCTTGCCATTTGCTATTAAGCCCGCAGGGAATGTTAGTAAGAGAGCAGGGGTTAGAGAAAACCAGAGAAAGGGCGGTTCACCATGTCAGCCAGGTGGTATGTATGCAGACATTTTTAACCCATAAAAGGAAAATGCCTTGAAGTATTTTGAAGTATTTTGAAGTATTTCAAATGACAGCATGCAAAAGCGATACAGTTCATGCTCTGATGTCTTCTTACTACATGTTCAAAATCACACTTGATTTTCTATAATAACTTGTCAACTTCTCCTGCTGTGTGTCAGCTACATCACGAGAATGACTGCATCACTTCTGAAGGTAGACCACCCCTCCCGTGACACAGCCCCACTCAGGAAAATAACGACCACAGAGTCCTCGAGAAGTTAAGGTTCTATAAACGCTGTACAAATAAGGTCTGGAACATTAGCCAAGAGGGACCCACCTGGTGCCAACTTCCTCTCTAATTCAAAACTGTCATGATGAGCCCCGGGGTTTTGAGAATATGGGTAGAAATGAAAACCGCTCTCAAGTCTTTCTCCCTCCTGGGAGACTTTGAGTCATTTTTACTGCTATGAGAAGACCTGTTGCTGACAGCACACTGAGTGTTGAAAGGCAAAGCAGTAAGGGAAATGCTGATAAAAAATGTTACAGGCTAGTAAAAATGTCCAGGGGCCTAATATTCACAAAGGTATATGGCCCCCATGCAACTTTCAACACTGTCCGAGGCAAGTTCCTTCCTAGCCCTTTCCTTTGGTACTTGAAGTAAGGGGGGAGAAGGAAAGCTGATGGGCACCACCATTCACTCTGACTGAGGCTCAGCCCAACTGCCTGTGCCTCTTTGTGATTGCCCCCCAGGGATCTCTGGGGCTTCTCCAACCTCCTCTTGCTCACAGGCACACCCCACTCAGTAGGGGCATTTCCAAAGTGTAAACAAATGACTCCTGAGAAAATGAATCGCACTAGTCTGTGCCTGGCCACCTGTGGAAGCATCTCATAACTCCCGATTATGAGTAGACTCCAATAAGGACCCATGGGGAGGGATATTATCTCTGGAGCACATACGCCCTTGTGTGCTGAGATTGTTATATAGCATAACACCTGATTCTTAAAATGCTGTTTATTCATTATGTACAAAAATAAATGTGTTCAGACACTGAGATGTGCTCTCGAAGAAAAAGTGGGGTGTAAACATCCAGGGATAAAGCGTGATATGGAAAGAGAAGTCATTAACTTCACTTTGGTGACAAGAGATTGAAGGAAACAACAGGGACCTGTGAGTGACTGAAGGTCCCCATCTGTTAGCTGAATGAGCAAGTAATAATAATCAAAGCTAACATTAAAATGGTACCTATTATGTACTGGGCACTATTCTTAGCACTTTGCATATATTTATGTATTTAGTCTTCAAAATAATGGATAAAATAGATGCCATTATGATCTATTAAAGATGACTTAACTGAGGGCACCTAGCTGGCTCAGTCGTAAAGCCTATGACTCTTGATCTCAGGGTTGTGCATTCTAGCCCACATTGGGTATAGAGATGACTTTTTAAAAAATGAGTTAACTGAGGCACAAAGAGTTAAGTAATTTGTCCAAGGTACCTTCCATTTCTAGTGTATTTTCCTATGTTTAAGGAGTGAGGTCTTTTATAACAAGTCTTAAGATTCTCCTACCATATGTTACCAAATAAATGTTCTCTCTTCAACCGTCTATATTCCTTGCAAAAAGCACTGAAAGAATTCAGAACCTTGAATATAGCTTAATTAGTTAATGTCACCAGCATCTCAAGATAAAATTGATCTTCTATGTCCTTAGATTCCACTAATTTTATACCATAGTATGAGATTCAAAACAATTAGCTTTTACTCTTAAAATATTATTAATGCGTCATCTTGAATATGCTAATCAATAAAATAGATTCTGCAAGTAGGTAGGAGGGTAAATGCATGTTAATTACTTGGAATGTCTTAATTAACCTCACTGCTAATGATACAGCAATTAAGGCTTAAATATGTTTAGGGGATACATCCGTTTTCTACAGGGTCATGTTGCTGAGAATCGCTAAAACCCAACGGAATGGAGAGTTTTAGACCCAAATTCTCAAAGAATTCTAATCTCAATGAGAAAAACAAGTAAAACTAAAGTTCTAGACTCACTGCCACATGTTTCCCTCGCACGTACACCTGCTTCTGGTTAGCTATTCTTTTCCCTTCTCGGTCCCCATATTCCTCTGAGCACCAGGAGGTACCTCATGGTAATAATCACTTCTGGAAGTGCTTGGGGGTCTGCATCGAGCACCACTGATGAGTCAACCTCCTATACATTTTTTCAAGCTTGTTTTTTATTTCTGAGCCCTGGGAGGGGAGTTATGATGGTGCCTGTGGACCTATCTGGGCCTAGTGAGTACTTAATACAGAGACCAGGATAGTTAGAGCCATTTTAGAAACTATCTTTTATTGTGGATTAAAGATAGCCACCCTCTTTAAAAGAAGGACAGACTCCAAAGGCGGAGTCTATTTTCCCTCCTCTGAATGTGGGCCGGTCCTGTGACTTGCTTTAATCAAGAGAATACAACATGCATGCAACTGTACTTAAGCGATCTGTAACTTCTGCTTTCATGCGCTTGGAACTCAACAACCTCTTGTGAAAAATCCAAGTCACGTGGGAAGAGAACCGGGGTGCCAGGTGACAGCCCCTGATGAGCGTCCAGCCAACAGCCAGCACCAAGAACAAGTCACATAAGTGAGCCACCTTGGATGTTCCACTCTAGTCAAACCTCTGGATGACTCCAGCTCCAGACTGACACCACATAGGGAGAAGAACCTACGAGCTGACTTCGATCAACCCAGACTCTGAAGAGATAATGTGATTGTTGTTTAAACCGGTAAGTATTTGGGGTGCTTTGTTATGCAACAACAAGTAGTCAAAGCCTTTCTACACCCTGTTAGAGACCCAGGCTAAAAACCAGCTCCTGATGGGCTCAGCATAACACAGGATAAGCCACGATAGGCCCAGAAATGGCCATGATGGAATTGAGAACACTTTCCAATATGCGACGTGGTGACTAAGAGCCAGCCAATAAGTCACGTGGTGACTTAGAGCCAGCCTGACTAAATCTGAATCCTGGCCTTTGATTAGATATGTACCTAGTAGAAGTTATATAACTTTTCCGTGTCTCAGTTTCCATTTGTGTAAAACAGAGATAATACTTTTCCCTACCTCGTAGGAAGATTAAATATCAGTATCAGCATATGTAAAGCACTTAAACAGTGCCTGGCACAGAGTAAGTGTTCAGCAAATGTTCTCTATTAATATTATTATTTATCCTCTCTTCTGTTCTACATCCAAGGAACCACCCACTCACAGCTACAGAGGGCTCTATACTTAAGACATACGTAACCTTCCATACTTAGACGGATGTGGAAAGAAGAGGAGTGCCACAGCATACTGCCTGTTTGATCCTACACCATGAAGAAATGGATTTCTGCCAGGTCATAAAAGCATGAATGTGATAAACGCTAAATCTGATCGGCCTCACACCAGCAAGGGAGAAAACCCAAAAATCAGAGTAAATGCTCAGTTTGTAGGTCATCCGTAACAGAAATGTCAGACGATTAATAAAACTTTATCTGAGAATAACCTGCTCCTAGGTAGAAGAATCCACACTTTAGGAACTTTATAACTGATTTCCACTCATTAAGAGCACTGAGCTTTATATGCATATGACATAGTCCTGGAGGGCTATTTCTCAGGCATGTTCTGTGCTATCATTATCAGACTTATATCAACTTTGTTTCTAAATATTATTTGGTCGTTAACTCTACCAAACAGGTCAGGTTGCAGAGCAGGGCAGTATCCGCATGTGTCGTAATAAAATTAGTTCTAGTGTATTAGTAACACTGGGTTCATTTTGGTTTGCGGTTTTCGTTGGTTTGGTTGTTGTTGTTTTGATTTCATATCATATACACATTTTGAGGAACTGCTTTTGTTAAAATGACACTGAATGATTCCTTTTATGAATGAAACAAAACATAGTAGCAATCACTTCATTTTGCTATAGAATTAGTAAGCAGTATTTTTTTTGTCCTAGCCCTTTGTCTCTTCTGCATTTTAAAATTACATCAAGGACCTATTTCTATTTACTTCAAAATTAATCATCCCACGTGAATTAAGATATAGTAGCCATAAGTTCTTTAAATACTTAGCATTCTGTTTGAACTCTTGAACATCTGGTCATGGTACTTCTCATGGGACTTTTCCACTGGAGGTCCAAAGCTGCCCCTTTCCCATCTCCCCCATGTTTCTAGTCATAGAATTATTGTAGATCCAATTATACAACTCTTATCCTTGTATCTGGACACGGTTCCATGTGTTTTTCAAGACAGCTACGATATATCCATAAATTGATACCCAAGTAGTTCAATCAATTAGAGGTCCTGGGAAACTGTGTTAGCTTTGTGCCTATCTTCAGCACGATAACATCACTCCTCCACATTAGTTATTCTTCTTTCCAAATTATTTATAAGCCTTAGGTCAACTTGAAAAAATTCATATTTTCATTTCATGCCTGCTAATCATGCTACAAATGGTGACTATCAGAGATGCAAATTAATTGCAAACCATATGAAGGATGCACAAATTAAAATCTATGAAATTTAAATTATGAAAGCAGTAGTGTATCAGCTTCCAGGTCCCCCTGCGATCACTAACAGTCTCACTTATTGTATATTATTCAATGCAAGCTGCATTTGTTGATGTAAGCAGAAATAGAGAGATTTTATGACTTTCTTCCCCTCCTAACTTTTCCTTTTTCCTCTTCCTTCCATTTGTCTTCCTTTGTCCCTGTTTTGAATCTCCACTTTTATGTCTGCCTAACTTCAGCTCCAGGTTACTACCAGATCTCATCAGTCACACACTATTCTGCATTAATTTAATACATCATTTTTAATATTTTCAATTTTACATCCCACCGATCGATTCAAAGAACCTGAATCAGCCCCACCATAAAAAAATGAAAGCCTATTTTTCCAAGGGCATTTGTAGGGTTATGGCAATTGTGTTTTATGTGATTATACACAAAAAGTTTAAGAATATACACAATTTCAGTGGTATTGAGAGTAACAGTTGGGAATACCTCTGAATCCACTATGTACTTGAACACAACAAATAATCAAAGTAGCCAAAGCTTCTAAATGTAACATCATACGAAAAAGAGCCTAGTTAAGTGAAGAGCCTAGTTTTCAGATTAAAACTAAAAGACTCAACTAAAGTTTCCAGACTAGTAAAGTTTTACTTTACATGCACGTGTTTTCCATCAATGCAGCCCATTCATGGCTTCAAAGCTTCAATTAACAAAATATTATAAAAATAGTGTAACATGTCCAATTAATAAAATCGATTTAACTGAAGTATTTCACAGTTTACCAACCTGTCCTTTTAGAAGCAAAGATGGGTATCATTTTATCGAAGAGCAACAAATTAATAATGGAAACCATTTGAATAAAATGTCTCTTGAGTTCCTCAGATTAAAAAGTGTCACAGATTTTTCAAAGCACAACTCAACAAATTCTTCATCTTGGTTTTATTTTGATTTGCATAAAATGTTTTTGAGTAGCGTTATGTCGGCATCCTTCATAATAACTAAACTCAAGTGCACACATATTTAGCAAGATCATTTCAGGAAAAAGAAATGTCACCGATGTTTACCTGGCAAGGCTGTTTCATTTTAATGGCTATGACATGGTATCTGTAACAGCAGAGCTCACAGGTCCAGGAACCCCTCTCACTGATCCATTTCAGCAGGCACAGCTGATGTGTGTACCGAACGGATCCGTCACATCGGCAGGGATTTAACAACTCCCCCTGTAAAGATAACACCTCAGGTGAATATCTGTACTTGTGCCTCTACTTAAAAAAACAAAACAAAAAAAAACAAAAAAAAAAAACAAAAAAAAACTAACACTTGCTTTCTTTTCTTTCAAAGCCATTTACCCAGATGGATACAAGCATCAATCTACATGAGAAAATTAAATTAAATTTTTATACTTCTGATGGGAATGAAACTACAATCTTAAAACTATTTCAAAGATATTGCTTGATGTTATGACATAAATGTTCTACCAACACACAAAATGTCTGCAAGATATAGCTCCCAATACCCTTGGGGGAAAGCTGTACTATTAAACCTCTTTAACAACTTTTAAGTGGATGGTCAGATGCATTTCCTCTGCAGTTATTCTTAATCATTGCTAAAGAAGAAATGCATGGCATCCCTGAAAGTAGCTTGCAGTAGGGTTATGCTTTTATTTTTTCTAAATGTAGCATCATAAATATTGACTTAGGGCACTATATTCCTGAAAGCCTGCATATTCTTATGCAATTTCCTTACTTTTAAAAATACTAAACTTAATGTTTTCTCAGACCACACATTTTGTAAGAGGTATATTATCCTGCTGCCTCCATGATCACTCTCACAGAAGTTTGCATGTACCTCTATGGAGTTTATAATGTTAGAATTATGTTTCTAACAAAATAAAAAATAAGTTATTAGCTAAATACTCTTTCTTTCGCAAGGTCAAAGTACATTCCTATTTCTCTTGTAAACACTGTGACATGCTTTTCACATCAGTGAGTCAACATAATTTGCAATATGTAAAGCCCCTGCCCTTTTTGGTTTTGACGTGACTCACCCCCAGTTTGTATTCTAAGACTCTCTGCCTCCGTAGGCATTTGTGGAAAAAGGATTTGTTTCTATCTATAAACCAAAATCCATGTAGCAATTCACAAAGGAGATACTTATGACTTTATCATTAAAGCACCTGAGGAATGTGTAACTGTAAAACCAGGTAAGAAAAATTAAGTGCAGACCCAATTAAACCCTGCATTCGCCACCGGGACATTCTCATTTGCCTTGACAGAAAGGGAAAAGGGAACCCAGGTAGCTGCCGCTGAGTTGGCTGGACTGGACCAGCCGGGCAGGAGAAGAGCCGGGAGGCGAGCTCTGTCCATGGTGCTGAAAGGTCGACCGTCCTGGGCAGGCGCCGGTCCAGCTCGGACCGGAGCCCACCGCCGGCACCTCCGGGGTCCCGCAGGGCCTTCCTTACCTGCTCGGCGCCCTGGAAGCAGATCTTGCAGATGGGCTGGTGGTGCTGGTGCTGGTGCCCGGCGCGCTGGTCGCCACCGCCGCTGCTGCTGCTGCGGCTGCTACACACCGAGCGCGTCTCGGGCTGGTCGCTGGCGCCCCGCCGCTCGCCCTCCCCGCCCGCGCCGGCCTCAGGCTCCCCGGGGACGCCCTTCCCCGCCGCCGCCTCGGGGACAGCCGCCTCGGGAAGGAGCCTCGGACCTTCCCCGGAGTCGCCAGCCGCCGACACCTCCTGGCCGGCGGGCGGCAGGGGCGCGGGAGGCGGCGGCAGCTCGTCCGCGCCCCGGCGCCGCGGGACCACCTCCGTCGGCGGCTCGTCTGGTCCCGCGGCGCGCTCGGGGGACGCGGGCGGCGCGGGCGGAGGTGGCAGGTAGCGTGGGGGCGCGGGGACCGAGGCCGGCTCTCCCGGCGGCGGCGGCGGCGGCGGCGGCGGGGGAGGCGACGGGGGCGGCTCGGTGTCCCCGCTTTCCGCCCCGCGGCGCCGACTGCCGCTGTGGCCACCCTCAAAGCTCATGGTGGTGCCGCCGCCGCCCTCCTGCCAGCCCAGCTGGCGGGCCGGGCTCGGGCTGCAGCCGAGGGGAGAACGGAGGGGGTGGGAGGAGAGAGAGAGGAGTAGAGGGAGGGAGGGAGGGAGGAGGGTGGGGAGGGGGACCCGGGCGCCAGGGGCTAGGGGGCGGGAGGGGGCGCGCCGGAGGAGGGGGGGCCTGAGGAGGCGGGTGCGAGCCCCGTGTGGGGTGCGGAGACCTCGGGCTGGAATTCAGGGAGGGGAGATCCCCGAGCCGCCTCCACCGACCCCGCCCCGGGGCCGCTCACGTCGGTTCCGGGGCGGATTACCCCTCTCCTAACGGCGCGGCACTGCGGCTCCGGGAGCCGGGAGAGGGGGAGGGGTCGGAGGCCACGGGTCCAGAAACCGTTACTGGGAAGGCAAGTGGGCTGCGGCAGCCCTGGGCTGGGTGGGGCCGGGGTGGTCGAACCCGAGACCCGCGTGGGAGATGAGGTGCGCGAGGCTGGTGTCCTGGCTCGCGGAAGCCGGCGGAGCAGGGGCCCGGGAAGGGGAGCGCGAGCCCGGGGGACGGTAACCGCTGCTGCACGGGGATTGCTCCGGGCCCTCTCAGAGCCTTCTCCCTCAAGGGCACTCTCAGGGATCCACCAGAGCCCTAAAAACCGAAGCCTCTGGAACCTATATCCTCCCTCTGTCCGTCTCGCCCCAGAATCTTCCCTGCGTCCTCCTCGCCCCCTCCCTCCTGCAGTGAGTATCCTGGTTTATTTGTAAATATCTTGGTGACATTGTAACTATCTTGGGTCATTTCCTGGACGGGCTCCTCCCAGCTGAACTCCGGTGCCACGTTGTGTGGCGGGTGGTCACTTTCATCCTCACCCTTTTATAAAGGACTCAAATGATACCTCTCCTCCCTGAGAAGTGGCTGTGTCCTCGGGTCTTGTTTCCAGCAGCCCAAGGCCAGTTCTCTGCACTTGCACTCTGGGAAACCTTTCTGGGACTTTTCTATAGGCAGGGCAACTTTCTCCTCAGTTCTTTTCTGGAAATAAACTACCATACCTGCAGGGAACGGGACGGAAAAGCCCGCACATGCAGTCGTTTCCAAATCCGTTCAGTGTAAACTCATAAAGCATTGCATTTACGTAGTGCAATGTGCCTATCCGAGTCAATGGTGATGTTCACTCTTCTAACAGTTTAACGTCTTTGGCGCAGTCGACTCTCTCTGGGCAGTCATTTTGGGCTGCATTTCATAGCCGAAGACCCAGGATGAGACAGGCTAAGTAACTTCTTCAAGGTCATAGGACTACTGACAAAACTTTTGAGTTCCCTGACTCCAGATCTTCCAGCTCAAATACCCAATGATTTTTTTTTTCCCCAAACCTTTATAAAGCCTCCTAAAATGGTGTGTCTGGTGGCACCGCGTCCTACTAATAGATGCTCTGAAAGGACTGAGATAAACTAACAGCTGAGATTATTTTTTCTCTTATAAGTTTTGGAAGTAAAAAGTATACGTGGTTAAAAAAAAAAAAAAAGTCCCAGGTCTTTAGACATAAATTGGTTTGATTGCAAAGCGGGGAAAGAAGGTCGTGAACAAAAAAGTTCAGAAATGCTTTGTCACACGTGGTCCTGAATGAAATAGTTCCCGGGAATGTCCTCTAACACTTAGCGCCCCTCAGACTTGCTTATTTTTGGTAGCAGAGTGGCAGGCAGCAAGCATATTTTTAAAATAATAATCCCTGAATGCCCTCGGAACTTACCACGCTGAAGAAATGTGGTTGTAGATCTGTTTTCATATGTTTGCACCTGTCAAAATGACATTGCACACCGTTTGTATACCGCCACAGGCTTAAGATAGTCATAAGCCTTGATCCTCAGTTATTGAGTTAAAAGCTGTCTAAATTGTCCTTAAAAATCCCCTAAATAATTCAGTTAACAACTAGTAAATTTCTACCAGGCAAGACAAAGTACATTAATATTTGAAGGACAGCATACAAGCCGTGGTTTCTGTATAAAAGATGCGGAATGATTCAGACAGCAGAGTATCATGGATAAAAGAGGAAAGAGCCACAGTGCTGGATGTGTCCTCTTAGTTGATTGTTTCTGAAAAACGATGCTAGGAAGAGAAAATTAACTTTCATCGATACGGTGAGTAACCACATAAAAACATTATTTCCCAGCTTCTCTGACCTCCAAAGCTGACCCTTCCCTGAAAAAGGGACATGTGTTCCTGATCTTCATTTAAGACACAGACATCTGATAAAGAATATCAGGGCACCAGCAGGCCACTGACAGGCATCCAATAGCCAACATGCATCTACCAAAATGCTGAAAGGCACATCCAATCTGCTTCAACCTATGTAAAGGAGAAGAAAGATACAAATAATATAACAAATGCCAGAAAAGTCTCCCTTGTCATATCTTAACCCCCACCCACCCACCTCCCTTCACGCACAGGCTGAGTGAAATGTACCCTTCACCAAAACAGTCCTTTCACTATGAAGTTGTAAGCCCTTCAGATACCAGAAGTTTCTTGAGCTGAATCCAAGAATAAAGGAGAGCTAGGAGGGGCCCAAGCAAGTATGTCCCAAAAAGTTACTTGGTGATATTCGTGGATATCTCTAGGAATCCTCCTTGAATTTCCCATGTTGCCCTGTCCTGAATCTATCCTCTGGGGTCACATTAGGGATTTTAAATAGAAAACAATCCAGGCTACACTAGGTCAGAATGGTTTCAAAACGATCTTGAAGCTAGATTATGTGTGATGACCTTGATATGCCCTTCAATAGGAGGGTTAACAACAGGAAAATTAGCCTGGAGAGCTCTTCAGAATTGCTTTGTGATTCTTTCGAGTTAAACTCTTAGAGATGTTCCAAAATTGTATAGTTGGCACCTTTGGAGTGCACTAATTTGTTTTGTTTCTGTTTTAGCTTCTCTTTCCTTCAAATTCCTTCTGTATTTCTTATTTACACCACAAATCCAGACATTTAGTTTTAAGGTAGTCTTGTATTTTCACAAAACTATTTAATGAGACCTTTTTCTCTTTCCCAAACCGATGAAAAATGTTCTTTAAGCTATATCCTATACCATATTTGTAAATATGAATTCATAGCAAATATTCATTATACATATTGAATAATTTAGTGATTAAAAGATGGATAAACCAGCAGGGACGCATGGTAATGGTTACATCTTTTTGCAAAGTGTTTTGGAGAGCATTTACTTGGCTGGGGTGCACTCATTTGTCTCTGTGGTCGCTAAGGACAATACACAGAATCCTCAGTTGCCTTCAAATATCTAAGAGAAAAGAACTCTGTGCTATAGAGCAATTAGGTTATGTTGTATGGGTGGGGGTGTGAGTGTTTAGAGAGGATAGTGAAGTGCAATCTGCGTGTTGTAAATATTCAATGCAGAGCATAGCTTTGTTGTACGTCAGAACTAAAACGGTGTCAGCATCATAGAACAGTGCTATGTGCAGCCCAGTCCACAATGTATATCTCCTACTCTCACCTGTCCACTGAACTTCAGTCTCACGTGTCACCGTGTCTCCTTGACTGACCTACTTAGATGCCGAAGGGCCATTTCAAACCAACCTAGTCCAAAAGCAAACAACATCCCAAACCTGCTCGCTTCCCAACCTTCGTTATGCCAGTAAGCTAGTTGTTCATTCATCCCGTTACTGAAGCCAAAATCCTTGGAGGCATCCTTGACTGAGTTTTCACATCATACGTTCAGTGTATCGGAAAGTTCTTTCAGGTGTACTTTCAAAATATACTCCAAATTTACTACTACTTTTCACCACCCCGACATCCCAATTCAAACTACCATCACGGTGCTCCAGGACTATCATATAGCCTCTTGTTGGGGCCCCTGAGCGGCTCAGTTGGTTAAGGGTCTGACTTTGGCTCAGGCCACGGTCTCGCAGTCGGTGAGTTTGAGTCCCGCATCTGGCTCTGCACTGACAGCGTGGAGCCTGCTTGGGATCTCTGTCTCTGTCTCTGTCTCTCTCTCTCTCTCTCTCTCTCTCTCTCTCCCCCTCCCTCTCTCTGCTCCTACCCCACTGCACTCTCTCTCTCAAAAATAAATAAATGTTATTTTAAAAAAATAGCCTCTTGTCACCCTGCTTCTTACTCTTGAGTCCATCCCCAGTAGCGGCCAGGACGATCCAATTCAAATGTGAGTCTAATCACGCGTGCTCCTGCTCAGTACCCACCAATGGCTTCCCGTCATACGTTGTGCACTATCAAAAATGTGAGCATGCCCTTCAAGTCTTCCTTCTAACTTCTGGCTACCTCTCTGAAGACATGACCATAGCTTTCCTCCCCGCCCCCGTTCCTCTTCCCTGTTGTTCGCTCCTACCACATTGACCTTGCCAAGTACACTCCCTCTTCAACCTTCTTTGGGCTCCTTATGACTCTTTCCCTCACTTCACTCAGATCTCTGCTCTGAGGCACCTCATCCAAAAGACCTTCCTTAACCTTCTTATCAGAAATAGAATCCTCCAGCCCTATTTTAACTCTGACCCTATCCCGGTTTTATTCTTTCTCATGTCACTACTCAGTATTACATGCAGGCACACCGTTTCATCGCCCGTCATTGTGCTTCACAGATACTGTGTTTTTTACCAATAGAAGGGTTGCGGTAGCTCTGCTTCGAGCAGGTCCGTCAGCCCCATTTGCCCAACAGCACTAGCATTTCTGTGTCACGTTTTGGTAATCCTCACGATATTTTGAATTAAAAAAAAAATTTAGTGTTTATTTATTTTTGAAGGAGAGAGAGACAGCGTGTGAGTGGAAGAGGGGCAGACACACACACACACACACACACACACACACAGAATCCGAAGCAGGCTCCAGGCTCTGAGCCATCAGCACAGAGCCCGACGCGGCGATCAAACTCACAGACCGCAAGATCGTGAGCTGAGCTGAAGTTGGACTCTCAACTGGCTGAGCCACCCAGGCGCCCCTTGAATTTTTTTAAATCATTATATTTGTTATGGTGATCAGGGATTGCAATTCACCGAAAGCTCGGAGGATGGTTACCATTTTTGAGCAGCAAAGAATTTTTTAATTAAGGTATGTACTTTTTGTTTAGACATCATGCTATTGTATGCTTAATAGACCACAGTGTAGTGTGGGCATAGCTATTTTATGCACTGGGAAACCAAAAACACAGTAGGCTCACTGTATTGTGATATTTGCTTTATTATGGTGATCTGGAAGCAAAGCCACGTATCTATGAGGTATGCCTGCATTTACATATTGTGTGTATTCTGTTGGCTTTTTTTTTTTTTTAAGATCCTATTTTTAAGTAATCTCTGTACCCAACGTGGGGCTCAAACACACAACCCCAAGATCAAGAGTCACACACTCTGCCAACCGAGCCAGCCAGGCACCCCTGTTTGCTTCTTATCTAACATCTTCTATTGAAGCATTTGCTCCATTGGAGACTTCTGTCCGCTGTGCCTGGTCAGAGTAGTGTTCAGCCAATACTTACTGAACAAATACTGTAAAACCTTGGTTTGCGAGCAAAGTTCATTCCAAAGCACTCATATATCAAAGCTTGTAATCCAAAGCACTCATATATCAAAGTGAATTTCAAGAACTATTGGCTCATTTGGTTAAGTGTTGGACTTGGGCTCAATTCATGATCTCACAGCTTGGGAGTTTGAGCCCTGCATGGGACTCTGTGCTGACAGCTCAGAGCCTGGAGCCTGCTTCAGATTCTGTGTCTACACCTCTCTCTGCCCCTCCCCGCTCAGGATCTGTCTCTCTCTCTCTCTCTCTCTCTCTCTCTCTCTCTCTCTGTCAAAAATAAATAAACATTAAGAAAAAATAAGAAATGTTTGCTTGTCTTGCAAAACACTCCCAGAACAAGTTACTCGCAATCCAAGGTTTTACTGTATATGAATAACTCCGTCCAGTCAAGCAGGTAATAACCAATCAGTCTCTGTAAAGCATTGTACATTTGGTTAAACCATACTTCCCAAGTGAGACCGCAATCTGTAGGACAATGAAGGATGTAGTTACAGCATTTTGGCACACTCCGTGTCATGCGAATACGTTGTTTTTTTTTTTTTCCATTGCTTAACCAAATTAAATAAAATTATTCTCTTACCAATTTGTAGTTGCTGCCTAGTCATTTGCTACCATGTAGAAGTAATATCAAAGTCTTGATTGACCTTTGACGAGCAGCAGAATACACGACCCCAAAATATATCATTTTGGCAGGTACCTTATTTCAGATTGAAGGCTTTCAAGACCCAGCAGATTCAAGAAAAACTTTGACCTCTCCTGTAACTACATAAAGAATTAGATAGGGGGCATGGCCCAGAAAGAGAACTATTACCAGAGATAACTTTTATCTAAAAGTTAGATGGCAAAGCAAACATCTAATTACAGAAATCTGCTCTTCACATTATCCTGTGAATCGCCCTCTTCCCTTCTTCAAGCCCCAGGTCTCTATCCCGTTCCTGAAGCTCAGGGTGGCATGTAAGCCACAACCGCCTCACTTGCCTTTGGGTCTCATATTTCATGGGGCTCCCATACCGCCATGATTTGTTTTTCTCCTATTCATCTGTCTCATGTTACTTTAATTAGTAGAGCAGCCAAAAGAACCTAGAAGGGAGGAAGGCGAAATACTGTCTCCCCTATACCTTGATTTCACATTCAATGAAGATGTCAGAAATTTGAAAATGCATGCCCTTGGTTTTAAAGGAAAGTGAAGGAATATGGATGGATGGTCTCTGTATCTGACCAATCAGATTGATCACTCATGGTGTACCCCGTATGATTTTGCACAACACTGCATTCTAGCCTTTATCAGTCTTATCCATAAGTTCGGTACCATACTCTCCTTCAAGTCTATCTTTGCCTCTTCCATCTTTCCATTGTTCTCTGTTCCTGCTGGATTTCCACTCCTAAAGGCTTCTAAATCGAAGCCAACCAGCCAGTCCTCCCTCTACCCTTCCTAGGTGCCTTGATCCTCACTAAGCTCCTTTGATCTCTCCCAGAACCCACTCTCTTCTCTGAACACTCAGGGATATCTAAACTTTGCATGCAAAATCATCAAAGTTATGAGATAATGAGCTTCCTAATTTCTACCAAAAACACTTCCTATATCTCCCCCCGCCCCCACCAATACTCTGAGACCTTCAAAACAATAAAATAATATATTAAGGGCATGTTTGATTGTAAAACATCATATTCAATTTAAAAATTACAAAAACAAAAAACAGCAACACATTATTTTCTCTCTTGGTCTCACTTCCTTGAAACTTGGAAATGCAGAAGGTATTTTAGCAGACAAGCTGAAGATATAGAAATATGTTGAATTAGAGGCTCCTGGGTGGCTCAGTCAGTTGAGCACCCGACTTGATCTTGGCTCAGGTCATAATCTCACAGTTGATGGGACTGAGCCCCATGTTGGGCTCTGTGTTGACAGCACAGAGCCTGCTTGGGATTCTCTCTCTCCCTCTCTCTCTCTGCCCCTCCTCTACTCGTGCTCTCAGTCTCTCAAAATAAATAAATAAACATTTTAAAAATATGTTGATTTATTTGTACACTATATATCCTAAACCTGACTGAGATCCGGAATGCAATCACATCAGCATGACCTGATAGAGACTCCAGGCTTTAGAAGGACCTGGAAGAAAGTCAGCACTGATTTCCCTCAGCTGAAAATCATTTATTTTTATAATAACCTCACACGTTAAATTAGATGGTTTTCTTAGGACCTTTATCACATTATGTCTTGCATTGTGGTTAGGTATGCATTTATCTGGGTGTCCCCCCCCCCTTGTGCTACATTGTAAGCTACTTGGAATTCAAGTGGATCTGTTTAAATGGACCTTTTCTCTGAAGCATGCACTATGATGGCTGATATTAATGGAACTCAATAAATGTGGATTAAATAAGTAAATATTAACTGAAATCTTATTTCAAAGGAGCTATTATTTACACTTTTAAAGTTTTTGATAGAGTTCCATAAATGACTTAAAGGTAGCCATGCTTCCATGATGTTTGGACGGAGAGCAGAAAATTAGTTTGCTAGACAGACAAACTCTTCACACGTCCCTTTATTAGAGTCCCTAAGGAACAATCCAGGACTAATAAGTACAGTGAAGGACACCTGGCTGGCTCTGTCTGTAGAGCATACAACTCTTTATCTCGAAGTTGGACGTTCAAGCCCCACACTGGGTGTAGAGATTACTTACAAATAAAATCTTCTTAAAAATTAAAGTACAGTGAAACACCCACGTTTCTTTTTTTCTTCTCCCTATCCCTGCCCACCCCCCCTCAGGACATTTCTCTTACCACCTGGGCAGCTGGGCAGTTGCCCCACCGTTTTCAGCAAAGTGGAGCTATGAAGCCAGAACCCCACAACGATGTCCTGCTGGAGCTTGGCTTCAACCAGGTACTGACCTGAACCCCGGTTGCTTTCCCATAAAATCCTAGGCTCCCTCTTTCTTCTCCAGGGCCCCCGCCTCCATGAGGGGTACTAGTCTGCTCCCATTCCCTTTAGAGGGTCCCCCGTTCAGACAAGAGGTGGAGACAGCTCCATATTTACACCAGATCACAAATTCCACATCCCACTTCCAATTCTACCCCAACCCGCCCCTTCTCCAGACTTTAACAATTTCACGAAATGACCATGATAGACGCAGTCTGCACCAGGAGCTGCTGATCAACCACTGAAGTTAACCTTCAACACAACGACGCGGTTGTGACGGTCAAACAGCAACTCCTCAAAGGAAGAGAAATGTCGTTTCCAGGGAAATGACTGAACATGACTGACAGACATGAACAGATACAACCCTCCCTGCATCTTGGGATTTGACTTTTAGCCCATTAGATTTGCAGTACTTGTCAGCCCCTTCCTCCTGTCCACTGGAACTCCCAAACGTAGCCCTTCCCAGCTAGGCCAACAATATGAAATTGTACTCTGAAAGATACTGAAATGCAAAACCAAGAGTTATAAACCGCAGCTACGCACAAGGCTTCTTAAATGCAGGAAAATTTGAATAACGGGGCATAAGTTAATACAGGTAAAAAGTGTTATTTTGGGGCACCTGGGTGGCTCAGTCGGTTATACATCAGACTTCAACTTCAGCACAGGTCATGATCTCAAAGTTGGTGAGGTTGAGCCCATGTCAGTCTCCTGTTATCGGCGCTGATCCCCATCCCCCTCTCCCCCTCCTCCAGCTTACACTCTCTCTGAAAAATAAACGTTAAAAAAATAAATAACAATATTTGATGCTACAAGCATGAGCTCAATATACTGGGCGGGGCGGGGCGGGACGGGGGGGATAAGTGGATGGGTGGGTGGGAGATTCCCACAATCATGGGCATTGTCAAAAAGGGATTGAGGACAGACCATAAAATGCCATCTTTTTGTAAAATCAGCAATTGCCAAGGGACAACTTTTTGGGTAAAGGACTTTGAGAGATGGATGGACCTCACCACAAAACAGCCATAGTCCAACTAAAAAGATAGGCACATAGACATAAACATGTTACACAGATTAAGAGTTATAGCAGGGAGATTAAAAGCATGCAGGAGGTGCAGATAGCAACAGTTCTGCGGGAGAAAGATGGTTATCTTGAGAAAAAGTTTCTCAGGGTGGGTCATTTGGACTGGGCTTTGAAGGCTAGGTAGGAGTGTGCCAGGTACACGCCCATCTCAGCAACTAACAAAATCAAGAGGACACAGAACCTGCTGTTAGCATCAGACTCAAGCATGAAGACCAGAGAGACGAGGGAGGGTGATTGAGGAAATGATTCAAGTTCATAAAAAATGAAGACAGTGATAAGCAGGATAACGTATTAGCTCCTGAAATGCTAGAAGAGGAGCACTCCTTCTGTTGGAAAAAACATCACTGTAGAAGGGTTTGGACCATGTAATTCCTAAGAAGTCATTCTTGCATCAAACGTGACCTAGAACCACCTGAGCACCAGGAAATAAATCAGCCTCCAGAAAAGCACCACAGCCCGCCCCACAGAGTCACATTATCAAGTGAAGCCGCTAGATGTTGTATTTGATTTTAAATATAATCCTAATTACTATGCTTGATCTCCCTATCCACAGCAAATTACAAATAACCAATCTAGGAATATAACCCAATAATTGAAAAACCTTGGCGGTAGGGTGCCTGGCTGGCTCATTCGAAAGAGCATGCTATGCTTAATTTCGGGGCCATGAGTTCCAGCCCCAGGTTGCATGTAAAGATTACTAAAAATAATAAATAAATGACTTAAAAAAATAGAGTATTATAAAAATAATAAATAAAAATAAAAATCTTAGCAGGAAGGGTTCATTTAAGAGCAAACAGCTCTGCACACAGTTTATGAAGCCACGGAGGGGGGGCGGGGGGATGTTTGTCTTGTAGTCTTGCGCAATCACTGTTATTCACCATGAAGGGCTTGAGTCCCTGAGAAAAGTTAACAGCCTGGGCAACCTGTAAAGACTGATGAGGCACATGTTCAGAAGATTCCCTTCCAATACGGTAAATTACAACTTTTTACCACTTAATGTAACCAGATTAAAAAATTTTTCTGAGGAGTGCCTGGGTGGCTCAGTTGGTTGAGAGCACAGACTCTTGATTTCCACTCAGCTCATGATCCCAGGGTCCTAGGATGGAGACTTGTATCAGGCTCCAGGCTGGGCATGGAGGCCCCCTTAGTTCCCCCTCCCCCAACTCCAAGTGGGGCGGGGATCACACAAGCTCCCTCCTCTTCCTCTCTCTGCTTCTTTCTCTGCCAGCAGATCACAAGGGGTTGAAGCCAGATCATTTATATACATACGAAATTTATGGTTTGCTCCCAGTGCTAAGTACAAATGCATTGGTATGTAACGGGGAGCCAAAAATGTTTTAGCCCATGAACCAGAGAAATGACGTGATTGTAACACTTTGAAAGAAGATTTATGTTAAAAATGAATGAACCTTTAACTACATGAACAATTCTCTTGCACTTAACCGATGATACCTGAAATGGATTGACCATTTCCTGGGTCAGGCACCATTCCAAGCGCTGAACATGCGTTAATTTATTTAATCTTTGCCACAGTGCCATGAAGCAGGTGCAATTATGCTCATTCCACTGATGGGAAAGTAGGACCGGAGAAAAGGAGTTGTGCCCATCCGGGCAGCTAGTAAGCAGCAGAGGCTGCCTTCTTCACCCCGGGAAATGTGATGCCCAAGCCCATCCATCCCCTTACCCATTCTGCTACACGCCTCCCGTGTCATCTAACTCATAGCAGACCAAAAAGAAACCTGTGTGGCTTGAGACAGCTAAGATCATCAGTGTAGCTTCACCACTTAAAAAACAAAAGTCTTCAGTTTGTAACCACTCTTCTACGAGTGGACGTTTTTGGATTCCATATACAAGTGAGCTGGACATTTTTGGATTCCATATACAAGTGAGATCATACAGGGTTTGTCTTTCCCTAACTTATTTCACTTAGCATAATATCCTCAAGGTCTATCCATGTTGTTGCAAATGGTAGCATTTCTTTCTTTTTTAAGGCCAAATGATATTCTGTTGCATATATAGAATACACTTTCTGTGTCCATTTATATTTCTTGGCTATTGTTAATAATGATGCAGTGAGCATGGGAAATAAACAGAGGCGTGTAAAAAATATTGAGTGTGAGCAAAAATCAATCTGGTAGCACCTAATCCAGCAGATAGAAAGGAGCTCTGAGAAGCTATGCAGAATGAAAGACTGACGGGCAGAAGGGGTAGAAGGAGCAAGAAAGTTATACGGGGCAACAAAAAGTGGGCTGGTTATTGCAAAGTCACTTTCTGTTAGGGGCTAGCAGGGTTAGCCCGTCTGGTGCTGACCAGGAGATTCCTAACTGACAGGCTTAAGACTCCATTTCTGGGAAAACAGGAACCATAATTAAGTTTTGGATTGGCAATGTGAGGTTTAGCATAAGAGACTCCACTTGGGGCCTGATGTCTTGTTTTCAATAGAGGTAAACGTGACTTTCATCTGCATTTTCACTTCTGCTCCTGAGTAGCAGGGAGTGTTAGGATGGGGCACTGGGGAGGTGCGGCTGAGACGTGCCTGACCCTTTGAGATTGATAGCTTCAAGTATTATGGCCACACTCTTTCAAAATCGTGTTTGGATGCCACTCGCGGAAAGAAAATAACAGAAATGAAGGGTCATCGAGTCGAGTGAGTATGGTACTTCCTATGCTCTTATCTGTGTAGTCTTAAAAAAAAAAAAATCCAGGTGTAAAAGGCGTATTCACTTTCATATTTCAGAGAGTAATCCCTTTATAAATCATAATGGAAAAATGGCAACACACACCTAAAATTGGCCCTAATCCTGCGGTTCTCAATAGGGAGCGACTTTGCCCACTTGTATCTTCCAACCCTAGGATTACTTGTCCATGTCTGGAGATGGTAGAAGCCACTTTTCGGCAAGAGGCTTGAGCAATGGAAACCCGATCAAGGCAAAAGGGCCCACAGTAACCAGCCCCTCTCCAGCTGAATACAGACAGGCCCATCAGGTGACCCACCCAAAATATCCACAGGCCCTAATTAACCAACGGGCTACTTACAACCAGGCACAGGCCCAAAAAAGGAGTATCCCATAAGTCCCCATACAGCCTCACCTTCTCCCTTTAAATACAACCCTCACTCACTGCCTTGAGGCAGATAGTCTCTGCTTTGCTGTCTCGCCTGCAGCTCCGTGGTGGTGCATTCAATAAACTTCTCTTTCCTTTGTTCTGCCCTGGGTGAATCCTTTCACCTCCCATCCCACCAGCTTCCACCCAGTTGGGTCACCCCACGTTTGGGGGCCCTCATCCTATCAGGAGAGATATCACAAAGATATGTTGGGGTGTCTCAAAAATAAATAAATAAGTACATAAATAAATACATAAATACATAAATACAAAACACTCAGAAGAAATCCTTTATCATCCAATATCATGTTAGTAACTCTTAAGACAAAAAGAAAAAATTGTAATGACTGATTTTTTTTTTTTGCAGATTTTTTTATAAGAAGGGGAGCCAAACATTCCACCCCAAAATATGCCTCTTTGGCATAAAGACGATCTGGGACTGATTTTTTAACTTTTCTTATTCAAAAAAAATTTTTTTTTTGTTTATTTATTTTTGAGAGAGACAGAGACAGAATGCGAGTGGGTTGGGGCAGAGAGAGAGGGAGACACAGAATCCGAAGCAGGCTCCAGGCTCTGAGTTGTCAGCACAGAGCCCAACACAGGGCTCGAACTCAGGAGCTGTGAGATCATGACCTGAGCCCGGATGCTCACCCAGGTGCCCCTTAACTTTTATTTTTGAAGAAACTGCAGCCACAGCAAAAGCTCTGAAAACCAAGAGGCTACCCTCTCTTAAGGGGCATTTACATTTACAAGGGAAATCTGCATGTGTGTAAGGATGTTTCCCTCTGGTAACACAAGGCCAACTCTAAATCCTAAGAATCTTGGCAATGGGGAAGGCTTCAGTTTAGACCTATGTAGCAAGCCTCACCTTGTTTCCTGAGCTTTTCCTGGTCACCTCCCCCCAGCATCCTTCTGTCTTAAGCCTTAAGATGATGTTTTCCTGGGTCCCTCCATGTATACCAGAATAAACTTCTGTTTGTTTTTCTCTTGTTAATCTTCTATCCAGGGGCCTTCTCCACCAAGAACCTAGAGGAGTAGAGGAAAAAATTACCTTTCCTTCCCTGCATATGTTATCTGTTGAAATGTTGAAAAATACAGAAAACAAATGAAAAAAATAAAGCAGTGACTACTGATTCTATTACCCAAACATAAGTACGTAGGATAGGAGCTTTTCTCTCCACTCCAGAAATGCCTTCCTAGGAGGAATCTTTGGTAAGAGCAGGAAAAGAGCCACCGTCTCCATTTGAATAACAATGTGACAGACAAGGAGTCAAAGGGGTGTCTCTACTACTGAGCCAGAAGTTAGGGTAGACAAATAAATGCTTTCTTTTTCTGTCATAAATGCTTCTCCCTGAAGGGCCAGAAGCATCTGAGCCCTTCCCCCAATCCTCTTCAGAAAGACAAAGAAGAGGGGTTTAGGTGAGAGTACAGAGTTGGGGAGTGAGCCAGAGATTAACTGAAGCCTAGAGGAGGGGACACAAGGACTAAGAACACCTTTATCATAATAAGAACACCCTTAACGTAGTAAGAAATCTCCACAGGCTAGTCTTTAGGAATGCAGACTTATCAGAAAGTTTTCCTAATTTAGTGAATTAACTAAGCCCTGCAGTCCTCCCAAAGATATGGCTCAGCTAATGGAAGTCTACTCTACAGACACTATATTTTGATCATTTTCTCATATCCTTCTAAAATAGACTTAAAAAAATTTTTTTTGACATTTTATTTTTGAGAGACAGAGAGAGACAGAGCACAAGCAGGGGACGGGTAGAGACAGAAGGAGACACAGAATCTGAAGCAGGCTCCAGCCTCCGAGCTGACAGCACAGAGCCCGACGCGGGGCTCAAACTCACAAACCGTGAGATCATGACCTGAGCCAAAGTCGAATGCTCAACCGACTGAGCCACCCAGGCGCTCCTAAAATAGACTTTTTAATGGTGAGATTGAAGAAAGGGCAAAAGGCAAACTGACACCCACATACCACCCCCCCACACACACACCAAAGGTGGGCTACCTGTGACGTCCCTCAGGTCTGCCCAGGAACAAAGGCAGGGGAGCAACAAATGGTCAACTGATAAAGATTTGCGGTCATGCAGGACAGAAACTCGATCAGAGTTTGTCATGGTCTTAACGCTTTACAAGAAAAGCACAATCTGAGTAACAGACCTCCAGGAACCTGTACAGTCAATGTCCTGGAGCCCTAACATCACTTTCTCCTCCACAGGATAAAAAACCCTATATGAGCAGTCACTCCCCACAACCCCAGTGCAGCCATTTCTGCCCAGGGGTCCTGTCCCCACGCTATAACAAAAGCACTTTTTTGCACTGTCAACCGTCTGAAGAATTCTTTCTTGACCATTGCACTCGAAGACCTCACATCAAGGTCACACCGCATTCTATGGAGATCCTGTTTATTTTCTCCTGGGACAGTTACAGTATTGCTCACTTTTCTTTTTTTCTGTGTTTGTCACTGTTTGTTTTTGCTTGGTTGTTTGTTTTGTTTTTTTTTATATTTTAATAATATGTGTATAAGCATAAGTATAGAATTTTTTTTCTTTGTGTTTTATGATCGTTTCCTAAAGAAGATTCACAGCATTAGAAGGAATAGGCCAAACAGTTTGGAACAGAAACTGTACTTGTATCAATGGTGGAAAATGGCACAGATGTAAAACCAAGCTAAGTCGCTCTTTTGAAACACCGAAAGAAGGAAGAGCCCTTCTATTTGGATGGCCTCATTGTTAATTCCATAATAACACTCACAGTGTCATTACTGCTGTTCTGCAGGGCGCCAACTGCCTTTGCGCTCGACACATTTGCTTATGACACGATCAGTTCCAGGGCCTGAATGTTCACATCTGTTTCATTAACTTCCTTCCATTCACTCTCCTCTTAGGCACTTGGAGTCTCTCTTTTTCTGGAAGGTTCTAAACAGCCTCACTTGAATTTTGAATTTCTCAGCAGCTGCTAGCTAGGCTTGCTGAGACAGACCCTTGACCTTGGCGTCTTCCCCTAAAATTATGTAGGTGTCTGAGGCTGGGCTCTTATAGACATGTGGCCTTGTGATGACAAAGGGCACATTATAAGAATTCTAAGAATTTGGGAGGCTACTCCAGTAACTTCTGTAGCCTGTTGAGGACTTGGTGTGGACATGGCCTCCCAAGACTTCCTTTGCTTTGCTTTTACTGACTGGACCATCTATTTCATGCGTTGTTGCCAGTGGGGCTTGCCTGTGTGGAATCCTGTTCCTGCAGCTCCTAAGTGGATTCACAACTATCAGGTTCTGTTCCGACCCTGTCCCAGCCTAGGACAGCCCAACTGCGGCTGCGTGGCAGGAACGGTGTCTGTGGCTTAACAGGGCACGTTGGGAGATCCAAGATGACAGCAGGAAGAAGATGAAAGTTTTAGAGACTTTTGATACCATTGCCAAATGGAGCTTTAAAAAGAGATTTAAAATTGCATTAAATGTTTTTTTTTTCATAAAGCAATAAATAAATAAATAGAATGACGTTAAATGTCTCTTTCCATAATACTTTGGATATCATTCTTTTTCAAGCTGTAGGGCTGTTCATATTTTTGAATGTGCTTTACTCTGTGTAACAACGTAAGTTGTCCATTGTTTCTTATAGGATGTTTCTACTAATACATTTTGTTTGAATATTTCTAAACAGGAAGTCTCTAGAAGTCGAAATCTACAATAAAAGATAGATGGCGGAGTTTGAATTTTGATAGATGCTGCCCACATACATTGCAAACTGGTTTATCAATTTATCTTCCACCTATATGTTTCCCTTCACGTCCAAAAGAACAGGATATGAGCCATCATTTGAACGTTTTAAATTATAATGTGGTGAGAAAGAGCACATAAGTAGTCTTCTGGTTTTAATTTGCATATTCCTGATGCCCAGTGAGGTTGCATTATTTTCTATCGGTTCATTATCCCCTTTTCTGTGAATAACATATTTATATCTTGTGAATATTTTTAAATTTATGTTTATTTTTATTTTTTAAGATTTTTTTTACTTTTTATTCATTTTTTTAGTAATCTCTACACCTAACGTGGGGTTCAACCTCATAACCCCAAGATCAAAAATCACATGCTCTACCGACTGAGCCAGCTGGGCGCCCCTATCTTTTTTTTTTTTTTACTTTAAAAAAAGTTTTTTAAATGTTTATTTATTTTGGGGAGTGAGAGAGAGGCAGAGCGTGAGCAGGGGAGGGGCAGAAAGAGGGGGAGACACAAAGTCTGCAACAGGCTCCAAGCTCCGAGCTGTCAGCACAGAGCTGGATGTGGGGCGGCTCGAACTCAGGAACCAAGAGATCGTGGCCTCAGCTGAAGTCAGATGCTTGAGTGACTGAGGTGTCCCCCACCCCATCTCTTGAATGTGTGTGTGTGCGTGTGTGTGTGTGTGTGTGTGTGTGTTTTAATTTTGAGTTTTCTTTTAAGTGTCTTATAAGAATACTTTATATAGGTTGGGTATTAATCCCTAATGCTACATGCATAGCAAATACTTTTTTGCTCTCTCTCTTTGTGAGGTTTTTGTCCTTACATTGTTAACCCCTCTTATTTGAGGTTTCTTCCTCCGTCTTGTATTTCCTTAGAAAATTACCCTTTTCGGGGCGCCTGGGTGGCTCAGTCGGTTAAGCGTCCGACTTCAGCTCAGGTCACGATCTCGCGGTCCGTGAGTTCGAGCCCCGCGTCGGGCTCTGGGCTGACAGCTCAGAGCCTGGAGCCTGCTTCCGATTCTGTGTCTCCCTCTCTCTCTGCCCCTCCCCCGTTCATGCTCTGTCTCTCTCTGTCTCAAAAATAAATAAATGTTAAAAAAAAAAAATTTTAAGAAAATTACCCTTTTCATGTAGACTTTCAAAGACAACGATTCGAAGTTTCATATTTTATTTAAAAAAATGTTTATAATTATGTCCTCCGACCTAATGTTTTATTTGTACTATCTCATTTGCTACTTTCCAAAAATTAAAGTTTTGATTTAATTAATTTAATTGTGCTTTCTTTTTGCTGTCATTGCTCTATTTCAAAAACTAGAAACAATTGTTGGAAGCAGTGTCTTGGCAGCAACCCATTGAGCGTTTTCATTCAATTCTAAATAGAATGTCGTTTCTATTTTAATTTTTTTTCTCTCAAATGGTATTCTTTAATGACTTAAAAACTTTCAAGGACAATATATTTAAGAGAAGAGCACGCTTTTTATCACTTATTTTTGCTTTTACATCATTGTGGACTGAAGATGGGGCCAGCATGATTTCTCTGCTTTGGAATATGTAAGATTTCCTTTGCAACCTAGTGCTTGTGGTGAACATTTGTCATTTTTTTTCATAAACGCTTGAAAGACTTCATATTCTTATTTTGTTTAGGGCAAAGTCATATGTACATTGTAAATGGGCTTTTCTTTCCTTGATGTGCCGATTTTTAAGAGTGTGAAAATCGCTCAATGAGTCTGTTGGATTTGTGTTCATTTAGCTTTACATCGAAACATTAACATTTACATTAAACATGCTAATTATTATTATTAAGCTTATTTACTATTATATTTATATAATATACACTTATGTTTTATTCGTAAAGTTTGTATCTTTTAATATATGTGTAGTGTTTATATAAGAACTATATATTCTGCATAATATATAATGTAATTAAAATAATTATTTAGCCTATAGTAATTTGGAATGACCTTTTTCTTCTTCCATAATCTTTATTTATTCAAGTAATCTCTACACCCAAAGTGAGGCTCAAACCCATGACCCCAAGATCAAGAGTCACATATTCTTCCAACTGAGCCAGCCAGGCACCCCTGGAATGACCTTTGTTTCGTTTATGTTTTCTATTCGACACAGCATTTGGTGCTGAGTGGGGTGTGGGGATGGGTGAGGGCAGGAGGAAGGGAGACAGGAGAGCATGGAGAAGGGAGGCACGAGGACAGACAGACCCACAGACACAGAGCGAGACGGACTGTCCGTGCTTGTGATGTGAGATCTCCACATCCCTCGGGGGTTCTTGGAAACTTGGGCTCCTGAGGAACCTTGCTTAGAAGGCTCACCTCCTCAGCCCATGCTTTCTCCCATTCCCGCTTTTTTTTTTTTTTTTGAGCTCAAGTTACAGTGTCCTCAGGTTGTAGGTTCTCAGCTCTGTTAGCATATCTATCACTCAATTACCAGTTGCTTTCTATGTTCCAGAATTTCCTGTTTTATTACGCCATTAGCACCCCCACTGGCTTTCCAGTCTCTTATGGATTTACTTAGAGATTTCTTATTATATTTTAATAGGGTTTGAAAAAGAAAAAGTCTTTATTATGCCTCTCATTATCTAAACTGGACCGTTATCAATGGTCAGATGTGCCTGTGTTCACATTTAGGCTCTGTCACTTACCAATTGTATGACCTGGACAAATGACTGTGCCTCAGTTTCCTCATTTATAAAGTGTGGATAAAAGTACATGGTATTGTCCTATAAGACAGAGAGGGCACTGCATTAATGCCATCTGTTTTATTATTTTGTTTGCCATATACACGGTAAGTTTCCTTTTACTTGTAATACTGTATGTTAATATGTACATACATGTACCGTTATGGATATGTTATCTTTATGCTTTTCAAGAATAAAAGCCAGCACTTATACAGTGTGTACCATATACCTTTTAGCACATCACGTGCATCAATTTATGGTTCTGAAGGAGCAATCACAATGGCAATTAGAAAATATGTTTAACTGATAATGAAAACACAACCCAGTAAAACGTACGGGGTGCTTTTCCCATTATGTTTCCTAATTAGCTGTTGTTGGTGTCTTAAAAATGTTTTAGTTTCTGTTCATTTGTTTGGAGTCTGGTTTCAATGCCGAGCAAAGCCTCAGGCGGAGGGGCTTATGAGCTATTACTTTATTAGGAATTAGCATTCCCAGGAGCAGGAATGAGGCACAAGGCGGGTGAGGCACCGTTGTCAGGAGGGTCCCTGGGAGCCTGGCTGCAGAAATGGCGCCCTGCAGGTGGGCTTGCTTCAGGCCAACTGCACCTCTGGAAGGTCTTTATGGGGGAGGGGAGGGCAAGGAAAGGGAAATACTTCACCTACCGGCTTCCATCTTCTTCTTTCTGCCCAGGATATTAGCCCCTCAGTTCCCAGCCTTGGCAGAAATCCAAGCCAATAAGTTGGCCTCTCTCCGGGAGCTTGGCCCCTTACTTCCAGGCTGCGTCTGCAGTCTCTGGAACCTTCAGATAGAATCTTTTTTTTTTTTTTTTTTTAATGCAACCAGCTTTGGTTGTTCTCACTGAGGTACTGGTCAGCCACAGACTCTACCGTTGAGGTCAGAAGTCAAAGCTCACCTATTTATTTTGATACGTGATTTATTTCATTGCTGTTTTTTTTTTTTTGTTTTTTTTTTTTTTTACTCAGGAATCAATAGCTTTAGTTTTGGTTAACTCTTGATCTAAGAATCATTAGGAAGTAGTTAGGGTTTTGTTTTGTTTTTACTGGTTTTTTATTGCTTGATAACAAACTCTATAAAACCTAGCAGATTAAAACAACCTACACTGGGGCGCCTGGGTGGCTCAGTTGGTCAAGCATCTGACTTCAGCTCAGGTCATGATCTCACGGTTCTTGAGTTCAAGCCCCACATCAGGCTCTGTGCTGATAGCTCAGAGCCTGGAGACTGCTTCGGTTTCTGTGTCTTCCTCTCTCTCTCTCTGCCCCTCCTCACTCGTTCTCTGTCTCTGTCTCTCTCTCAAAAATGAACAAATATTAAAAAAAGAACACTACAACATATCCTATCTCATCATTTCTGTGGCTCTGACTCAGAATCTCTTCCAGGATGCAGTCATGGTGTCAGCTCGGATGGGACTCATCTCAAGGTTCAACTGGGAAAGTATCTGCCTCCAAGCCCACTCCTGTAACTGTTGGCAGGATTCCGTTTTTCCACTGGATGTTCAACAGCTCCACGTCACAGCTTGTGTCATCAAATGAGTAAGTGACAGGAGCCAGGGAGAGAGAGTCCAGCAAGGAGGCAGTCAGTCTCTTGTAACCTAATCTTGGAAGGGATATCCCATCACTTTTATTGTATTCTCTTCATTAGAAACATGTCTCTAAATCCAACCTAATCCATCTAGGCGGCTTCTTCTTCCTCCTCTTCTTCTTCTTCTTCTTCTTCTTCTTCTTCTTCTTCTTTTTCTTCTTCTTCTTCTTCTTCTTCTTCTTCTTCTTCTCCTCCTCCTCCTCCTCCTCCTCCTCCTCCTCCTCCT
>NW_026057577.1:139479819-139521731 GCF_023721935.1 Panthera uncia | reverse complement strand
CTCCTCCTCCTCCTCCTCCTCCTCCTCCTCCTCCTCCTTCTTCTTCTTTTAAAGTAGGCTTCATACCCAATGTGGTTCTCAAATTCAGGACCCTGAGATCAAGAGTCGCATGCTCTTTTTTTTTTCATGTTTGAAGTTTCTCTCATTTGGAAAAGCCTGTGCACCTCTACAGAAAGTGACAATGGCAGTCACCACACATTCACTGCCTTCCTAGCGTCGGGGATACAGGGATATGGTCTACACTTACCCACTTAGATGTACCACTGCAGACTTTGAAACAAAAGCCACTCATGGGAAAAAGCAGTGGGAGCAGCTACACCCAAGCACACGGTGCGGCAGGAAGTGGGGGCATTCTGGATCCCGCGTTCAGTACTTCTGAGGTCCAGGCAGCAACATCTTTGCCTAACGATGTGCCTGCTTCCTGGTTCCCAAGTCGTCAAGCCTGCTTCTGGAAGCTTCTTAGAGATATTGTGAGCTAACCACTACTTGTAAGTAAATTCTTCTCTCTGGTGAAGTGACCCAGAATTGTTTTCTTCAGCTTGCAGTGAAGAAATCTGAACGCGACACTGTCTTCATTCTTGTTACTCTCACCTCTTCTAGCGTCTTCATCAACATCAGCGGCTTTCCATTTCTGTGTTTCCTCCTCTATTTTCATTTTCTTTTGGCTCATTTTTATTCTCTTTTTGTCCTTTCCCTGTGTATTCTGAAATATTTACGTTCTCTTTCACCTCATGATTTGTTTTTTCTACAGTACCAATTAGTCTTCCAACGACAAGTTTACCTCCATAATTTTGTCTTGACATTGTTTTCAACCCTCTCTGTCTCACCAGTTATCTTTTTATCTCCACCCACCTCTCAGGTACATCCCAACTCATGCAAGACTGGGGTTTTCATCTTGTCATCGGTCTCTTATTTCCCGGAATTCATCTATCCTTACATTTCATTGATCATGGAAGCAAATATTTCTCCAAATTAACCTCTGTTTTTCATAGCAAATATTTTTTAAATGTTTATCTATTTATTTGTTTTTATTTTAGAGAGAGAGAGAGAGAGAGAGAGAGAGAGAGAGATAGAGCATGTGTGAGTGGGAGAGAGAGGCAGAGGGAGAGAGAGAATCTTAAACAGGCTCTACGCTCAGCACAGAGGCAGACACACGGGGCTCAATCCCATGATCCTGGGATCATCAGCCAAAATCAAGGGTTGGGCGCTCAACTGACTGAGCCACCCAGGAGCCCCTCAGAGTAAATATTTTTAAATGGAGACTCTTATCCTGTATCTTAAATGCTACGTTCCCTGTCATCTAAGATGTAGAACCTTTTCAAAGATCAACTCTCTTGTGGTCAGATTCTACTTGAGTGTGCTCACTGTCCACTGGTTGCTGCTAGAATCTTCTCCCGTTTCACCTAGAAAGCATGTTGGCATGCATGGCCCCTAGCAAACAGTTTTTAAAAATTTAGGTTAAATCTGAATTCTCAGAACAAATATGATATATACTTTATAGTGTTGACTCCCAGACAGAGACCTTCAAAGATAGAACAGGTTGCTTATAAAATAATCATATAAAAAAATTCCACCACAACATGATCAAAGTCAACCAACAAATAGCAAACTGCAAAAAATATTGGCAATATTCACATAGAGGATAGTGTCTCTAATTATATAAATATATTTAATGGTTACTATAAATACTACTGATTTATTACAAATTATTAAGAAGTAAGAAACCAATAATCTTATGCACACAGGCAAAGGTCATGAGTAGGTAATTCTCAGAAAGGAGATATAAACTTTTTCATGCTTATGAAAAGAAAGTCACCTCAAAATAAGAGATTGCAAATGAAAACTATAATAAGATACCATTTCTGGGGCGCCTGGGTGGCTCACTCGGTTAAGCGTCAGACTTCGGCTCTGGTCATGATCTCACAGTCTGTGAGTTCGAGCCCTGCATCGGGCTCTGTGCTGACGGCTCGCAGCCTGGAGCCTGTTTCGGATTCTGTGTCTCCCTCTCTCTCTGCCCCTCCCCCACTCACACTCTGTCTCTTTCTGTCTCAAAAATAAGTAAACATCAAAAAAAATTTTTTAAAGATACCATTTCTTACTTATATTGTCAAAATTATGTGGCACCCTGATTGGGCAAGATTTTGGAGAAATAGGCACATGGTATATTATTATTGGTGGTATAATTTTTATATAATCCCCCTAAAAGTTGTCAATATGTATGAAAATTTAAAACATGTATACCTTTTGTCTCAGCAGTTCTATTGGAGGGCTTTTTAAAAAAAATTTTTTAATGTTTTTATTTATTTTTGAGACAGAGAGAGACAGAGCATGAGTAGGTGAGGGGGAGAGAGAGAGGGAGACACAGAATCTGAAGCAGGCTCCAAGCTCTGAGCTGTCAGCACCGAGCCCGATGCAGGGCTTGAACTCACAAACCGTGAGATCGTGACCTGAGCTGAGGTGGGACGTTCAACCGACTGAGCCACCCAGGTGCCCCTGAGGGCTTTTATCCTACAGATATACTTACACAGAAACTTAAAGACAGAGTAGTAGACTATTAACTGTGGCACTTTCTACAGCAGCTAAAGAGTAAAACAGCTTAAATATCCATCAATAGAGGAATGATAATATAAATTATAATACATCATATAATGGAATCCTATGCAATGTTGAAAACCGTGAGGAAGCACCAGTCATTCTAACATGGGATGATTGCCAAGATGTGCTGGATATGGTGGGAATAGAAAACAGTGTTGGAGAGTGTTTATACTGTGTTATTATCTGAGTGAGAAAGGTAAAACAGAGGCACCTACTCAATGGTTGTGTGTGCACTGAATATCTCAACAAAGGTGTAAGAAACAACTTGGATCGTTGACTCTTGGAAAAGGCACTCTGGGACAGGTGGGCAAAGGGGGCATATAGGGCTACTTTTTACTATACATTCTTCGTAACATTTGGTATTTGATCATATGCATAATTTCAAAATTACAATAATTAAAGTCTTAATGAGGGTGCATGATACAATTACCTATATTTTATGCCCAAGTTTTGTCTCAACTCTTTTGTTTGTCTATGTTAATAGTAAAAATTGAGGCAGGAATAATATGGCTTTTACGATCTCAGAGGTTCTGTTCCTGAGATTCTCATGCAATTTTATAAACTGAAAAAAAGACTGTTAAAAAAAAAGGGGGAAGCAACATTGCCTGCAGAGATATCTTGACAGTAAATTCATTAGATAGTAAAATAGTTTTGCATAATAAAGGACTGGTGCTCTACTGCTCATCCTTTGAAATGAAACTTGATTCAGAACTTGAACTGATTACATTAAAAGAGCCTGTCCAGTCGAGGGGAGAAAAGCCCAGGACGCCATATGTGTAGACCCACAGAGCAAATATAGTACATTCTTTGGCTTCCTTACAAAATGTCAGTCCTTTGATCTTTGAAATAATTTCACCTGTGTTGATGATTTCACATAAAAAAAATAATCTTGGTCTTAATCTCATATTTTTTTCCCATTTCTTCCTCTTTACCAGTTACATTTAATTGCTTTTTTTTTTCTCATCCAAATGGGAGTTTTGTCTTTATTCAGACTGCTGGACTGAGTTCATAATGTGCAGCTAATATATAGTAGTCTTTAAAATAGTATGCCAAGATTTTTGAGAGGATTGGAATTTAATGAGTAAGCCTGGCTGCTTCATTTGTAATATTGTATTCAGGAAAAAATTAAAAGGACTTCAAGTCATTTTTCTCTCTAATAGACTTAAGAATCAACTGAATTAAAAAAACAGACACACACACCTTGTATCAGATGGGGTGGCCATATTCAGATATTCCAGAAATGTTTTCACTCAGAATAAATGAAATAATATTGGTCATAAATGTATGATTGTTGAAGAAGGAGTTCAAGTTCAGGAGGAATGTATTAAAACCAGTCTCTCCACTCTTGTGCAGATTGAAACTTTCCACGATTAAAAAAAAAATGTCAAGCACTGTTTACTCCAAATCACCCAGACTTATAATCCCCTCACTTCTCCTGAGGGCACCTCCTTCTCTTCCCTTTCTCCAGAAGGTGGAGGAGCACACATGAGGCTGCTTCATGAGAGATTCTCAGGCGATTTTCATTCATTCAACTAATATTTCCTGAGGGTTTCCATAGGTGGCTTCCGGACTGTGTTCTAAGCTTGCCAACCACAGTGTAAATGAGGCTACGTTCCTGCCTTCGCTAGGCTAAATCCTAGGAGGGAGGGCAGTGACTAAGCCAATCATCCTACATAATTTCAGATGGTGATACGTGTCTGTCTTCCATTGCTGTTCAATCCTAAAAGTTGCAACCTGAAATGGCGACCACTTATTTGCTCATGATGCTGCGTGTTGGCATTTCGGGCAGGGCTCAGCTGGGAAGATTTAGCTGTTCCAGGTGGTGTCAGCTGGGTTTGTGTATGTATTTGTGGTTATTTGGAAAAGTGTCTGTAGAGTGGCTGGTCCCAGAGAGCTCGTACATGAGTCTACCAGTCGGCTTGGTTTGTAGGCTGGGACAACTCAGTTCTCCACCCCCTGGCCTCTCTGGCAGGCTAGCTCAGGTTATTCAAATGGTGGTCTCAGAATTCTAAGGAAGTAAGGGCAAGACATAATACATAGGAATTTTAAATCTATGCATGTGTCACATTTGTTATTCCCCTATTAGCCAAACAAGTCACTAGGGCATGCATATATATATATATATATATATATATATATATATATATATATATATGCCATGTACCAAAGATCCCCAATTCAGGTATTTTCATGAAGTCCAAAGCATAGGCTTTCACTAGGGCCTGCTTACATTTTGCTTCTACCTGTCTCAAAGTCATTTTTTTTTTAAAGAAAATTTTTCTTGCCCATTGGAAAATGCTCCATTAAACAAAATTACACCGTGATTATTATCATTATCATTACTATCGGCATGATTCGGGGCTCGCCAGAGGGGATAATATGCCACCATGCATTGGGAATCCCTAAGATGAGGACTCTCGCTTGTACTTCACAGACTTTTTCCACCACAAAGTATCTCCAAGGCAGTTGCTACCTGATTCCAACAATTGTTGCTGTCAAAATTGTGGGTCCAATGTATCTGGATCTTCCAGGCTTGCAAAAGTAGCAAAAACAATTCTTTTATGCTATGCAAAATTTCTAATTTTGAGATACTGACAACTTGTTTAAGTGTCTTTTAAAGACTCAGTACAAAAAAAATGTTTTTAATAAGCAAAATACAACTGAAAATCCAATTTGACAGGTTGGTGACTTTACATAAAGGCCCAAGGAGCCTTTTACAAAAGAATTCATGTTGACGGAAGGCAGAGTAGAGGTTCAGAGGTTTGGCCTCATGGGTGATCTGGCCCTAAGGGGAGGGTAACACAAGAATGAACACAAACCAAAGAACTGTTCTCAATAATCTCCATGGGTACCAAGAGCTCAGAGAGTGAGTATCCCTGGTGAAAGTATTGATGGCTTAAGCTCAGTGACCTCAGCATCCGTAAAGACCCTAGACTGTGATGTCCCAAGGAACTAGCAGAAGGGGAAGCCCAATTCTTCCTGATAGGCCCACCCACCACTGATTTGTCGCTTGTCAACTGGACAATTCCAGATGGGGGAGAGGCAGTTTTCTCTCTCAGCTTTCCTATTGGAAGCACACTTTTTCTGTGAAGCACATTGGGTCCATTCCATTCCCCGTCCGCATTCTACATATATTCTGGACTCGAAATTCTCTGGCATTAAATACTGCCTCCTCATCTGTTTTGTGCTTCCATCTCTGTCCTAGTAAACTGCATTTACCAAAATTGTGCTGTCCACATGATGTAGCACAATGAAGCCTTGCTAATCCCCCCCCCCCCCCCCCCCCCCCCCCATCAAGAGGTAGAGTCTGGTCCCTTTCCCTAGACTGGCTTTGTGAACATCCTGTAACTAATACAGTGGAGGAGAAGTGACCCTCTGCATGACTTCAGAAGGTTTTGCAGCTGCTGTCTGTTTCTCTTGGGTCCCAGGATCTACCGCAGAATTTCTCAACATTCGCACTGTTGACATTTTGGGCTGAAAAATCATTTGTGAGGAAGAGTGGGTGGGGGATGTCCCATGCATTATAGGATGTTTAGCATTGTGGACCCTCAGACTAGCCCATCTGCTAACTGAGTACCACTAAGTAACCTCAAAGTCACCAGAAGCAGAAGGATTACCCAGCTGAGCCATGTGTGAATTCCTTGCCTACAGAATCAATGACCTTCACCTTTTGAAAGGTTGCTGTTTTAACCCACTAAGTTTTGGGATAGTTTGTTGTATAGCAATAGTGACTAGAGCATCTCCATAGATGGAAAACGAAATGTAATGATATTTTTCTATTTTATTTATTTTTAAGTTTATTTATTTATTTTGAGAGAGACAGAATGCATGCAAATGGGGAGGGGCAGAGAGAGAGGGGGGTAGAGAGAGAGTCCATGCTGACAGCGTGGAGCCTGATGTGGGGCTTGACCTCAGGAATCCTGAGATCCTGACCTGAGCTCAAGAGTCAGACACTTAGCCAACTGAGCCACCCAGGTGCCCCAATATTTTGCTATTAAAAAAAAAAGGAAATTAGCATCCATTGGCTGCCCTTGGACACTCCTTTTAATTTTTCTAATTTGTGGTACAGCAAATGAAGTTGCTCTCATTCACTTAACACACATGTATTGAGGACCCATATTTGTGCCAAGAGCCAGGTTGGATTCTATAGACACATAAATAAACATAACATTTGTCATTATTATATCTGTATAATTGCCTTCATGCATCCTGCTATCTAACCAACATTCTCAGTTCTGTGAATGGGCGATCTTGAAATGACCTTCACTCTTCAGTTTCTTTCTTCTTCTCATTGTAGTCCCCTTCCCGGAACTTCCTCTTCCTTCACCATCTTCCTCCATCTTGTCCACAGTGGGGCCAAATCTGCCTCCTCCACAAAACCTTGTCCTACACATCAGTCAAAATTATATCCATTTCTTTTTTGGCCCTTCACATTTTCCTCCTCTCCTCCCATCCCAAATAACACATACTATCATCGTTACTTGGCATTTGACCCTTCCTCCTACTTCAGAGTGAAAACAGAACCCACGAGCATTGAGTTCCGCTGGCTTCTAGCTTTCCCAGCCCACAAACACAGCCACACCTCCTGTATCGGTCGGGGTTCTCCAGAGAAACAGAACCAACAGGAGACAGATATAGCTATAGCTATAGATCTGTATATCTACATTAGAGAGAGGAGGAGATTTATTGGAGGGGTTGGCTCACATAGTTATGGAGGCTGAGAAGTTCTACAGTCTGCCCTCTGCGAGAAGAACCAGCGAAGCCAGTGGTAAATTCCGAGTCTGACGGCCTGAGAATCAGACTGATGGTGTAAGTTCCAGTCTATGTCCTAAAACCTGAGAACCAGAGGTACCAATGTCCAAGGGCAAAGGATAGGTGTCTCGGTTCCAGCAAAAAAGAGAGTGATTCAACCTTCCTCTGCCTTTTCGTTGTAGGCAGGCCCTCAATGGGCTGGATGATGCACCCCCCCCCCCACAGCCACCTGCCACCCCACATTAGTGAAGGCAGTCTCATTTACTCAGCCTACTGACTCAAATGCTAATCTCTCCTAGAGACATTCCCATGGGCACACCCCAAAACAATGTTTGACCAGTTACCTGGACACCCTTTAGCCCACTGAAGCTGACACATAAAATTAAACATCACACCTTCTTCGCTCCATTTTAATCGAAAAAGTTGTTTGCCTTCAGTTGAAAGCCACTCCCTCTCTGCTCTGGACCTGTATCTCCCCCTGCCTCTGGGAGCCAGAGTCCCTTTTTCTCTGAAATATTTCCCTCTCTCTCTCTCTCCCTCTCCCTCCTCCACCCCCGCCATTAGCTTCAGCTTAAAATAATCACCTGAAGCCTCTCCCACTGGCAAAAGAGAGGGTGCTTTCTTGATTCCATCCCTAGTTCTATTCACTTTCGTTATTTTCAGAGTCAACATTCTTGAGTGTTCTCTCCAAACATTGTCTCCACTCTTTAATCCCTCACCTTTTCTTTAACCTTTTATAATGTCCTGCCTCCTCATCCCTGTACACAGCCCCCATCCTCAGCCCCGTGCCACACACATTCTACAAGTTCTCTGCGGAAGGTGGCCACAGGCTTTGCCGTCGCGGAACAGCAGACAATTTTCAGGCTCCATATCACAAACTCTTGTTGTGATTGACAGTTGCCCACTTCCTTCTGCTTACAAATCCCCTAGCTTTCCAGAACCCTGCTCTCCCTTTATCCCTGCAACTCCTTCTTGGTCTTTTTTTTTTGAGGGGGCTCTTCTCTGGCTGCACCTCAGTGTGAATATTCTCTTCTCTGGCTGCACCTCAGTGTGAATATTCTCTTCTCTTCTCATCAGTTCCTGCTTCTCTCCTCAGTTCTCTCCTCAGATACTCCCATAGCTTCCTCAGTCACCCAGACGGCCCTGGATTCAGTGATTCCCAGTCCCCAACTCTGCTGAGCTCTAAACGCATAGATGCAGCTGCCTCCTGAAGACACCCATTTATTTGTCCCTCACATATCTCAAACACCCTAATTTGGTCTTGGTTAATTTGGCTTTTTAAATATGTTCCTCCTTAGGGTCTCCATCTTGAAAACGAGCGCCCCTCTCACTGGAGCATCTGACAGAGGCTCCATACCCTGTTAATTACTAGACCCCCAAGGATTCTGCCTTCCTTAATTTAGCTCACGTCCGTCAACACTGACTCTGCCTTAGCTCAGACCCGCATCACTTCTCCTCTGGACAATTGCAGCAGCCTTGTGATTAACCCCCATCTCCAACTTTGCCCCCCCTCCTGACCATTCCCCACTCTGCTGCCAGATTCATCTTTCTAATATAAACATTTGATCATCTGGATGACAGGATGAAAATCTCCCTTGTTAATAACGTCCAAGTTCCTCAGTCGGGCAGACAGGGCTTTATGATCTAGTTACTGCTTACTTTTCCCTCTTGCTGCAACATCCCCTACGCCTTGGCCACACTAAATACGTTTACAGGTGTGCGAGGACATCATCCTCCCTTGTGTCTATGACTTGCCAACGTGGTATGTTTCCCTACCATTGTTTTCCTTTCTGGTATGTTCTGCTCCCATCTTACCCCTTCCTCGGTTGGCTATAATTAAATTAGTGAGATTGCTTAACTATTAACAGATGATTGCTGTCTTTAGGAGATGTGTTTCTAATCCAGCGAAGCAATGAAAATAGTAGAATTTAAGTACCGTGTTTTCTGATTAAGAAGATTCAGCGTTAACATATAGTTATTATTTTTGTCCCCACATAACCTAAGGTTTCAAAGCGAGTTTAGCAGCTGATACTAGCTTCATCATCTACTCACTACTCCCTCTTTCCTCCCACTAGAAAAATATGCTCCATGCAGCCAGGGAGCTTCATCGTGTTGCTGCTGTAGGGCCCCTCTGTCTCGCACAGCGTGCAGAAGAGGGTGGGGGTCAGTGTGCATGTGCTGAGTGAAACAGTCAATAAATGCTCGATCTTAAATATTCAGCCTAGGGGTCTTTGAGTAGCCTTTCCCGATGCCCCCAAAGGAGGACGGTATAGGATCTTCTTCCCTTGTGACTCAACATACCCTCCGGTTTTCTCTATCATAGCACGAAGAACAGTATACGTGACTTTCCATGGCCGTGTCTCTTCCTGCTGCCCTCTGCAACCTTATTGTCACCTCCTTGAGAGCAAAGACTGTGTCTCGTGAGGCTGTTTCCGCAGGTTTAAGCACAGTACCAGGCATGGAGTAGGTGTGCAAACCATGTCTAAAACAAATAACCCCATCACGCCCTCTGCAAGAGCAATCTGTGCACAGTCTTTGTCTCTCTTGCCGGTCGGCAAACACTTTGAGAAAAGGAATTCTTTCTGCCCAATCTTTCTCCTACTGCCTACTGCCATGCCGTTCACATTCTAGACACACAATGAATGTTGAATTAAATTACCATTAGTGTTTCATATGCTCAGATAAACCTAAATGGTGCTCATCAAAAACAACAAGATGTTCATTTTTACAGTGCTGACCAACAGCACGATGCCATGATATTGAAACAGATGGTTAGTTGCAACTTTGATAATTATATGAAATACATTCTTTCAAACACCAAGTTGCTGTGGAACTTTTGGCATCTAGTCCAGACTTAATAGTCTGCCGTGTGTCTGTTGGGATTTTGTGCTAAGGTACCCATTATCTTCAATCAGGACCTCCTAGAAGGATAATTTTCTATAGCTGGAGCGTCCAATCTACCACAACCAGGATAAAATAGGCTGCAGAATGATTAAACTCCCTTCGCTGCCACTGTATGCTCACCAAGCGTATGCATTATTTATTTGTTGGGATACAGGAAGTAGAAAATTTCCTGGTCCACCTCCTGGACAGCGTTTACTTATTCCTGAAAAATTCTGACTCTGAATCTCTTTTTGCGAGATTTCACATCTTTTAGAACGTTACCCCTAATCTACCATAATTAAATGCGTCAACATTTATCTCATGGTGGCTATAACTTAAGTTCTTACGTATTTGATAAACACCCTTGCACTTAGATCAAGATTTGGAAAGAAAAGAGGGTTTTTGTATGATTTTGAGGGTAGATTGCTTCCACTGGTGGTTGATTTCATCCGAATTATGTTTAATTTTTTACACTTTTGAAGGTATATAAAAACAGATTCGCTCTCACCAATCCAAGTGCTAACATAACTTATTGATTATCGTGTAGAGAATATAAATTCCAATCACGGTAGAGTTACACTGTACTGGGTTAGATTCTAAAGTCGGCCTATTTGGCAAAAATCACGTGTAAAAAAATTACCCCCGACAATCACCCAAACGAAGGTAGACATTCCTTTTCTCTCAAATCCAAGGCCGCCAAATCTCTCTCACATTTACACATAATGTAATCTCACATTACCACAGATTGCTTTTTCATCAGTTCCATATCAAATGAAGTTACTGGCTTGCATACATGTAAAAGCCATTTTCTATGGATAAAATATATATGCAAAATGAGAATCATTTTCGGTGGTATGAGATATTCTGCAACCAGGTCCCCCAGGACCAACAACAGATTTGGCTTCCATTTCATTCTCATTGAAGGTACATGGTCTTTGATGAAATAGCGAGCAGAATCATCACAATGTTTTTTTTCTCTCTCTCTCTCCCTCTCCCTCTCCCCCGCTCTCTTCCTCCTTCTCTTTCCCTCCCCCCTCCCTCCTCCTCTTCCTCCTCCTCCTCTTTCTTCTTCCTTCCCCCCTCCTCTCTGTCTCCTTCTCTCTCTCTGAGATAATTCATATTCTGGGTCTACGTTGGGAGTTTTCATAACTGTTCTCAGTAGCTTATTAAAAACCCAACTGTAACCAAGAGCTTACCTGTCTACTCACTCCCTCTTCCAATGGTTTCCCATTTCTGATCATCACAAGTGTGATTTCTGACCTGGAGTTTTGAGCTCCCTGTACTCTGGTCACATGAGAACAAGCTGGATTTGTCTATTTCTTCCAGTTTTTAATGAACATAAAAGACGGTCTCAGTGGCATTATCTGGGGTTGTATTTTCATGACACTGTCCATTTTCTCAAACAGCTAATGGCATCCACGATAGTACACATCTGAGGAATATGTCAGGTATTTGGGGATGGGAAGTGGTCTGTTCATTTACAACTGGGGCCTCTTCTAAGGGATTCTAAGTTTGGTGTGCCTGGGTGCCTCGGTCGGTTAAGCATCCGACTCTTGATTTCAGCTCAGGTCATGATCTCACAGTCCGTGAGATCGAGTGTCACATCTGGCCCTGTGTCGACAGTGCACAGCCTGCTTGGGATTCTCTCTCTCCCTCTCTGCCCCTCCCCTGCTCACAGGCATGCTCTCTCTCTCTCTCTCTCTCTCTCAAAAGAGATAAATAAATAAATAAACTTAAAAAAAAGAGAGAGAGATTCTAAGTTCTATATCTGAGGATATACTTGAATTTGCTCCCTGAGCTTCTAGAGATTTAATTAAAACTTCATCTGGCACCCAGGTGTGTCCAGTTCCCTTTGCGAGGCCCACTGCAAAGACAAGAGAATGGCAAGAGTTTTGTTTTGTTTTGTTTTGTTTTGTTTTGTTTTGTTTTGTTTTGTTTTAAAGTAAAGGAACATGAATAAGATTTGAAAGTCCCCAGAGCTGAAATAAAGGGGAAGGGACAGGGCCAAAAATATACGATCTCCTCAATCATCTCAACTGCCCTGACAGGTGTGATTTTTTTTTTTCCCTCAATGTACAGAGGAGGAAACTGAGCTTTAAAGATATTTGAGAACTTACCCCAAGCCACACAGATAGGATGTGGTACAGCGGGGATTCAGACCCAAAACTCTCTGGTTCCCACACTCTGGATTCTCCTTATATCGCGTGATTCGTGTTATTCCTGAATCCCGTGGTTTCGCCTTTCTCATAAAAGTGCTCATTTTTATAACACTTTTTTTTCCTAATCAAGCTATGAAATTTGTAACTACTGATGCCTTGCCAAGATTTCCGTTATGATAGCTAAACCACTCCAGCTTCTGAAAAGGACTAGAAATCTTGGGTAAAATTAAAAAAAAAAACAAAAACAAAAACAAAAAAAGAAAAGAAGACAAACAGAAAAACAAGATATCAACTGTCAGACCAGGAGGGGAGGCCAGAAGAGCACTCAATCCAGCTTTGGTGCTCAGGTCCTTTGCCTAAACCAATGCCCTAGAGTTTTAGTTTTTATGACCTCAGCAGATACGAGGCAGAATATGAAGTCCAAGGTGGGCCCCAGGTGGGGGTCCCAATAAGTGATGGTCTAGATGAAGATGAGATTCCAAAGGGTTACACGTGAGCATGGGAGAAAAGGAGAAAGCAAGACCGTACCCTCTGATTCAAGCTACTACAGGGAACAGCAAATGTCTCAACCCTTGTCTCCGAACAGATTATAGTAGAAAAAAAACCGTGAGAATTTGGAGTTACCAGTTGGTCCCTGGGAGAATGGAAACCGTATTTCAAACTACCTGCGAGATCCCAAAAGCCTCAAGCCGAAAATATCACCGAGAACCTGGGTTTTCATCCAGTGAGGGTAGCACTTGACAGAAGAGACATTTGGAAAAGACTGGGGATTTTCTTGAGTTCTCATTATTCCTGGGAGCACCCTGGGCATTTTTTTTTTCAGGTAGAAGCAGAGGCACGGAACTTCCATAATCAAGAAATGCCCCACCCCAGATGCTAATAACACACTCCTTGAGAAACACCGATTTACACTATTTATTTTTAATATGAAATTTCTTGGCAAATGCAACACCCAGGGCTCACCCCAACAGGTGCCCTCCTGAATGCCCATCACCCACTTTCCCCTCTCCCCCACCCCCCATCAACCCTCGGTTTATTCTCAGTTTTTGAAGAGTCTCTTATGGCTTGGCTCCCTCTGTCTCTAACTTTTATTTTTCCTCCCCCTCCCCCATGGTCTTCTGTTAAGAGAAAGACCGATTTAAAGTAGTTAGATGGGCGGTACCCACAGTGCCTTGACAAAGCACAGCTAAATTTGCTTGGAGAAACCCACCTTTATCTCAGATTTCAGATGTTTTTCACAGTTCCCGAAGAAAGATAAAATCATAGACAGGAATAACCAAACGAATAAGAAAATAAGGCACGGTCTGCACCCCCACCTTCCCCCCTGCCCCCCCAGGTGACTGCCCTTTTGTGCTGGTTCCTGAATAGGGAGCAGGGGGGAGACTGTGCAGAGTCCCCCACCAAATAGCCTTGGCACTGGTAGCCCGGGGACCCCGCTGACCCTGGCCCGCCCCACACCTGCACCAGACCCTGCAGGGGGGGCGGGCAGCCTCTGGGGACGCCACAGAATTCAGCCCCCCAGTGCAGCAGTTCTGGGGGTGGGAGCAGAGCGGGAAGCCGAGTGCAGCACAAGGGCTCGGGGCAACCTGTCTGGAGAAGCAGGAACCTGGATTTTGGCTGCTTCAGCTTCTCTATAGGATAATTCTCTCGTCTCCTGCCAGGTAAGGAGAGCTGGAATCAGGATGAAAATGGAAAAAGCAAGGGGACCCGGGGGGTAACTTGTCAACACCTGTGGACAATCTCTGTCCTCAGCCCCAGGCAAACCCCGCTTTCAGAGGTATATTGTGCTTTCCATTTCCAAAACCTTTCGTTTCTGGACTTACGTGACCTGGCTTTGCCCGCGCGCCTCGCACCTCAATCTCCTCGGCATCGCGCATCAGCCACCATTTGGATCTCTTCCAACTGCATGTTGACTGGCTTCACATAGGCAGCCTGAAGCCAGCCGCGTGGGAGTATTTACACCCCAAGAACCAGCAAATGCTACAAATCAGGGTTTGGGGGTTCCCTCCCCAGGACAGTCGATTAACAGCACACAACTGATTATAATCCCAGGTGTAAATTTCTCTGGCCCTCAGTCTGCCTGTCCCTAAAGTGGGTATAACACTTTTGCTTTTCTCTCTTCTCAGAGATGTCGAGCTTTAACCAGGATAAAGACCACAAAGATGCTAAACTATTCAAATATTAAGTACCCTCTGATGATGTAAATCAGTTCTAATCATTTCAGTTAATAACAGTGATTATTAATAACACATTTCCTTTCTTTTCTGGGAACAGGACATAGACTGGACCTATATCATCGTGACTGGCTCCTTCATAACTTGAGGAAATCAAGATAATAAAATAATATTCAGAACAGATGAAAGGGGTGCCTGGGTGGTTCAGTGGGCTAAGCGTCTGACTCTTGATCTCCACTCAGGTCTTGATCTCAGGGTTGTGAGTTCAAGCCCCACATTGGGCTCCATGCTGGGCATGAAGCCTACTTAAGAAAAAAAAAATTTTTTTTAAAAGAACATATGAAAATAAGTAAATTCTCCACCCACTTGCTTTAGCAACCTACAAAAACCTTTGAGCAGAATCAGAAAGAGGAGAAAACTAAGTTACTCTTTATACCTTCTGCCCTCTTCCATCTGGTAAGAAATTCAAAAAATTTCTGAAAGCTTAAAACACTCACATAGTCTGAAAGTGAAAAAAAACCCAACTGTCTGTATAATACATTATGACTTTATACTTGTATACACATATGTTTTACAGAGTGAATTTGTGTGCCTTATCTTACCTGATTCTGCTAACATCTACTTTTATTTTAGAGCCCAACACAACTCTCACCTTGCCTTTTCCCCCCTTTCTTTACATATAAAATGGAGGTACCCTGATAAAATATGGCCTAAATTTCAATTTCAAGTGCAGAGTGGGGATGCATAACTACTACATTTAGATCCATATCTCCGGCTTTGTGCTCTGTGCTCCGAACCTCTGCATTATCATCAACTCTGTGTCCCTCACTGAAACTAGATGTTGAATCACGACAGCATGGGTATCTATCATTGTGAAAAAGTCCGCGTAAGGGAAGCAATTCAGATAACATAGGGAAACTACAACAAAACAGGTGCCTTTGTAATTTATAGAGTGCTTTTGAGAACACGAAGGAGGGGACAGACTTTGTCCACTGGGCTTGCGGTTGAAGGGCAAATCAGGACAAGGAGCAAATAAGAAACCAGAAAGAATCGTCTGGAAGGAAGGCGGGCTTTGCGGATGAGGAATCGCTGACTTTCTGTCTTGTTTCTCTTCCTCCCTGAGCCATGTCTCAGGCCTTCTCCTCCTAGGGAGGGAATTTTACTCGGGGACCGGATTCAAAAGATTTGGTGAAACATAGTTCTGAAAACAAATTTGCAGGAGACGGATTTTGCTGAGAAAAAAGCTAGAGAGAAATACGTTTTCCGCACGCAAGGAACAGCCTAAGACAGTTTGTAGGGAGAAGGGGCCTAGCAAAAGGTGGAGAGAAGGAAGGGGCTCCAAAGCAGTCGGGATGCGTAACGGAGCATGCGTGTTGATTCGCCCACTAGTCAGAGTTAGGCAGCTCTTGTGACCCAACTTCTCACTTCTACGGCAGGATAAAAATCGCGAAGGAAGCCACACAGAGGGACCGATGTTCAACTCTTGCCCTCACAGGTGGTTTCTCCCACATCCCTCCCCAGGTGCCAATGCTGTATCTTTTATCTTTAAACTTCATCTCTGATCCAGGATGAAAAGCTTCACTTAGGTAGAGGAATTTCAGGCATCACTGAGCAGTCAAAAGTTTTTGCCCAAGCCCAGGGAAACTATCACATACTACCCCTTGTATATTCAACATACTCTTAACTATCTTGTATCCCTTGAGGCAGGCAAAAAAATAAAATAAAATAAATAATAATAATAATAATAACTTGATAACTTACTCCTTTCAGAGTGAAATAGGTGAAACACTCAGGGTGATTAATAAAACAAAAACAAAAACATGGGACACCTGGGTGGCTCAGTTGGTTAAGCGTCGGACTTTGGCTCAGGTCATGATGTTGTGGTTTGTGAGTTCGAGCCCCACGTCGGGCTCTGTGCTGACAGCTCAGAGCCTGGAACCTGCTTCAGATTCTGTATCTCCCCCTCTCTCTGCCCCTCCTCCACTCATGCTTTGTCTCTGTCTCTCAATGATAAATAAACGCTAAAAAATTTTAACAAACATGTTTCAAAGCCGGATCATGTCATGGCCATGGGTGATGCTGAGGGGTACCGAGATCCTCTCAGCAAAGGAAAGGAAGGAAGGGTCTCTGTGACTTGGTGATCCTTGGAAACCCCCACAAACACCATCATGACAATAATTTCTCCAGCTCTTTGTTTGCTCCTTCATTAGGCAGATATTTACCGAGCAGCTTCGCTGTGTCAAGCCATGCTCCCATCCTTGGCTTTCTGGAGTGAACAAGGCAGAAGAGGTCCCTGCTCTTGTGGACTTTACATTACAGGTGAGGGAGGAAAACAAACAAACAAATACACAAGAAAAACAAACACAAAGTGCCTACAGAGACCTGATGTGATGGACCAACACTGTGGGACTATTTAAAATTTTTTTTTACATTTATTTATTTTTGAGAGATAGAGAGAGACAGAGAACAAGCGGGAGAGGGGCAGAGAGAGAAGGAGACACAGAATCCGAAGCAGACTCCGGGCTCCGAGCTGTGAGCACAGAGCCCGGCCCGGGGCTCGAACTTACGGACCCTGAGATCATGACCTGAGCCGAAGTCGGACGCCCAACCGACTGAGCCACCCAGGAGTCCCAAGGGACTATTTTAAATTGTACACCCAGAGGAGGTCTCTCCAAGAAAGTGATACTTAAATTGAGCAAGTGTGTGCGTGTCCGGTAGTGAGCAGCAGACACGTGCAACAAGACCCGGGAGAAAGCGTGACCTAAACAGAGAACTAGGCGTCGTGGGTACAGACGTGGCTGGAAAGTGTGTACAAGCAGGGAGGGCGTGAGGCGGAGGTGGAATTGTAGACAGAGCCGGATCACAGAAGGTGGGTGGTAGGAGCTGGAAAAGCCAATTGGGTTTCATCCCGACTGCCATGGGCAACCTTTGTCGGGGGTTACGAAGGGGAGCGAGGAGATCAGATTTAAATGTTTACAAATCACACTGGCCCCTGTGCACAGGATGGATTATAGGGTGTCAAGAGCGAGACCCGAGAGGCCAACGGAGGAACTATCCCAGTACTTTAAATGAACGCTGACCATGGCTTAGATGAGGTCGACAGCGACCTCAGATAGGGACGGAGAGAAGTGGTCAGGAGCGGGACACATCTTAGAAGCGCCCTCCATGAGTGCTACTTATGAATTGGACAGGACCATGTGAAGGAGAGAAATCACGAATTTCCTGCTGGTGCCTGCCAGGAATCCTTGGGGTCCCTTGGCTTGTAACTCTATGAGTCTGGTTCCTCCCACTGCCTTCTCTTGGCTGTCTTGTCTCAGTGGATCTGTGTCTCCCTCTCCTCATAACGACACCTGTCACGGGACTTATGGCCCACCGTCATCTAGCGTGACTTCATCTTTACTCGATGACATCTTCAAGATCCTGTTTCTGAAAGCGGTCACATTCACGGGTTGGGAGCAGACAGGAATTTGAGGGGACACTGTACAACTCAGTACATTAGCCAAGGGGTCTGCACAGTTCTTCTTGAGAAACTGCTCTCTCTTGAGGAACCAGAAGACAGCACCGTCTCAGATAAGGGTGTCACCCCAGGCCCACGAGAGGATCAGAACTGCCTATTTTCTGAAGCCTGGCGTTTCAAAGTGGTGGTAGGGTGGGGTGTGTGTGCGTCTGTGTGTGTGTGTGTGTGTGTGTGTGTGTGTGTTTCTGGAGCAGTAGCGAGAGACGCATAATGGAAAAATGGAACACACCTACACCTACACCAGACTCAGAGCTCAACTATGAAGGTGATACGCAGCACCAACACGTGTTAGAGCCTGAATTGTGCCTGCCTCCGGCCCCAGATTCATGTGTTGGGGCCCTCACCCTCAATGTGACTGTATTTGGAGACTGGGGCTTTAGGGAAGTAATTAAGATTTTTTTAAAAATGTATTTATTTATTTTTGAGAGACAGAGCATGAGCAGGGGAGGAGCAGAGAGAGAGGGAGACACAGAATCTGAAGCAGGGTCCAGGCTCTGAGCTGTCAGCACAGAGCCTGACATAGGGCTCGAACTCACGGACTGTGAGAGCATGACCTGAGCCGAAGTCAGACGCTTAACCGACTGAGCCACCCAAGCACCTCAGGAAGTAATTATGATTAAATGAGACTGTAAGATCGGGACCCTGATCCAATAGGATTGGTGTCCATATAAGAAGAACAAGAGACACCAGATCTCTCTCCCTTTCTCCCTCTCTTTCTCTCTCTCCATGCACATGCAGAGGAAGGCCACGTGGCGACACAGCGAGAAGGTGGCTCTTTACAGACCAGGAAGAGAGGCCTCACCAGAAACCACCCCTGATGGCACCTTGCTCTTGGACTTTCAGCCTCCAGAACTGTGAAAAATAAATGTCTGTTGTTGAAGCCACCCAGACTGTGGCATTTTATATGGCAGCCTGAGCAAACTAGTACCACAAGTCTTCTAATAGAAGTCAAATGCCCCCACAGACATACAGGAGAGGGTAGGGAAGGATCAAGGTATGGTTCTCTTGTAGAAACACCACTTCTTGAACCTTCAGGACAGAACTTCTGAGTTGATTGCAAAGGATTTTTATTAAACAGATATTTATTGTGTGTTTATTATGTACAATTTATTAGTCGTATTGCTAAATTTCAGATGCCTTTCCAAATTTACTAGAAATGAGTGGACTTTGGTCTGATGCCAAAGAGAAAGGGGCTTTGTCAAGTTGCTTCCCGGTTTCTATTTTGTTTTTCTTTCAAGATTTTATTTAAGTTCTTAACATATAGTAGTTAACATATAGTGTAATAATGGTTTCAGGAGTAGAATTTAGTGATTCATCACTTACATAGATCACCCAGTGCTCATCCCAACAAGCATCCTCAATGTCCATCACTCATTTACCCATTTCCCCACTTCCCTCCCCTCCAGCAACCCTCAGTTTGCTCTCTATAGTTAAGACTCTCTTATGGTTTGCCTCCCTCTCTGTTTTTTAAAAGTTTATTTATTTTTATTTTGAGAGAGAGAGGGAGAGTGTGCGTGAGACAAAGAGAGAAAGAGAAAGGGGGAAGGGGCAGAGGGGGGTGGGGGACGAGAGAATCCCAAGCAAGCTCTGTGCTCTCAGCACAGAGCCAGACGCGAGGCTCAATCTGATGACGCTGGGATCACGACCTGAGCTGAAATCAAGAGTTGGACATTTACCCAACTGAGCCACCTAGCTGTCCCTCCCTCTTTGTTTTTATCTTATTTTATTTTTCCTTCCCTTATCCTATGCTTATCTGTTGTGTTTCTTAAATTCCACACATGAGTGAAATCATATGGTATTTGTCTTTCTCTGACTGACTTAGTTCACTCAGCATAATACACTCTAGTTCCATCCACATCATTGCAAATGGCAAGATTTCATTTTTTGATGGCTGAGTAGTATTCCAGTGTGTGTGTGTGTGTGTGTGTGTGTGTGTGTGTGTGTGTAATCCATTCATCAGCTGATGGACATTTGGGCTCTTTCCATAATTAGGCTATTGTTGACAAGGCTGCTATAAACATTGGGGTGCACGTATCACTTCAAATCAGTGCTTTTGTATCTTTTCGTGCTTCCCCATTTCTATACGTTGAATGGAGATAACATTCACCTTCTGGGGTGATGGTTTTGAAGAGATGAAAAACAACCCCGGCTGTGAAAGTAAAATGACATTAACCATTTCTGAGAAAATACAATTTGTTTTGTAAGAACTTGTAACAATGTTCTGGGCACTATACACGTCGCTCCTCATGCTATCTCTAGCAACAAGAACTAAGGTTGTTTCATCCTCTCCCTTGTGTTTTCTAGTTTTACTGGAACCGCTCGATTCCTGCTGTTCCAAGTCCCCTTCCATATGATTGCCACATGGGTAATTCTTTTGACCCTTGGCAACAAGTTTAGGTGCTTCTCACAATCCAGTTTCACCATCTGTATTCGCTTTAACCTATTCCTGGTTGGTGTCACTGGAAGAGAATAGAGACAGGAACCAAGGGGTCACTTTGAAGGTCTCTCTGGTCTTAACATCTCTATTGACAAACTGGAAGAATGTGGAAATACCACAGTAATGAAATCTGATGCTAAATGGGGAATTGCTGCAATGGCAGAGGAATAAATTGAGGAGAAAACCACAGAGGGACTGAAATTCAACTTGGCAAGTCACAATCTAATATATTGGAGAACTAACAAAGAATTCGAAACATGGACTGCCAATGGATGAGTGAAGTCAGTCAAATATTAATGTCCCAAAGGGCCCGAGGGTAACGGCAAAGTTAATCGTGCATGAAGGCAGAACAGAGGTGAGCTAAAAATGATCAGTGCTGTTTTGTACACCAAGGAAGGAGGTTCTGTAGGCAAGGAAAATGTAAGCGACCGCAGACATGACATCTAGAATTCGAAACTGTATCGCAAGTGTTATTCCTTGGAAACTCCTTCAATCACAGTCAAGTTCAAGGCATATGTCAAGGGAAGAGTGGAGGGAGAGGGTGGACATTGGGAAAAACAAGTTGAATGGAGGACTAAAGCAGATGGACCCCTACTGGCTGCATTCACAATCATTCAAGGTTACGGAAAGCAGTGTGGTTTAGTAGGTAAGGGCTTCAAAATTGGACTTCTTCTGAGTCTCCCATTTGGCCACTTCTTAGTTGACCTTGGGCAAATTCTGGAACTCTCAAGGTCTCCATTTCTGGGTATGAAAAAAAGGAAGTTGTAGGAATACTTGATTCTTGGGGTTTGTTTGAGGAGGGAATGACATAGTGCATGTCAGAAATTAGTACAACTCAAGTCATAAAAAAAGAACAAAATCTTGCCATTTGCAACAACATGGATGGACCTAGAGGGCATTATGCTAAATGAAATATGTCAGACAGGGAAACATAAATACCGTATTATTTCACTTATATGTGGAATCTAATAAAAACAAAATAGACAAAAAAAAAAAAAAAAACAACCCGGAAACAGACTCATAGATACAGAAAACAAACTGATGGTTACCTGAGGGGAGGAGGGCCCCTGTGGGAGAGGGACGATATAGGTGAGTGGAATTAAGAGGTATAAACTTCTAGTTATAAAATAAATGAGACACAGAGACACAGAGGATAGCATAGGAATATAGTCAATAATATTGTAACAACTTTGTATGGCAATAGATGGTAACTAGACTTATTGTGGTGACGATTTCATAGTATGTAAATACTGATTCACTACTTGTGCACCTGCAACTAACTAATACAATATCGTATGTTAATTATTCTTCAATTAAAAGAAATCAGTATAATTTATGATATATAAATTCTCAACAAGTGCTAACTATAACAAACAATAATAATGACACATGATTAGGTTTTTATATTAATGTACATATGTTTTTGTCAAAAGTTTTTTTTTTTACCTTCTGTGAGCAATGCTTTCCGCATGGGGATGTTCCAGACATGACACTCTACTTAGAGTTTCCACCCAATAATTCAACAGCTCCTATGCTGGCAGAGTATTCATTTTAAGTAGTTCACTGTCCCCCATCACTTTCTCTACCAAATAATTCTACCATCTGTCCTCCTAACCATTCTTAATCAGAATAACCCTAATAGGCAGTCCTGGATCTAGTGATTTTTTTGAACCACGAGAATATGGAATGAGAACCAGATGGTAAATTTGAGCATATCTAGGACAATCACTTTTTTTTCTTTTAGCTACAAAAACAAACAAAATTAAATAGCGGTTTCTCTTTTTTTATACATTGGTTTCCCCAGCCAGATATCTCCTTGAACTCTATTAGATGACAAAAAAATTTCCATCTGCTCAAGAAATAGCACATGCCTCGAACTACAGGATATCAAAGAAAACGTGTTTTGGTTGAGCCATTTTAGAGTCTCGGGTAGGTGTTTTCTGTTGCCTGTATCAGTCAGGTCCTGTCTGTGATTTTACGTTGAAGGACAAATGGAGATATTATTTTTAAAAAGATAAATACTTGAAGAAAATGTAATGCCAACCAAGGGGAGAAGGGGCGGAAAAAGTGTGCTGACACATAATTATGTAAATGACCAGGTTAAAGAGTTTCCTCCTTGAAGTCTGCATGCTGATTTACAGCCTTTCCAGAGACAAGCAGTAATGAACCCTGCTCCCATAAACCTCCTTTCCTGAGGTTAGAACCTGGTTTACCCCCTTGTAATCCAGAGCCTGCTGTATTAATTAACAGGAACAAACACATTCCTTTTTGAATTGAAAATTTGTGCTCCAATGGTTTGATCAATCTGATAACACTAAAAGAAAGAAAGAAAGAAAGAAAGAAAGAAAGAAAGAAAGAAGAAAGAAAGCAAGAAAGCAAGAAAGAAAAAGAAAGGCCCATTCTGGTACCAAAGACTTTCTTCTGAGATAAGTGAATGATGTAATGCTTCTATACATAGTCCAGACATGTCAATTTCTTTTCAGAAATTGGACATTTTTTGAAGAGCCCATAAAAACTATCAAGTGGATTCTGGCAGAGACACTACCTAGGGATAATAGATCAATCATCTCAAACCTTTCTGTGTCATCTTGGATTTTAATGCCATTGAAACAATTTCCTACATTTTAGATAATTTCCACTGAGGCATGAAACTATTTTTTATAAATAATTACTAAGAAGTTTGGGGTTCTTGGGGCACCTGGGTGGCTGTGTCAGTTGGGCGTCTGACTTTAGTCCAGGTCGTGATCTCAGGGTTTTTGAGTTCAAGCCCCGTGTCTGGCTGTGTTCTGACAGCTCGGAGCCTGGAGCCCGCTTCGGATTCTGTGTCTCCCTCTCGCTCTGCCCCTCCCCTCCTAGAACTCTGTCTCTCTCCATCTGTCAAAAGTGAATAAATATTTTTTAAAAATTTTTAAAAAGTTTGGAGTTCTTAAAAATTTCATTAGCTCAACAAATGTCTCACTTTCCCCCTTAATACTGTCTCCGTCTAACTCCAGAGACAACAGTGTTTTCACATTTATAATGCTTTTTATCAGGCAATCATTTTCTTCAAGAAAGGAGAAGAGTAGCAGGTCCCTTTTCTGTAAATATAAACATCAAAAAATACCATGTTCTACTTTGGAATTCAATCACAGTGAGAACACTTTATTACTTAGGGAAGTATTTTTCCCAACAGAAAAGTTGCTGATATATTCCAGACGTGTATCTATCAAGTGTCCAGCTCTTGGCCTGAAACTGAAAAGGGACTTCTTTTAGTTCTGTTTGAGATGAGTGTTTTTCTTGCTTATTGAAATAGAAGTGACTGAATGCCAATTGGCTTTCCACTTGTATGCCATGTGTCACCATCCGACAAGCAATCACATGAGGCATATTGAATTTTCTTCACCGTGGGACAAGCCGTTCATGTGTGTCCCTGTCTGAGGACAACAGTGTGGAACAAAAGAATCGATCCTCAGGTGGGTTTTGTGAGGTGTTCTGCCTGCTCTTCGGGTGTGGCAAACACCATATTTTGGTTAGTTGTTTTCTGTTGATCTGGCCTCAGTTTGGGGTAAATAAGTTTTCCTGGACAACTTGTCTGCATTGACTATCAGTTTCTTTGGGCCTAGAAAAGCAATCAGAAAGAGAATAAAGGGGCGCCTGGGTGGCTCAGTAGCTTGGGCATCCGACTTCGGCTCAGGTCCTGATCTCACGGTTCATGAGTTCGAGCCCTGCGTCCGGCTCTGTACTGACAGCTCAGAGCCTGGAGCCTGCTTCAGATTCTGTGTCTCCCCCTCCCTTTTCCCCTCCCCTGCTCATGCTCTGCCTCACTCTCTCTCAAAAATCAATAATAAATATTCAAAAAAAATGTTTAACTTAAAAAAGAAAAAATAGAAATTTATTTTTCACTTACACATGGTGCTTTTCTGAGGTCTTTGTCTTTTTTACCACATGCTTTGACTAGATAAAAGTAATTCTTGATTTTTCATACACAAATTTTATTAGAAAAGTATTTTGAAAAGAAAGATACTTTGTTTTTAAAGTGTCATTTGGACTTTGTTTGGGCCTTTGGCGGGGGGAGAGCTGATTACTTGAAAGAAAATAATAAAACATTTATAACACCTAAGTTTTGCTTCTGTCTCCATTAATGACTGGAATGATTTCCTGCCTTCATCAGCATAAAGGTATAATGTCTGCCCCACCCCCAGCCTCCCTCCTCTGCCATCCCCCATTGGATGATCTTGTTGGGGACAGTTTGGAACATTTGCCAACTTTGGTTGTACCAATAGGAGGTATTATGGCTCACATGATTAAATCACACATTTCCTGCTACATCAAGGTCATCCAGATATCTGGAACAAATTCCATTTTGTTGTAGGTAAAAGCAAGCTGTCCCACATTAGGTCTGATAGCACAGCATTAAATGTCTGCAACCTTAGGGGTGTTTTTTTTTTTTTTTTTTTTTTTTGCTTTTTAGAGTAAAATGCCTGATAAAGACATTTGTATATTTTCATTTACCATTTATTGCCTGTGAGCTGGAAGTCTATTCTCCTAAAATGTCTTTGGTTATAGGAGGGGAAATTTGGAGACACTGTCTCTGTTACTTCCTAGAGAAAATGAGTCCTTTATTTATATCATTAAGCCACTTCTGTCTCTAAATTGTTCTGCTAGTAATTGATACATTGTCCTTTAAAAGTGTTTATACTGTGAATGGTGTTGCTTTAAAAACAGTTAAGAAGTACTTATGCACTTGGAATTCTATTCCCTTAGGAGGGTAATTAAAAAGAGAGAGAAGGAGGGGTGCCTGGGTGGCTCAGCGCGTTGAGCATCTGACTCTTGATTTCGGCTCAAGTCCTGATCTCACGGTTTGAGAGTTCGAGCCCTGCATCAGGCTCTGTGCTAACAGTGCAGAGCCTGCTTGGGATTTTGTTTCCCTCTCTTTCTGCCTCTCTCTCTGCCTCTCTCTATGCCTCTCTCTATGCCTCTCTCTCTCTCTCTCTCTCTCTCTCTCAGAAATAAACACTTAAAAAGAGAGAGAGAAGGAGGAAGGAAAAAAAGCTAGTCCTCAAAGTGTTTAAAGTTCAAGGGTTGGAAGTAAAAAAGCATAAAATGGAGAAAATAAAACAACAAAAGAAAAATATTTAATAAGTGCTGAAATTCCGAGTGCAGAGTTAACTGCACATCTGAGAAAGCCCAAATCACAGGGAACTGGGGCCTCTGGATTCAGAGGTTTTTAGGGTCCCAGAACCATTTGTGTGAGAATGCAGGCACTTTTAAAATTTCATTCATTCATTCATTTTCAAATATAATTAACATATAGTGTTATATTAATTTCAGGTGTACAATAGAAAGATTCAGTAATTCTACACACTACTCAGTGCTCATCAAGATAAGTGTACTCTTAATCTCCTTCTCCTATTCCACCCATTCCCCCCACCACCACCTCCCCTCCAGCAACCACCACTTTGTGAGTCTGGTTTGGGGGGGCAGCTGTCTCTTTTTTCCCCCTTTGTTCATTTTTTCTTTTTTAATTTTTTAACATCTATTCATTGTTGAGAGACAGAGCATAAGCGGGGGAGGGGCAGAGAGAGAGAAGGAGACACGGAATCCGAAGCAGGCTCCAGGCTCTGAGCTGTCAGCCCAGAGCCCGACGCGGGGCTCAAACCCGTGAACTGTGAGATCATGATCTGAGCCAAAGTCAGACTGAGCCACCCAGGTGCCCCTGTTCATTTGTTTCTTAAATTTCACGTATGAGTGAAATCATATGGCATTTGCCTCTGACTGACTTGTTCCACTTAGCATTAGACCCTCTAGGTGTAGGTTGTTGCAAATGGCAAGATCTCGTTCTTTTTTATGGCTGAGTAATCACCTCTTCTTTACCCGTCCACCCATGGATGGACGCTTGGGATGGACGCTTGGATTGCTTCCATAGCTCAGCTATTGTAAATAATGCTGCTATAAACATAGAGGCGCATATGTCTTTTCAACTTTTCAATTTAGTGTTTTTACTTTCTTTGGGCAAATACCCAACAGTGGAATTACTGGATCATATGGTATTTCTATTTTTAATTTCTTGAGGAACTTCCATACCATTTCCACAGTGGCTGCACCAATTTGCATTCCTACCAACAGTGCAAGAGGGTTCCTATATCTCCACATCCTTGACAACTCTTGCTACTTCTCATGTTTTTTTATTTTAGCCATTTGACAGGTGTAGATTGATATCTCGTTGTGGTTTGAATTTGCGTTTTCCTTAATGATCAGCGATGGTGAGCATCTTTCCATGTGTTTGTTGGCCATCTGAGTGTTTTCTTTGGAAACATGTCTATTCAGGTCCTCTGCCCATTTTTAATTGAATTTTTTGTTTTTGTTTTTGTCTTGAATGATAGAAGTTCTTTATGTATTTTGGATATTAATAATCCCTGTCAGACGGAGCTTTTGCAAATACCTTCTCCCATTTGGTATGTTACCTTTTTGTTTTGCTGGTGGTTTCCTTCACTATATGGCACTTTTAATTTTGATGGAGTTGCAATAGTGCAATTTTGCTTTTTTTTCCCTTGCCAGAGGAGACATATCTAGAGAAATATTTGTAGGACTGATGTCAAAGAAGTTATGAGCATGCAGGTGCTTCTAACAGTGCAGGTTCCAGGGCCCCACACCATTGATCAGAGGAGATCAGAAGGGATTTGCATGTTAACTGCTCCCCAAGTGGCATCCCCATCAATGGGGGGCCTCCTACTGGCCTCCCTGCTTCAGCCCTTCTCCCCCTCCCACCCGGTTCCCCCAAGAGAGGCCAGAGGTTTTGAAAAGTGAAACTAAGATCCTATTATTTTCCTGCCTAAAACTCTCCAATGGCTTTCTGACACACTCCGTAAAATTCAGTAAAACACTCTTGGGCAACAAAGTGACACAGGAAGGAACCCTTGCCTACCTCTCCTCTCCAGCCTCACTTTACATCACTCTCCCCTGCTTTCTGCTGGCCCGCGCTTGCCTGCCACAGACACCTTCTTTCATATCCTCGCACATAATAAACCTGTTTCTCCCTTAGAGCTTTTGAACTTTGAATGGAATGGGCTAAACTTGGGGCAGGGGGTGGGTGTAATCAGAAAAGAGCTTTAGTCTTCTCCTACCAGGGCTCTGAACAATGTTCTTTTTTTTTTTTTTTAATTTATTTATTTATCTTTTGAGACAGAGAGAGAGAGAGAGAGAGAGAGAGAGAGAGAGAGCTTGCAAGGACAGCGGGGGAGAAGCAGTGCGAGAGAGGGAGACACAGGATCTGAAGCAGGTGCTGGTTCCTTGCTGTCAGCGCAGAACCTGAGGCCGGGCTCGAACCCACCAACTGTGAGATCATGACCTGAGCCGAAGTCAGATGCCTAACCAACTGGGCCACCCAGGTGCCCCTCTGAGGATTGTTCTGCTGACTTGAACAAGAAGTAGCCAGGCCATGGTGATCTAACGTACAGCGTGACGAGTGCAGACTGCAATGTACTATGCGGTAATCATGTAGTGTGATAAATAGCTCTACACCAGCAATCGTATCACAATATATAAATATATCAAAGCAGCAAGTTGTACACCTTAAGTTTACACGATGTGATGTGTCAAATTTATTCCATTTAAAAAAATGCTCTCCCATTCCCGTTCAAGCTGTGCCAGCTCCTGCTCTTGGCCTTCCGCTCACTTTGTAAAGAAAACAAAGTCGCCTCACCCCCGTTGTAGTGCCTGTCCCTTCTCCCTGGCTCAGGTCTGGCCCGATGCTTGGAAACGGCAGGAGGAGGCAGCTCAGAGGTCCTCGACCCCCTCCCCGCCCCACTCCCCACTCCCCCTCTCTCAGCAGGCAGCCTTCGGAGGAAGCCCTCTCGGGCAGTCTCAAGCTATGCTGCCTCCACAGAGCCCACAGGGTCCCTGGGCACTTTCTCACATTGATGCCCCCCCACAGCCCCCTACCCACCCCCCTCCTGAGCTGCTGGTGTCCTTCCCCTCTGTTCTCTCCCTTCGCCTTACTGTCACCACCTTCCTCAGCCACCTTCATATCTTGGGTCTTCTCCAACCAAAGTTTGGCCAACAGACTCTTTGCCACCTATGTCGGAGATTCTCCAAGAACTACCTTTCACATTTCTCCGATAGCAGCAGGAGGCGGAGCTCTGAGCTTCTCTAAGCAAGTTCTGAGAGAAGGCATAGGATTCTGGTCTCCCCTTCTGGTAAACGACCCCCAGCCCCGGCAAAGGGTTCAATTACTGCTTCCTGCACAGGACTTGGAGGAAGGACCAGGACTAATCCCTTCTCCCCACAGAAAAAGAAAAAGGAAACACCTGGCACTTTCTTCCCTACAAATACACTTCCAAGCTTGCTGCACTCAGTGACTGGTGATTCCTTACACAGAGGCTTTTTAAGCAGCATGCCCGCCTCCTAGCAAGTCCTGTGGAGGATGTTTCTAGTACGGGCTGTAGAACTGGAGGACACTCTATCACCCACTACTCTCACCCTAAAAAGAAAGCACACTAAAAAAGAAAGCACATTCCTTAGGCTGTTCTGTTCCCCCAAGTTGGGTACTATCCCCAAAAGTTGTGACGTAAAATAACAAATTATTCTTTCTCACAATTTGGTGGGTTGACTCACCTCAGCTGGGTGGTTCTTCTCTTCTGTGTGGATCGTGTTACTCTCTTGGAAGGCTTCTGAAGTCTTTACTCACAAGTCTGGTGCCCAGATGGAGCTCTGTGGAGCCTCTTTGGGTAGCTTGGGCTTCCTGACAGCATGGCAGTTTCAGAGTATTTGAACTTAGGAAGAGACAGAACTGGTTTTGAAGAGGGAAAACAGAAGCTGCCAGGCCTTTTCACAGATAAAGGTCTGGAACTGGCCCAGCTCTACGTCGGCCAAAGCAGGTCACAAGACCAGCCCAGATTCAAGTGAAGGGAGAAGACAGGAGGAGAGGCCTGCTCAGATAGGAAAGCAAGGAGTTGGTGGAAGCCATCTTTGGAGACTGTTTATCATACTAACCTCTTTGCCTAGAATGTTCTTTTTAAAGATATTGACATGGCCACCGGCCTCCTTCTCACCATCCAGTTCTCAGCTCAAATGTCATCACTGACCGTCATCACCAAGACTGTCACCAATTCCAGCCATCTCACATGACCATATGTCACTCTGGTTCACTCTCTTCATTTCCTTTTCTTTATTTATTGTATTTTTGCCATTATTTATTCTATATTGTTTATTATTTATTTGTATACTGTCTGTCCTTAACTTCCCACTCCCCATTGGACCACAGGCTCCCTAATAGAAAGGAACTTAGCTTCCTTATTCTCTGTAGTCTCTTCCTCATCTAGCAAAGAGATAGGACTCAGTGACAGAATAAATAACACTTACTCATTTCTCCCAGGTTCAAAGCCAGCTCCCAGTAACAGTGGCTGATGGACACAAATGTCTTTATATCTATCCAAGTTTTCATGGTAGAGGAGCATTTTTAGGACTTTCATTTCATTAACGTTTCTTTTTTCTCTAGAATAATAGAGACAGTTTCTCAGTGGAGGTTTCAGACTCCAATAACACTTTGGATTTTTTTTTTTTTTTTGGATAAAATGATCTCAGGTTTATGAAACTTCTTAATTTTCCCTGGGCAAAATCAAAGGAGAACTTTCATGTTACACCTTTGATTTTTCTTCTCATCAGAGTTTAATGTTATAGTGAATCAACATCATTAGGGGACCATATCTTTAGGTGGGAATCAACAACCTAGAGCTTTTATGCAATTGTTTTTGGAGGGATAATAATAACAATAGCTAGGGGCACCTGAGTGGCTCAGCCAGTTAAGCATCCTACTTTGGCTCAGGTCCTGGTCTCAGGACTCATGGGTTCGAGCCCCACATTGGGCTCTCTGCTGTCAGCATGTGGCCTGCTTTGGATCCTATGGCCCCTCTCTCTTTGCTTCTCCTCCACTGGTTCTCGCTCTCGGAAATAAATAAACTTTAAAAATGAAATGAAATGAAATGAAATGAAATGAAATGAAATGAAATAATAACAACAGTTAAATGTCTTGAGCCCTTGGCTTTGAGCCACGCCCTGGACTAACTGCTTCACATGGGTTCTTCTAAGCATAATGACCAGAAGAGACTTCCACTGTTTTTATGCAAGTGTCTGCGACCTCTAGGAATATGCCCTTCACATGTATCACCATTTAAACAACTTCCCTCTTGATCCTCTGCAAACTCTGCAAGAAAAAAGAGAAGCACTTTGGCCTAAAAAATATTTAAATTCCTTTTACCCCTGCCCTAGAACAACTGTGTTATGATTTATCTTACTTAATGGAGCAGAAGACTTAAGCATTTCTTTCTTACTTTGAGATGTTGGTCAACTCTTGTCCCTCAAAGTAGCGTCTGTTTGCTTCATCAAAAAATACCAATTATATGAGTATTGGCTGTCTCTCTTATATTACATTTTTATTTAATGACATCTTTCTGCAAAGGAGTAAGGACAATAGCAAGCTCAATAATTTATACTTCTTATTGTGTATACCTGCTAATACCTTAGATGAATAACAACCTTTGAACGTGAATATGTACTTCCATAATACATTAATGTTCTAAAAAATCACTTTTTGTTAAAATTCTCCCAAACTACATAAATGTGTTTTGGCTTTCTGACCTGGCCAATTTGCCTAGGTTTTTCATAAGCACTCTTCTATAAGGCATAGAACTGAGGAATCCTTGGAAATATGTCCATCCAGTGGTTGCCTTTCAATGCCCATAACTTAGATGACTATTTCATGATGAAAACTCTGGTCTCAAGATCACTGTTCATCTAATTGATGGCTACTGTCTCCATCACACAGCTGTTAGCTCATCAGGAAGATAGTTAATAAACTTGGCAATATACATTACATTAGTTTTTTTGCCCTAAGGTTAATCATAGGACTATTTTTAAATGTGCTTTTGATGTGTTAAGCTTCCCTAATAAATATGATTAAGTAAAATAAGTGAGAGGAAGACCATCAATTCAATGAAGATGGCTTAACATTAGGCAATAGGTTTCTATGTGAGTAAAAGGAAATTTCGTGTCTGTACTTCATAGTTCTTAAAGAGCATTTGGCTGTGACCCAGACACTGAGCTTTACCCTCATTGAGCTAAGCCAGGAAAACAGTGATATATGCATCAACAGGATGGTCTTCAACGGAGCATTATTCAGGGAATTTTTTTGCATACAATATGCTCTTTTCTCAATATGCTCTTTACATCAAAATGAGCATTATAACTTTTTGCAAAAATAAAATAGAACATATACGCTAAGATAAAAACACTGAAGGGAATGAACAATGTTGAAATAGCAGACTCCTAAGAACAAGATGTGTTTTATTAAAGAAACTTTGGGGGCGCCTGGGTGGCTCAGTCGGTTAAGCGTCCGACTTTGGCTCAGGTCATCATCTCCCAGTTTGTGGGTTCGAGCCCTGCATCAGGCTCTGTGCTGACAGCTCAGAGCCTGGAGCCTGCTTTTGATTCTGTCTCCTTATCTCTCTGCTCCTCCCCTGTTCATGCTCTGTCCCTCTAAAAAAATAAACATTAAAAAAAATTTTTTTAAAGAAACTTTGTCCCCAAACTTATAAGTGAAGTTCATACTAAATATTAAACCCTTCTAAGATCTATTTATTCAAATTTTCAAAAAAAAAAAAAAGAACAATGTAAAATAAAATGCACTTGCTGTTACTACTGCAACTACCTTCACCGGGACCATCTCTCTAAACTTCATCCTTCTGAGTGCTATCATTTTAGTCATTATTGACGTAGTCAATATTAGACAAACACCAGGAATAAAAATTAGCTATGTGGTATTTACAACAACAAAGATTATACAGATCAGTAGAAACATATTTGATGATATAATCCTCCTTATTTTAGTTTTGATTCATTTTATTAAGAAAAATAGCCCTAGGCTTAAACTTCCTATCATTTGTCCAGGTCTAAAATAATGCTTGTAAAAACTATTTTGATGTAGTTAATTTAATCACTTCCTCCCGTGTCAGTCAAACGACTATTATGACCATAATGATGACATCCGTTTGGGGATGAAGGCAACCACCATTGAAGAGAAGAAATTAATTTATATTTGAATCAGATCCATTTTTTTTTCAAGTACAAAATCAGTACTCTCTTTCCTCTTAGCACAAAATGTACTTGGTGGGATAGAAACATTTCATTCAGGCTTCCCAGACTCAGACTTCCATCTGATTTAATCTTGGCTGAAGGGAAGAATCAGAGTAGATGTTCAGTAATGGAAAAACTTCTGGTTCCCTCTTGTTTTTGAAGAGAGAAGGTACCTTCCACAATAGCTTCCTCCACCAGACATAGTCTCCATTCACCTAGTGCTTTAATGGGTTCCATTTCTTCCTTAGATGACAGACTCTAGGCATCTGGAGTATTTGTCAGAGAAGAATTACTACTTTCAGGAATAGCTACACAAAGCATTTTTAAGCCAAAGTACTTTTTCTTTACATTTCTATGAGGAGAGGAATGGAGCAATAAACCTGTAGTAAAGCAGTATGTAGATTGTGTCCTCCAAGATGGCTGCGACAAGACTTCCATCCAACCTGTCTTCTTCCTGTGTGATGCTGACACTCCTTCTATAGGGCATGGAGGTTTTGTTTCTCTCCTTGAATCTTGGTCGGGACTGTGATGACCGCAGAAATGGTACTATGGAATTTCCATGGCTAGCACATGAAAAGCCATGCAGATTTTACCTGGTCCTCTTGGGACATTCATTCTGGAACTTAGCCACTATGCTGTGAGAATGTAGCAAGACCACACAGAGGCCAAGTATAACTTTCTGGCTAAAGTTCCAGTTGAGGTCCCAGTCGATAGCTGCCTTAGCCTCCTGACATATGAGCAGGTGAGTCACAAGAAGACTCTAGCCCCACACACCATCTGCTACCATAGCATGAGATTCCCCCAAGCAAAAACTGCCTAACTGAGGGGCGCCTGGGTGGCTCATTCAGTTGAGCATCTGACGTCAGCTCAGGTCATGATTTCGCAGTTCGTGAGTTCAAGCGCCGTGTCAGGCTCTGTGCTAACAGCTCAGAGCCTGGAGCCTGCTTCGGATACAGTGTTTCCCTCTTTCTCTCTGCCCCCCCCCTGTTCATGCTCTGTCTCTCTCTGTCTCAGAAATAAATAAACATTAAAAAAATTTTTAAAAAACCTGCTTAACTGAGCCTTGTCAACGCCCAGAAAAATGGGAGAAAACAATAAAAGGGATTTGGGTTGTTTTGGTACGATTCGTTATATGGCAATAAATAAGTACGATGGGTACAGAGCAGAAACTCAGGTGGTGGTTGTTGCTATTTAATAAGCCACTGGAAAATAATAGCTAATAATATCATACCTATTTCTTACGTTCACTTTTCAAAATTCTGATCAAATGGACCATGACCTTTTTTAAGGATCACCATATTGCCCACTTTTCTTAAGTGTGCTACCAGAATCAACAGGATTCTGCTTTCTCTATGGCAAATGGCCTACATAAGCCAGAGGCTGGGATAATACACATTATGCTCAAATTACTATACATGTATTTAATTCAAAAATAAAAAATAGGGGCACCTGGATGACTCAGTTGGTGGAGCATGGGACTCTTGATCCTGGGGTTGTAAATTTGACCCCCACGTTTGGTGTAGAGATTACTTAACAATAAAATCTTTAGGGGTGCCTGGGTGGCTCAGTCAGTTAAGTGTCCAACTCTTGGTTTCAGTTCAGGTCATGATTTCATAGTTCGTGAGTTCGAGCCCTGCATCGGGCTCTGTGCTGACAGTGCAGAGTCCGCTTGGGATTCTCTCTCTCTCCCTCTCTCTGTCCCTCTCCTACTGTCTCTCTCTCTCTCTCTCTCTCTTTCTCTCTGTCTCTCTCTCAAAAATAAATAAATTTTAAAAATTAAGACTAAACTAAAATCTTTAAAATTAAAAAAAATAAAAACAAAAAATATGGTCATCCCTCCGTAGGTACTAAGGTGATAGAATCAAGTCACCAGATATCAACTCCTAGAGATACAATTCATTTTTAGGAGTAACCTTGCAAAAATTACTTCCTTATTTTTAACATATTAATTCATCTTTTACTTTCTTTTTATTGACGCAGTCACATATCCCCTGGAATCACTCCCAATCTTGATAAGGCCCTGTGGCATGTACTTTAACCTAATATAGCAGTGACTCCAACGGTGCGTCATTCACTTGGGTGCAATGAGATGCATGACTTAACAGGGTCACATTCCTGGGCTAATGCTACTCCCCAGTCTGCCAAGAGGCAGCTGCGTGAGCTTGTCCAAAGATACAGAGTGTGGCCACTCCTGCTTCCAGCCGACACCCACCCCCTCATTCGCCACAAACAAAATTCTCTCCCCCTTCAAGGCAAAGAATAATATCACCTCTCTGGCTTCTATTGCCCATCCCTTCCTCTCACACTCCTCACTTCTCTCCATGGACTGAGAAGGATGTGTCCTTTCGAGGTCAAAATCCTCATCTTTCTTCGTAAGCCCACCCCTTCTCACCTTCTCAGAGACAGTCCCCATAAAGAAGTCTCCTTCTGGCATCTTCAGCCTCTCCCTCATTCCTGACTCTTGACCCTCTGCCTATAAAATTAAAAACCTTTCCCATAGTAGAGACTAAGTCTTCCTTGACCTTGTATCCCTTTAGATGCCTCCCTATCTTCCTTTCTCAATCCACTCTCTTGAAAATGTTGTATTGGTTTTCCCGTGCTCAATTCCTAGTCATTCCTTGCTCTCGTGTCATCTGGATAGTGACCACATCATTTAAATTGTTAAGGTCACCAGCGGCCTTCTGAAATTATTTCCAGTACGACTGAACTTGATCTTTGAGTCTTTAGAGATTTCAACCATTCCATCCTTTGGAAATACTCTATCTTGTCTGATTTCCACATCAGCCTCTCCTAATTGGACTTCTCTCCCTCCCTTCCTTCCCTTCTCCCTTCTTTCTCCCTCTCAACAATATACAGGGTCTTATCTTAGTCAGCTCAGGCCATCATACAGACTATCACAGATTGGGTGGCTATAACAGAAATTCATTTGGTCACAGTTCTGGGTCTAGTCCCAGATCAAGATACCAGTCAATTCGGTTCCTGATGAGCATTCCCTTCCTGGCTTGCAAATGGCCACCTTCTTGCTATGTCTTCACATGGACTTTTGCCTGTGCATGTGCAGAGAGAAACAGAGAGAGAACCCTCTTTCTCTTCTTATAAGGTCATCAGCCCTATTCAGTTAAGTCCCCACACTTAGGACCTCACTTAAAATTAATTACCTCCTAAATAGCCTATCTCCAAATATAGTCACCCTGGAAGTTAGGGCTTCAACATATGAATAGGGGGAAAAGAGGGGACACACTTTAGTCCATAAGACATATAATTCATCACATATAAAGTAGGCACACGCACAGTTTCAGCCCTGCCTACAGCAAAATCTCTCCAGTGCCTCCTGTGCCCTCTGTTGCCCCTGGTAGGTTGTTGGCTTTCACTTTCAGGCGTGTTTTTTCAGAGTCCAAGATGGGTGCTACAGTTATAATGAACTCAGCCTCGGACATCTTCCTTGAGAGGCGGAAAGCGGGCAAATCTATGAGCTAGGCCTGAAAAACAATAGCAGCCCTCAGACTTCCCCTTATTTCTTCGTGGCCAGAACGGCTTCACGTGCTCATGGATAATCATATCACTGACAAAGGTAGATGTCCACGACTGGCGCATCGTAATCACTGTACATTTTCCTGGGACAAGGGAAGGGTGTCATTCTACAACACACGGGGTCTGATGGGCCACGCGTACAGGAGGACACAACTCACCTCCACCTTCCTCACCATATGCTCTGGATCTTCTTCGCAACGTCGTCTTACTCCACGTAGTCCCTTTCGTTTTGGTCTTCTCCAGGATTTCTTTCTTGGGCTGCTATTCTCTCTACACTCTTTCCCCAGATAATCTCATTTATGCCCGCTATTTGCATTAGGACTTAAAGATTAAAGCCTCCCACGTATCCAAAGTCTTCCTGGCATGTCCACCAGGCTTTGCCACAGACATCTCAAAGTCAACATATCAAAAAATGAAAACCATTGTTCTTGTCCCTAATGCCACTCATTTTCCAGCTCTTTGGTATTTTCTCCGTTGTCTGATGGTTGCATCCCACACCCATTCACCCAAACGAATAAGCCAGTCTCCTCTCAGGTGCCTTCTTCTTTCTACATCCATCTAGTTACCACTTCCTATTGTCTCTTTCCTAAATATCTCACAAATTTCCACCATTCTTTTCATCCCCGCTGCCCCTGCCTTCCCTCTTGTGGCCTCATTTCCTACCACATCCTTCTGTCTTATTACAATATTTATCAATCCAGGACCTGCTTATATTAATGCACATCTTTGTTCATATATCCTTCATCACTACGAAACTTTAAGGTACAAGAGAGCTAGGGCCTTCTCTTTCACATATTTGTTCCCATTGCACTTACAGCCACCTGTTACATAAGCCCTCATGGAATTAAATTCATTTCAGCTCCCCCAACTCATATACAGAAATAATGATGCAATATCCTTGCCCCAGGCTTTCTTTCTCACTTCAACATAAGATCTGAACGAAGGACCTCTGTTGTTCACTCCTTTGTAACTTCTCGAAACACCAAGTACAGTGCTTTCCATTAGTGATGACAGAAGCATTCAAAAACATTAGCGGATTGGGGCTCCTGGGTGGCTCAGTCAGTTAAGCATCCGACTTCGGCTCAGGTTGTGATCTCGCAGTCTGTGGGTTCGAGCCCCGCATCGGGCTCTGTGCCAACAGCTCAGAGCCTGGAGCCTGCTTTGGATTCTGTGTCTCCTCTCTCTGCCCCTCCCATGCTCGTGCTTTGTCTTTCAATAATAAATAAATATTTAAAAAATTTAAAACGTTAGTAGATTAAATAACTCCTAAAAACAAGATGATATTTTACTATAGTTGTAGACTGACGTGGCATTATTTTATTTTTCCATTTGTATACAGTCTCTTTCTGTCTGCTTTGTGCATGGGCTCCCCAGAGTTGGTCACCATCAGAATGGTTGATTTTCTACAATGAAATCTTGGCTCAGTCAGATCAGGGCCATGGTGTCTTCTGGACCCCTTGTCTTATGATTCTGTGATTATAAGATTACTGAGAGAAGTAAGTTCTTTTTGACATAAATAAGCCCATTAATTTGGTGAGGGAAAGTGTAATCCCTGGTGATGTTTTGAACTAATTGGCTCAAAAAATGTAAATAGCTTATTTTTAGAAAAATGGGGTAAATTGCAATCTTTCAAGGTTTCAAAGGTGTGATTTTCTTGTTGGAAAACACTGTTTAAGAATAGTAATGTATTCTTTTGAATTTGGGTCAAAATTTGAAGGCACAGACTATAATTCTACCAGAACTACTGATATAAGTCACAGCTATTTTCTTTCTTCAATGAAATTTTATTTCGGCTGATAAAATTATTAGTTTATTAATTAGTGTTAATTATTAAGCTAAATAACTAAAACTAAGGTGTGATTAAAATACTAAAAAACAACTGATCATACAACATTTAAACATATTTTGACTAAGTTGAGTGAAATTTGCTCTGCTTCTAAAAACACTTAAGTGTGGGGCACCTGGGTGGCTCAGTCGGTTAAGCGTCCGACTTCAGCTCAGGTCACGATCTCGCAGTCCGCGAGTTCGAGCCCCGTGTCGGGCTCTGGGCTGACGGCTCAGAGCCTGGAGCCTGCCTCCGATTCTGTGTCTCCCTCTCTCTCTGCGCCTCCCCCGTTCATGCTCTGTCTCTCTCTGTCTCAAAAATAAACATTAAAAAAAAAATTTTTTTTAAATAAAATAAAATAAAAACACTTAAGTGACTTTCAGTTATGCAACCTGATGTAGCCACTCTGGAAAACAGTATGGGGTTTCTTTGAAAAGTTAAAAATAGAGCTACCCTACAATCCAGCAACTGCACTGCTAGGTATTTACCCAAAGAGTGCAAAAATACTGATGCAAAGGAATACATGCACCCTGATGTTTATAGCAGCATTATCTACAACAGGCAAATTACGGAAACGGTCCAAGTGTCCATCCACTGATGGATACTGATGGTATGTGTGTGGGGGCAGGGGGTGTGTATCTATATAATGAATATTACTTAGCCATTTAAAAGAATGGTATGGATGCAACTAGAGAGTATTATGCTAAGTGAAATAAGTCAATCAGAGAAAGACAAATACCATAGGATTTCACTCGTGCGGAATTTAAGAAGCAAAACAGGGGCACTTGGGTGGTTCCATCAGTTAAGCACCTGACTCTTGGTTTCAGCTCGGGTCATGATCCCACAGTTTGTGAGTTCGAGCCCCGCGTCAGGCTCCATGCTGACAGTGTGGAGCCTGCTTGGGATTCTCTCTCTTCCTATCTTTCTGCCCCTCCCCCACTCACTCTCTCTGTCTCTCTCAAAAATAAATAAATAAACTTAAAAAAAAAAGTTAAGAAACAAAACAAATGAGAAAAGGGGAAAAAATGAGAGCAAGGCAAACCAAGAAACTATAGAGAGCAAACTGATGGTTACTGGGGGTGGGGGGCAGAGGGGGGGAGAGGTTGGTGGGGAAATGGGTGAAGTAGGTGATGGGAATTATGGAGTGCACTTGTGATGAGTATCAGGTGTTGTCCATACAACACCTGTGTTGTATCATCATATTGTTGTTGAATATGCTGAATATGAACTAATATAATGTTGAATCATCATATTGTACACCTGAAACTAATATTACACTGTATGTTAATTAATTGTAACTTAAATAAAAGCTTAAGAAAAAGAAAAAAAATGATTTCTAATTTCTTTGTTACAAATAAAAACTAAATAAGTTATCCCTGTAGGTAAGTTCTTATTTTCACCCCATTATTGACATTCTTCTTAACTTGAGAGTTTCACACTTGAAATTTGCATCTTTACCCATAAATTGGCCTTATATTTCCCAGGGTACAAGGAGCAACATCCTTTCTGATCTATTTAACTACATGGAAACCACATGTTAATCTCATGAGGTCAACAAACCAGACACAATTTCACAGATGAGGAAACTGTCGCCTTTATCCGATATCACATGATTATGAAGCAGCAGAACCAGGATAAGACTCAGTATTTTCTGATATTTTAGTCTAATGCTCTTTGACACTTGGCCACCATTCTGAACTAAAAAAAAATAAATAAATCACCCTCTGCTTTTTGTAAAAAAGCATTAGGACTGTACTTGGGATGTCCAGAGTATAAAATTTCTTGTAGAATTTTGATTACTTTTTTTCTCTTTGCCATTTCAGTTTTGAAACAGCAAACCGTGGGAAGGCATCCAAGGTTTATACAGTGAAAATTTTACTTCTCAGGACTTGGGAAAGTCTAGCCAATATTTTCAAAATAGAAAAAAAAACCTGTTCTTCATGTAATATTCATAAGACAAATGAATTTTTAAAACTTACAAAGATGGCTGAGTTATAACTTCACAAGGTATATTGCAAAACATGTTAGAGGTCTTCTGCTTGTGGCCATCACTAAGTAACTTGTGTCAGGGGTGCCTGGGTGCCTCGGTCAGTTAAGCGTCCGACTATGTCTCGGGTCATGACCTCACAGTTCATGAGTTCGAGCCCTGTGTTGAACTCTGGGCTGACAGCTCAGAGCCTGGAGCCTGCCTCACATTCTGTCTCTCTCTCTCTCTCTCTCTGCCCCTCTCCCACCCACACTCTGTGTCTGTCTCTCAAAAATAAAGTTTGACAAAAATAAAAAAACAAACAAACCAACAATGTAACTTGTGTCAGACTAATCTTCTCATCAACTATTACGTTAGATAAAATACAGGAAATGATTATTTTGAGATGTGACAATAGGGAACACAGGTCTGCGATCCCAGAGAAAAGGAAACATAAGATGAAGTTATACCAGTTTGTGCCTGGAGGCACTCTGCGAATAGTAAGGGGAAGGAGTCAAAGAGAGTACAGTAATCTCACGGGACTGAGTAGACAGATATCATAGCTCCAGGCTACTGAGGTGGCTGGACACCGGGGAGGGCAGGAATGGAGAGAAGAGACGCAGAAAACTCCAGAATTCTGCATATGGTTCCCCTTGGTCTTTGGTCCAATACCAAACCGTGTATGCATGGGGCAAGAATCTGTAAGATGAGGCAAAAAACAAGTACTGAAGAAAAATTACTGGGGAAATTTGAGTTGAGCAGTTGCTCAACTCACCAAGCCTGGGAGATATTTGAGTCCTGACCAGGTGGAGTGGAGACACCTCGTAAAATAACCCTGACCTCCAACAGAGACCCAGGAAAAGTCATGCTTATCTAGTTCCACAGTAAAAGCTACTCTAAAATTTTCCTAACAAATCTCTACAATAATCCTTGAAAGTGTCAAGCTTAATTACTTACCTCTCTGCTAGAACGATACTCAATATATTGTCTATTAAGAAAGAATATAAAAGCCAGCTCTTCAGCAACATAGCCTCCATAGTATCTAGCATACAATAAACAATTATTAGACATTGTGAGGAAGCAGCAAAATGCGATACAGAACCAAAAGAAATGTCAGTCAATACAAAGTGTAAACAATTTATTTTTGGAAACATGGGATTAATCTCAACCTCTGAATGCTTAGAAAGTATGATACTTTTGGGGGGAAGGGACTACTTTCTAAAATATATAAAGTGATAAAGAGAAAAATCTTAAAGGAGGTCAGCCAAAGAAGTATGAGTTCATAAGCTAAACTTATTAGACACAAAGTAAGGCAGACTATATTAGATCGGCATCTTTAAAGTACTAAAAGGAAAAACAGAGACAAAAGGAAGAACAAACTCTAAAACCTTGTGAAAACATCTTTCAAAAATGAAGGAAAAATCAAGAAACTTTTAGACGAATTAATGCCACAAGAGTCTGCAACCAACAGACAGGCACTACAAGGTATATTAAGGGAAGTTCTTAGACTAAAACAAAATGATATTAGATGGAAATTAAGTCTACACAAAGGAATGGAGAATTACAAGAAAGGTAAATATGTAAACAAATATAAATGAGTATTTCTCTTTGTGAAAAAGTTTATTTATTTATTTTTAGTAATCTTTACACCCAATGTGGGTCTCAAACTCATGACCCCAAGATCAAGGGTCACATGTCCTTCTGACTGAGCCAGCACGTTGCCCCTGATCACTTTCTTCTTGCTTAATTACAGAAAGACGGAAGTATCCTATAAGTGTGTGTGTGTGTGTGTGTGTGTGTGTGTGTATACTTACAAACATAATATGTTTTATACATAACATGTATTTATTTATTTATATTTGTGTAGACTGTGATATGTCAAGGATATACCCAGGAAACAGAAGGGCAACTAGTTAAGAAAGAAAGAAAGAAAGAAAGAAAGAAAGAAAGAAAGAAAGAAAGAAA
>NW_026057577.1:139393827-139479218 GCF_023721935.1 Panthera uncia | reverse complement strand
TCCTCCCCCCCCTTCTTCTTCCCCCCCCCCCCCCCCCCCCCCCCCCTTCCCCGAGCTCCGGCTCTCTGTCTCTCTAAAAAAAAAAAAAAAAAAAAAGCAATATGCTGCTTATGAAAGAGAAAAGGATGAAAAAAGTATTCCACTGAAATATTCATCATAAGAATGCTGGGGTGCTATGTTAATATTAGATAAATTAGACCTTAGGACAAAAAAAATATCAGAGATAAAGAGGGACACTTCATAATGGAAACATGATCATTTCATCCAGAAGCCATTAAAATCGTAAACGTGGGGTGCCTGGGTGGCTCAGTCGGTGAAGCGTCTGACTCTTGATTTCGACTCACGTCATAATCTCATTGGTTCGTGAGATCGAGCCCCAAAGTGAGCTCTACACTGACAGCACGGAGACTGCGTGGGATTCTCTCTCTGCCACTCCCCCACTCATGTTCTCTCTTTCTCAAAATAAATAAACTTTGAATCATAAGTGTGTATACCCCTAAACAGAGAAATCCTAAATATACAATGAAAAACCTAATGGAGCAGAAGGGAGAAATAGAAAATTTCACACTTAAAGTTTTAGATTTCAAACCTCCTTTGTCAGAGGTAGACAGAATAAGTATATAAAACATGCCATGTGCATGCAGTAGATTTAAATAGTACTATCAACTAACCTCACTTGCACAATACCCTTTTCCTCCCCAGCGATCATGAAGCATTTACCAATATAGACCATATGTTGGGCCATAAGACAAGCTACAATAAATCTCGATCGAAACCATACAGGGTATATTCTTTGACAGCAAAGTAGTTAAATTATAAAATTATTTAAAAATAGATACCAGAAAATCCCCAAATATTTGCAAATTAAGAAACCTATGTCTTATGGGTAAAAGAAGAAGTAGAAAATATTCTTAAATGAATGATAATGAAAATATCACATATCCAAATTTGTGGGATGCGGTGTTTGGGGGGAATTCTATATTCCTACATGCTTATATAAAAAAGAGGAAAGGATTAAAATCAACAGCCATTGCTTTCATTGAGAATCTAGGGAAACATCCTAATTAGACTGATAAGAATAGAGAAAACATGGGGCGCCTGGGTGGCTCAGTCGGTTAAGCGTCCGACTTCGGCTCAGGTCATGATCTCGCGGTCCTTGAGTTCCAGCCCCGTGTCGGGCTCTGTGCTGACAGCTCAGAGCCTGGAGTCTGTTTCAGATTCTGTGTCTCCCTCTCTCTCTGCCCCTCCCCCATTCATGCTCTGTCTCTCTCTGTCTCAAAAATAAATAAACGTTAAAAAAAAATTAAAAAAAAAAAAATAGAGAAAACATGAGTTACCAATAACAAGAATGAAAGAGAAGATATTGATAATGATCTATAGACATTAAATGAATAATAAAGAAAGTTTATGAACTACTTTATATCAATATAACAATTTAGATCAAAGGGCAAAGTACTTGAAAGCCATGAATTACTAAAACTGACATAAGAGGTCATAGAAAATCTATTTTCTATCTTCTATTCTAAAATCTATTTTCTATTCTAAATCCAGACAGGGTGCCTGGGTGGCTCAGTTGGTTAAGCGTCTGACTTTGGCTAAGGTCATGACCTCATGGCTTGCGAGTTTGAGCCCTGCATCAGGCTCTGTGCTGACAGCTCAGAATCTAGAGCCTGCTTCAGATTCTGTGACTCCCTCTCTCTCTGCTCCTCCCCTGCTCATCCTCATGCTCTGTCTCTGTCTCTCTCTCTCTCAAAAATAAATAAACATTAAAAAATATCTGTATAGACTTACAATAATTAAAGATATGTATTTGTATTCAAAAACCTTCCCAAAGAAGGCCCAGATGGCTTCCCAAACTCCAGGCCCAGATGGCTTCACTCATGGATTCTACCAAAGAAGAAATAATATCAATTTTATAAAATGTATTAGAGCTCAAAATATGGTTTTTATCTTTATTGTTTGATTTTTTTAAATTTTTTTTAACGTTTTATTTATTTTTGAGACAGAGAGAGACAGAGCATGAACGGGGGAGGGGCAGAGAGAGAGGGAGACACAGAATCGGAAGCAGGCTCCAGGCTCTGAGCCATCAGCCCAGAGCCCGACGCGGGGCTCGAACTCATGGACTGCGAGATCGTGACCTGAGCCAAAGTCGGACGCCCAACCGACTGAGCCACCCAGGCGCCCCTACTGTTTGATTTTTTAAAAATGTTTATTTATGGGGGCACCTGGGTGGCTCAGTCAGTTGAGCGTCTGACTTCAGCTCAGGTCACGATCTCGTGGTCTGTGAGTTCGAGCCCCGCCTCGGGCTCTGTGCTGACGGCTCAGAGCCTGGAGCCTGCTTCCGATTCTGTGTCTCCCTCTCTCTCTGCCCCTCCCATGCTCGTGCTGTCTCTCTCTCTGTCAAAAATAAATAAACATTAAAAAATATATATCAAAATGTTTATTTATGTATTTTGAGAGAGAGAGAGAGCATGGGTATGCCAGTGGGGGAGGAACAGAGAGGAGGGGAGAGAGAGAATCCCAACCAGGCTCCACGGTGTCAGCACAGAGCCCCATGCAGGCTCAGTCCCGTGAACCATGAGATCATGACCTGAGCTGAAATCAAGAGTGGGATGTTCAATGAACTGAGCCACCCAGGCACCCTTACCCTTTGATTTTTAAGAGTAGCACTAGTTTAAGAGATTGGCCTCATGTCTAAATGGTATAACTATCATAAAAAATCTTAAAAGTTGCATCGAGGAAATAGAACTAAATCAGAACAAACAAACAAAAAAATCCAAGTCAAAAGCACCAATGCATGTGATTCCTTCCTGAGCTGGGCAGTGCTGAAGCCATCAAGTTGAAGAGTTCAGACAGGGTTCACTGTTTTCTGTCACAGTTATCCTGTGTAGAGTTGAAGCTACTTAACCCTAGTTACTCCTTCATTTTTCTGTTCCCTTTCATATGAGTTATCGAAACTTCCTGTTTCTACTTCTTCTTCTCTCATTCCCAGCAAAGAAGCATGTAACTCAGCCTGGATATTGGGGGAGGAAGCCAAGGAAGCTTCTGTGAAGAGGTGATGCCTATGCTACGCCCTATAGGATGCAATGTGTTATATGCAGAAGGAGCTGGCAAAGAAGCCAGTAAGGACAGCATGACCAATGGCATAAAAGTGAGGAAGCTGGCATGTTAAAGAACTACAACCGGTTCTTTCGTATCGGACCAAAGACAATAGGGGTAATAGGAGGGGTAAGTCCGAGACCACATCCTGAATGTGATATGCTCTTGAGGATTTTATCTTCAAAAATAGGAGGCTTTTGCAGGATTGCAAACATGATGAATTTTGCACTGTAGAAAGAATACTCTAGTAGTGCATCGGAAGCGGGGGGTAGACCTGTTCCTCAAACATTACAATAGTTCGCTGCAAGACGAGGAGAGCCTAATGCAAGCTAGAGACGGTGCAAAGACAGAGAAGGTGATATTTGATACAGGAACAGAATCCGTGAGACTCAATGACTGATCAGATGTCAGGGGTGAGGGAGAGGGAGGAGTCTAAGTGATTCCAAGTCCTCCCGTTTAGGTGGCTGTGTAGGTAGTGGGTCTTTCACTAAGATAGGGATCCTGGTAGGAGACTGGGTAGCTTCCATGCTTGCACTTGTGAACGGAGGAGGTTCGAGGTGAAACGTGGAGGTCTGGTAGGCATTTATACGTATCTTTTTTTTCCCAAGGTTTTATTTTTTGAGAGAGAAAGAGCACAGGCCAGGGAGAGGCACAGAGAGGAGGACAAAGGATCCAAAGCAGGCTCTGAGCTGACAGTAGAGAGTCCAATGCAGGGCTCAAACTCACGAACCATGAGTCATGACCTGAGCTGAGGTCAGACACTCAACTGACGGAGCCACCCAGGTGCCCCTATATGTATCTTGCACTCAAGAGAGACGACTGGAAACTGGCATTTGTGTTTGATCGGCACGTGAGTTAAATGTGCAACCATGGCACACATAAAATGAGAAGACAAATGTGGCTGTTGAAACCACATGAACAGATAAGATCTCTACGATATAGAAAAGGATATGTTATAAAAAGAGCCAAAGGGGGATTTTCATTTTATATTTATGAATTTATAATTTCCGTGTAAGCCAACAACCTTCCTTATTCCAGATCCAACTTGTACATTCCTAATGTCTGACAGTAATTTCAAGGATGACTTCTTTTAGTAACAAAGGAAACTATTTGAACAACAATAAAAAAGTTGCCAGTGAATATATCTAGACTACAAAATATCAGGGGAAAGCATTCAACGTACGTGTCCCAATGATGGTGGCGCTGTTCGTTCAGCAAGGATCCATCTTCCTTCAGCCCGTGAATTTTAGAATAGGCTCCCTCTCTTCTACCAATGCCACCCCAACGCCTTGTCCTTCCCCTTTCCTGCTGCCATAGTGATACTGCATAAAGTTCTTTAAAGCTGGAATGCAAGCTTATCCACTGTTCAACGAGACACCTGATGGTAACAGACACCGACAATGATCCGACGGTAAAGCCAGAGCGGGGATTGCTGTGAAGCGCTTGACGCTTGCCTTGTGTCCACTTGGTTGGACAGCTTTTCTAATATTTGCAAAGGTAAGACATCTTTCTATTCTTTTTCTCAAAAAGTTCTCCCCAGATTATACGAGGTGCAGCCCTCTCGTACCACCCCTGGAAAATGACTACAAGTCAAATGTTACAGACCACACGTTAATCAAATCAAACAAATATTTTTAAATTCGTTAAAGAAAATTAATAAATTTAGGAACTGATCCTCACACTCAGGTCTTCTGACATCGAGGCCCATGGCCTTTCCACTGTGGCAGGAGCTCCCCATTCTGGCTGCCCTTTTGAATGACCCAACTGCTCATCAAGGGTTGAGAATCACCACCTTACACCTACCTCTGTTGACATTTCCTATAGTTAAATAAAGCGTTTACAATGCCAAAAATACTTTCTCCAAAGGCAAAACAGGAGAACAAAGAAATGGAATCCTTGCATTTCTTTTTTACATAACCAGTTCACCGATGATTCAAATATGCCAAGTATGACCATTCATTCATACAAAGAAAGCTGTTTTTTCTTATCTGAAGAAATTGTAATACAACAAACTATTTATATTTGTTCTGCCATCGGTTGTCGATAATTTTTCTGACTTGGAACACATAATTAAGTAGCTAGCCACTCTTTGTTGTAATCTGTATAAGTCTGAATCAAATTATTTCTTATTCAGGTTTTACTCAATTGCCCTGTGAGCCTTCAGCAAAGGACCACCAACCCTGCTGGGGTCTTCACCTCACTGGTCCATGGTCTGTTGCCCTACATTCTAGGTAAGAAGTAATTCCTTCAACAGGGGAGCTTTTATAAACTGCCATTCCCTTCTTCAAGCCTTAACCCTCCTTATGAAAATTATTCTTTCAACCAATCTTTTCAACAAATTCCATCTCCAACAAGGGGCAGAGAAGCAAGAGCACTTATACGTGGGAGAAATTACGTGAATACAACGCTTTCAAATTCCTCTGGGATTCTTAGAGCAGTTGGCTTTTGTTTTGTTACCCTGTTTATCCATTTAAATAAAGTGGCATTTCTTACCTTCCATGTGCAATTTTGTTTTCCTTTTAGGCAACTCAAAGGAATCTGTGATGTAGTTAACAGAGTAACTAAATGAAAGGCCTGGATTTTGGTCCCAGTGGGAGAGCTGTGTAAATTTGGCCAAGGTGCTTAAACTCTCTGAAGGTCAGTTTTTTCTTCTGTAAAATTGGAATATAAACATGCATCCTGTCTAATTCATGCAGTTGGTAAATGACCAAATCTAATATTTCTACCATGTTTTATTTGACAGGGAGATATTTGCTCTCAAGGGTCTTTGATTACAAATCTTTGACTGAATACCTTCAAACTTTGCAAGCTATGTCCTGATGTATATTCCAAATAAACAATCTACTTGACTAAGTGTTTCACTTGGGTGTTGTAAACCACAAGAGGCCTGATGTCTTTCTTCAATAATTAGAGACGATTATATACATTTAAAAATTCCTTTCATTTAGAAAACGTCTCCTGGAAAGATATGTATTACCATAAGTTAAGAATAGGACGCTTCTGAAGGGTTTAAAATCTGATTGACATTGAATGATTTCAAGAACCACTACTAATTACTTGATACGCGTATCTATAAAATGATTTCCTTATGTAATACTATTTCTCAAAGGTAGTTAAGGCAATATCTCCAAATGTGTGATAATAAAAACCACAGCAAAGGCTAAATGCACATTCCGATACTAGAGCAAAGACTAATATTCATTTAGTGACTGAATGGGGCAGGAAACACAGATATTGTCTGGTAGACAAAATCTCTCATTTGACAGATAATGAACCCGAGGTTAAGTGGGTTTGTAAAGAAGATGTCTTGTTGTAGAATTGTGACCAGGACTTAAATCCCTTAAATCAAAATGTAGGACTATGTTAACTACTCCACATTTAACCATGGAGCCATTTCCCCAGATTCTCAAGCTAAAATAGCAAATATTAAAAATTGCAGGGGGTGGAGAGAGAACATATTCAAAATATAGGGGGCAAAGTATTTAAATATTTATCAAAATTTACCAAAGATTTCCATTTTACAGTTTGATGTCATATGAGAGATGCTCATTTACTATAAACCTGAGTACTTGATTCTAGCATAGATTTTTTCAATTAGACTATTAGAGCCTAGTTAAAACAGATTTAATTTAGATGCTTACTCATATTTGCAGTACTGAACTTAAGTTGGGATTTAATTATAGGAAGCATTATACTAAATTAATCTCATTGGAATTCATTTCATTATTCTTATGCAGCAAATTTCAAAAAATTAACTTAAAGAAAAAAAAACCAGAACAATCTCATATAAACTCTTTCCCAGTGGATCGATCCACTTTAAAATCCACTAAACAGCCTGATGAGGCAAACATTTTCCCTTATTCAGGCCAGGCAGTTAGGTGCACATTTTCAGAGTAATGATTACCAAGATGTTAGCATCATTAAATATTGTCAATTCTGCAAAATTACATTTAGGGTGTTCTGGACATTTTTAATCTGGACAAAATATAAAGCAGGGGAAATCACCTAGAAAATTTAGCAGATATAATCTTGTCTTTGACGCTGGAGTGGGGGAAGAAGCATTATATGCTATGGCCTGACCCTGCAGCTGTTCCCAAATTCTTATGTGGCAGTTGCAAATAGAAATGCTTTCCTCATAAATATTTAACTCCAAGGTTATGGCCCTTTCTTTGAGAAGTAGACTTCATCCCAGTTGCTCACTCTTAAGAGAGGATTGCGGTAGGAGGATGAATACTTGCATATCAAAATAGAACATGTTTTTTTCTGATAAAGAAAATAGTTCCCAAACATCATGATGGTAAGAGAGCGTGATTATGCCTAAGTCCAAGCTCTATCACTAACTAGTGTTGGAGAATCCCTCTACCCTCCCTGGGACTCCATTTCCTCCTGTGTAAAATGAGGATCCCTACGGCCCATACTATGCCAACTTTGCATCCTCCCAAATGTTCAATATCATGGCTCAGAACAAGCTGCTGGCTCTTCACCAAAGGCTAAGGTTACACCAGAAGTCGATATTTTATTTTGTTAAATTCAGCGCAACAACCCTTTCTCTGTGAATGAATACATGAATGAATGAAAGAACGAACAAACGAATGAATGAATGAAGTATGAATAATGACATTTATGGAGGAGACAAGGGAAGAGAGGACTGGATATGTGTTCATTCATTATTAGAGTGGCTAATAACCTAGATAACCACAAGGTGTGTCAGATTCAATGGAGTGAATGAAAAGCATATCTTCTAGGGAAAAAAATTCCCATTTGAGATAAATTATTTTTGTGGGATATATTGTTTGCTGCTCTCTTTCTATTCTATAGACACAGAAAGAACAAGCTATACTTTCACATAAAATCCACTCAGAAAATGAAACTGATGAATTCTGAGCAGTGTGACAAGAGGGCTTGAACTTTCTCCAGTAGGAGATTTCTGGTGAGTTTCCATCCATTCTTTAGAGATGGATCGTCCATTGCAATCACTATGGTGTCTTCTAGAAAGAACATGGGACCAGGAGATGGGAAGGCTGGATTTGTACCCCCCGAAGGAAGGGGCCACATATTGCTTGTTTTACTTTGCATTCCAGCTCAGTGCCTGGCATATAGTGTATCCTTGACAATGAGGTAACTTCTATGGTTGGTTCTACTGTGTCCTGAATAAGTGTCTCCTGGTCCAGAGCACTTCCAAAAGCAAACACTGAGGCAGAGCTGTGTGTTGAGGCCTCCTCAGGAGGTACAACCCCAAGGCCTTCAGAAAGAGAGGAAAACAGAAAGCAAAATGAAGGTGATACATATGTTACTGAGCCAGCTACAGCTGCTGATTAAGACGCAGCTGGTTCCTAGCCCAGGACACCAGCCAGATGGGCCATGTAGAAGTCCTGAGTCTCAGGACCATCTAGGAGGGGAGAGGAGTTTGTTTTCCAGCTTCTACCTGTGTCTCATCCCCTGGGGCGCTGACTCCCACACACTGCTGTCTGACCCTGCTAGGCAGCTGCTGGAGGGCCCGCTGCATTGCCTATGGCACAGTGCTCGCCTGAGCCCAGAAGCGCTGGGAGCAGGTACAGCCTATGGCCAAGCTGGGTTGAGCTTTGGCATAAGAGCGGCTCTTCCTTTGGAGGCATCATGGAGGCCGTGCCAAAGGCCAACACTCCCAGAGCACCCACCCCTCTGGGCTTAGAGGGTCCATGCATCTCTCCACTGAACAAATGGCTAAGATGCAGGAGGCAGGAAAAGCTAAGTGGATCTGGGGAGGTGATAAACTGGGTCAAGAACAGTGTAGCATCTTAGAAAAGTACTTGACTCAAGGCTCAGCATCAACTCTAAAATGGTGGTCGTATGTATGCCCTCACATATCATAAAGGTGTCATGAGGATAAAATGAGAAATAAGAAACTGCCATCTTCTCATCACTCCTCCTCCTTCTCTTGAATCTACCCCATGAACCTGTGGAGAAAGAAGGCACCCACCCTGTCTATCATTAGGAGCTGCTAAAAAAAAAAGGTGACACAGCCAAAGCAGTATCGCCAACCTCCAGTAGGCCCTCCTCACTGACACGTAGCCCTGGTGCTTTTCCCCATTGAGCTTCCTCTCCCTTTGCATCTTTCCTCACCTCTTCCCCCCCCCCAACTCTTTGCTCTCAGTCCCCCCCCCCCCCCCCCCCCCCCCCCCCCCCCCCCCGGCCAGGACACAACAGGTTTGGTAAGCCCTGAAGTTTGTACAGTATTAAGAGTCCCTTTTAAGAAAAACATTACAAACCTAAAATTTAGTCTGAAAGTGAAGATTTATTTCCATTTTTTTAATGTTTATTTATTTTTGAGACAGAGAGAGACAGAGCATGAACGGGGGAGGGTCAGAGAGAGAGGGAGACACAGAATCGGAAGCAGGCTCCAGGCTATGAGCTGTCAGCACAGAGCCCGACACGGGGCTCGAACCCACGAACTGTGAGATCAGGACCTGAGCCGAAGGCAGACGCTTAACCGATTGAGCCACCCAGGCGCCCCAGAAAGTGAATATTTGTTTCAAATGAGCAAAGAAAGCACACCAAATACTAGAGACTTGGGAATCCGGGTCCTTTTTCCTTTGAGATCTCTTTGCACAACTTACCAGAAATGGTAACTGATTACAACTTGGTTGGTCTTCCTAACCTGGAATACCCAACAGCAGTGTTTTCTCAAACCTTAAAGAACCTATGAACATCTGGGGAACTTGGCAAAATGTAGATCCATTTAGGATTCAGTAGGTCTGGATGGGCTCCGAGTTCTACACATTTGACAATCCCCAGGACATGGTCAGGTGACACTGGTATGGCTGAGTCACAAACCGTACTTCAAGTAGCAAGGCTCCTAACTCTCAGCATTAGCTGGGGCAGGTACAAGTGAAGGTTCTGGAAGCTCAAATCTCATTAACTTCATTGTCTTCAGGTGTAACTCCTCCTCTGCCACTGCCCAAGGGGCAGTTCAAAACGTCAGTATAGGTGTTAAGAAAGTGAATCACTCTAGCAACTGGGTAAAAGATCTTTTCCAATTCTTGCTTTCAACACAAGTGAAGGGAGAAACTAATCCTTCCGTCAATGAATAGATTATGGGAAATGTTGTTTGATACACACACTCTGATTTTTACCATGTAACTCAAAAGCACTGGGAGGAGGTACAGCCTATGATTAAGCTGGATTGAGCTTTAGTATAAGAGTAGCTCTTCCTCTGGAGGCATCATGAGGATCATTTAAAGAATTTAGTGGTATTGCCAGAACAAAAGTCCTTCCATTCTTGTCTACTTATTTCTGTGAAAAGGCTTCTCAGGAGTTACATTAACAAAAGTAAAAAACGGGAAAAGTATTGGTGCAGAACTCTGTCTCATTCTCACAAAAAAATACTGAACTAGGGATACTTAAACTACTTGAAGAAAAACCTTTGCCATCTGTCTCATTATCAGATACATTTCCACTAACTTTTATACACTTAACAATTATGTATTGAATTTTAGATTGCATTATATTGTGTTGACCAACTGTATGAAAATGTGAAAAAGAAATCAATCCAGGGAGCTCCCTGCGTGGCTCAGTTGGTTAATCGTTTGGCTCTTGATATTGGCTCAGGTCATGATCTCCAGTTGGTGAGATCGTGCCCTGTGATGGGCTCTACACTGTCAGCTGTGATACTTGGGATTCGCTCTCTCCCTCTCTCTCTGCCCCTCTCCCAATCACACGTGCTCACTCGTTCTCTCTCTCTCTCTCTCTCTCCCCCAATAAAATAAACATGAAAAAAGAAAGGAAGAAATCAATCCAAAAGAAAAATATTTACTACTTCAAAGTTTATGGTCATAGGCCTTTTTTAAAATTTAATGTCAATGTCTTTATTTTATTGCAAAGACTGCTAAAAAAAAAAAAAGATTGCCAAACATAATGATATATTATGATAAAATTCTGTAGAAGAAATCAAATGACAATAAGATTATACAGGGAAAGAGCAGCATAAAATTTCCAACTTGTTCATGAATATTTCAAGTGAATTACTGAATATCAAATTGTGATTGCATGCTGATTCCACTAGGTATATATTTTTTTAATTTTTTTAAATTTTTTTTTAACATTTATTTATTTTTGGGACAGAGAGAGACAGAGCATGAACGGGGGAGGGGCAGAGAGAGAGGGAGACACAGAATCGGAAGCAGGCTCCAGGCTCTGAGCCATCAGCCCAGAGCCTGACGCAGGGCTCGAACTCATGGACCGCGAGATCGTGACCCGAGCTGAAGTCGGACATTTAACCGACTGAGCCACCCAGGCGCCCCTCCACTAGGTATATTTTAAAGGACAGTACAATAGTTTTATCTTAAAATTTCAATTATTACAATATGCCTGTGATATTGTGGTTTATAATAAGAAATCTATATTTGGTATTCATCACCATTTCTGGCACACAGCTCCTAAGACCCTTGGAATTTCCTAAGTGAAAGAGTGATAGATGTGCCTTTTATGTTAATGAGGTGGCTATTGGAACCCACCTAATGATAGGGACTGGTTGCTAGGAGCACCATGTGAACAGAGGGTTGGAATTTTCAGTCCCACCTACCCACCCCCAACCTCCAGGGAGAGGAGAGAAGTTAGAGATTGAGTTCGATCACCAACGGCCAATGACTTAATCACTCATGCCCATGTAATGAGGCCTCCGTAAAAACCCTCACCCCCTCCACATGCTGAAATTGAATACAAGACCCAAAAGAATGCATAGATAGATATAGATATAGGTATTATTTACAATTATGATGTGAAAGGTTGTTAACATACAACTGTCACGGAGGTTCACATTTCCCAAAACTTGTCAGAGCTTCTGGAAGCATAGGAGGTTTGGGGGTCACAGTTCTTGGAAAGCTGCCCCCACCTCTCATCTCCTGCAGTTTATCCCCCACGGCAGTCTGGCTCTGCTTATGTTCGGCAAAGCCACTCTTGCTCAAGTGACCAATGCTTGGCACTTTATGAATCAAATAGACACCAGCCATATTGGATTAAGGGCCCACCCAACTCCGGGATGACCTCACCTTCATCTGCAATGACCCCATTTCTAAGTAAAATCATATTCCGAAGCAGTGCGCCTTAGGACTTCAACATATATTTTTCAGGGGACACAAGTGCACACAAATAGTGACTGAGTTTTCTTTGATAAACTCCCAAAACCCACTCTCTCCTCTTGACTCTCCAGGTCCTCCTACTTCACTGGCCCCTCAGCCTGTCTCGTTTGCTGGCTCTTCCTCCACCAGCTGACCCCTCAGGGTAGGGTGCCAAGGCCCCCATTCTGAGCTCACATCTCGTTCACAATCTCTCCTCATGGAGGTCATCCATATCTAATACTTTGCATCCCCGCACCGCTAAGTCTTACCCTGCCCTCTCTGCTGAGCCCCAGACCCAACACCCAATTGTCTACTTAACATAGCCTCCACCTATCTCACAGACATCTCTAACCTAGTGCTTCCCAAGTTAACCTCCCCATCCCTGCTCTCATCTGTTCTCCCTCTAGTTCTCTGTGTCTCAATAAATGCCACCCAAATACCCCCAAATGCTCATGCCAGTAATCTAATAATCATCTGGGGGATCTTCCTCCTTAAAATATATCTCAAGAGCATTCTTGGTTCCCCTTGTCAATTGGTTCCCCTTGCCAATTCTCTAATCCAAGCTACTATCATCACTCTGCTGCAAACTGCATTTTGGTTAAAATCCAAAGTCTATTCAAAGCCTTCAAGGTCCCACATGTCATAGTTAATTATTTAGACAAACGCACCTGTGTGAAACGTCACTCTTAACTATATTTGATTAAAGCACAGACATTATGAAGTTAAAAGCTTACTTGTAGATGTCAGTCCACTAGAAATGATAGCTCCAGTTATTAAACTTGTATAGTCCCATTGGACACTAACCAATTTTGTAGCCATTAGAACATTTATTTCTGCATTCCTCGGAATTTCTGGTGACATAAATCCCTGTTCCAGGAATTCTTCTTTCAATTAGTCCTGTGATCCTGCCGGTTCCTTCATTGATTAACAAGAGTAAAACTTTTGACATGTGCTCTTTCTGTATTTGAAAGCAGGTAATGTTTTTAACTTTCCCCAAATGGGACTTTGCTTGGAGATGGTCAAACATGTCCAGGTAGACTCTGTGCCAGAACAAATTAAACCGTGCTATCCAAGAAGTGTTTCTCATAGGTTCATCTTTTCTAGGACCCAGAGGGATTCTCCAGCACAGTAGAACTTTTACTTTTGCTAACTCTGTTTCTTTCTTTTTTTAACTTGATGCTGAGCCCTTCCTTTTGCTTTTGGATCTTGACCAAATTTGGTTCTGGTTCTGGTTTGTGTGGGAAGCTGCAAACTCTTTGTCCAAGTGGCTATGACTTCATACATAGCAGATAAGTTACCAGCAGCAGCAGCAGCATTAGGAGAATGATGGCTGGGAATCTGGTTTAATGGTTTGGCAATTTAGTGAGGTGTGTTGGTTGAGTTGGTGAAAAACAACAGAGTATCCAATTTGTTAGTCTTTTCTTTATCCTTGCCTATATGTGATCTCAGATGAAGAATGGTTCTTTGAGAGCAAGACAGGTGAGGCGTCATGTGTCTGTGTTCACTCTGACCTGTGGGACCTTGAACTACATTCTCTTTGGATACCTGTGTATCTGAACCTGGAAAAGGTCTCTACCTCTCCATAAATATTCTCCTACCACTAGAGGTTATTATTAAATTAGATTATAACACCTCTTAAAGAACTTCTGTTTGATTGGTTTATGGAAATAAATATGTATGTACATGTCAATAATTTGCCAAAATTTTCAGAAAATAAAGAAACTCAGTTTCTAATACTTTTATTATGATAGCCTTTTTAAGTAAAACTAAACAAAAGAAACCACTGGCTCAGAAGCTTCTTTTAAAAGAAATTCAGGTTCCCATATTTAAAGTGAATTTTAGACAAGTCAGACTTATTTAATAATTTTGATTAAAAAAAAAACAAGTAACACCAACTATATATCTTTTCTTTGATATCAGTGTGGCATGTTATCAGTGAAGCACATTATACAAATCATATGGGTTTTTTTTATTTGTTTTTTTAAGAGCTTAGTTAATCTGATTCCTTAAATGATTTATATCAGTTTATTGATCAGATAACTAACATCTGTATAATGTTTAGCAATGTAAAAAACATAAAATTGTGTATTCAACTAAATTAAAAGATGATTCTAACATTTTTGTAAAAGTAATTTTAAAAATAGTATCTAAGGTACTTAGATAATTTTTCATCCTAGACTACAATTAAATTAAGTTAATTAATGGAGAATGTTTGGGTATCAAGATAATTTCTATGTGAAATAAAATACTGAAACATAGTTAACTAAGCCACACACACACACACACACACACACACACACACGCACACACACACACACGCCAAATACACACATCCCATGATGTATATATCAACACATTCCGAAAGTATAGCCATTCTATAGCTTAGAAAAACCAAGACCAAAAGTGTACTTAGTCAGGATATCCAGGACTCTCTCTAGTGCAAAAGGAGGAAACTTCATGAAAACAGATGGCTAATTCAAGATTCTCAGAATAAGAATTAATTATAAAGGAGTGAATGAATTAATGAGTCAGTAACATTAGTATTGATGTTAATGTTCCATTTTCTCATGGATGTATAATAGAGTTTGTTCTCTTTCTTTAATAAAGTTTGTCACCTTTCTGCTAGAGATACTCCCTCCCCCCAACCCATCCCCCTTCCTATCTCCAAAACACTTGCCCTTGTTTTCCTCACTGTCCATTCATAACACCAAATGGCCAGTAGATAACTGACTAAGACACAGACTCAAGAGTACCTAAGTTTGGGCTACCCGATTGCTGAGTTTCTATCCAGAACCTTGCTCTCTGGGTTGGCTTATTTCCAAAGCCAACTGTCTTTGTAGTATGTTGATTATTGTCTAACTGACCTTCTCCTGAAAAAGAGAGAATGTATTTTGGAAAAAAAAAAGTTTTTAACTTTTGCATAACTTTGATACAGAAACAAAATGTATTTCAAATTAAATATTTTACAGAAAACCTTTCTTTTGATGAATATTCAAATTTATTGGTAAGACGATCATCATAGTAAACCATTTTAATGGCAAAGCAGAAAGTGCCTGCTACTTTTTCCATATTTCCTCTACGAATATTCCAGTCTCACACTTATTTTTGCTAAAACTCTTCTTGCCTTCCTATCAGCCCCTCTTCACCCCCTAATACATCCAAGCATTTGACCTGCCTTTTGGCATCTGCAACCAAGATAGCAGTGCACCTGTTTCCCTTTAATCTCTACTCCTACTGCTGCTAACCTAGTCTAGGCCAGAGTTACATCTAACCTATACTGTGACATTGTCCTAACCCATCTGCCTGACTCCAGTGCTATCGCTCCTTTAACCTAGCTTCCCTCACCCCATTCCCAAAAATCTGCAGCCTTAATTATGTACACAAAACCCATCTACAGTCACGTAACTACTCTGCTCACAGAATAAAACTCAAATCCTATCTTGGAACTTAAGACCTCCTACCATCTGGCCCAACCTTCATCTTCCCTTGTTTATAGGTTTTATAGATTCCGCACACTTTCCAAACGTTCTGCTTCTGTTCGCAGAGTTCCCTTTGCTTAGAAAGCCCTTCTTTTCTCCTACCCACACCCCATCTGTGTTTTTGCGTGTTTAAACTATTCCTTGTCCACAGCTTTCTCTAAGAGTGTTTTCTGATCCTTCTTGTGTCTGTTAAGAAAAATGGTCTAAAACTTTACATCGAAACATTCCTAGAAACATTAACTTAACCTTCTCCTCTGTGTATGATCATTTACTGCCCTTGCTTTCTACTTGGTGTCAGTGGATTCCTTTGAGCCAGTAATGTCTCTACACTGATAAGTTTTAACTCTTGTAAGAGAATTTTAATACTTTGTCCTGTTTCCCCTTTTCTCAACTGATTTTTCTTGGGATTCAGGATTTAGAATAACATCCCCAAGAAATGTCACTTTGGAACTCCCATATGAAAACACTACTTCCAAAGTCACATATAATAGGCTCATATAAAGATTATTTAATTATCTCGGGGAATTCCTGCATTTGAATTTGCTATTTACTATTAATTAAGAATCTTCGACTGTGTGGAATTACTATTTACTTGCAGATTTTATTCTGGAAGAAAACATAATCTTCGAGGTTATGATTTTATTGCCCTATAGGACATTAACTAATTTTGTACCTAACCTACCCGTCATATTTTAACATTCTTTTCTCAAAGTGCCAATAAATACCCAATTCCTCAAAATGATCTTTGGACCAGCTTTATCATTTTAATAGTTCTTTCACTAATGAGTTAATAAAACTCTGACTCATGTCATTCTCTATTTGCATGAGAATCATGTTTTTAACTTTTTAAAAAATTATACTTTAACACTATCATTGGGAAGTACTTTATATGACTCCTCTTGATTTGCATAAAATATCCCTTACTTATAGTTTTCTCTGTCGTCTATTTTATTAAACTGTCGGCTCCTGGAGGTCAGGGAGGGCCTGAATTCTCTAGAGATTGCACATGGTACCTTGTAAATGGTAGATGCCCAATAAATACCTGTTAAATATAAGAAGTATAAATGAAAAACTATTATATAAAGTATCTTAGGAAATCATTTTAATTGGCAAAATTGTTTTTGTCATATCTTGTTCAAACACATAGATTCCTTCCACATATTTAATTAGAAACAACATTTCGGATGCTGTTAATTAGCATGTTAACTTTGACATATTCTTTTAATTTCCAAAAGTTGTCTAAGCAGCTATAATTATCACTAAGGGAAAAAGACCAGTATGTTCACGATCATGTTTTTAATATTTGTTCTTATAAATAATTGGGTAACTCAAAATAAATGATTAAAATAGTTAAATATTCATTGAAAGCAAATTGGAAAATTTCCAATATAACGGTATAACAAAACAAATATTCCTTATTAATATATAAAAATACTTAAGGCAATAATTTTACGTCTTAGGTTTTTGTTTTTGTTTAATTTCCACCAAGTTCTTGAGGGATGAGACCATCTGCGTCAACATAACTCAGCCATTAGGACTGAAAACTGAGACCGTCTATATTAATATGACCTGATTGTTCCAGGTAATTTATACCTTGGAAGAGAAAGACTGGAAACCAATAATTAACCTCACCATTTGTTTCAGGAAATGCTTACAAGTCAATTTATCAAGGCAGACAGTTTGCTCATCTGGGCAAACAGCTCCCCTGTCAGAACAAAGATTTCCTTCCCTATTCAAAGAGCTTGCTCATCAGAACCTTGCTTTGCCATATATGTTCACCACACCTAAATTTTTATGTCATTGGCCTCACCCAGTCCCTGCTTTGAAAGACCCATCTTAAACATTTGGCCCAGACCTCAAAATCCCTTTGGAAGAAATCCTTCCCTAACTTCCTCCAAGATAAGATGACAATCTCCTTTGCGGTGGGAAGTTTAGTGAACTCAGCTTTGCTTAATCAACCGGTCTTTGGGCAGAAGTCATTTCACATGCTGTAATCAAAGGTCACCAGAGAACTATCTAGCACCTAAAAAGCCAGTGTTGTATCAAACATTACGACAGTTTTCAAATTATCCTGTGGTTACTTTTCAAATTATTCTGCTGTGACTCATTGGCTGATACTGAATACTGCATGTTAAAGACAGAGTTAGGCCACTCGAGGATACTTGAAATTTATAGATAATAATGCTACAGCAATGTAATCAGAACAGTGCTAGGCAAGTGGTAGGTCTTCCTTATGCCTCTCCACCACCATGCAATGCCTCCCACAGAGAAGATGGAAACACGAATGAGTTTGAAATGGTTGGACACTACACAATGCTTACTGCTCAGAATTGGCTCCAGACAAAATTTTAGAATAGAGAGTTTGTCTTTGATATTTCAACTTTCTTTTCTTTATGGTTTGTTATCTCTCCACTCTTTCAGGAAAACAAAGCCTTTCTGCAGGCCTCGTGCTTCTCTTTCTCACAAGCCTGGACCACTCACACCTTGGTATGACTGGCTTTCCAACAGCATTTTATCTTCCCTACGTCTCCCCTTCCCCTGCTTTAAAACCCAGCCATTGGCTGTGCTGCCTCATCCATTATACTTTCTCCCAAGATATTTTCGTTTGAAATATTTATTTCTATTGATACAGTGAAAGAGTTTATCCCCACTTAAAGGAATTTCAGAATAAAAAACTAAGTTTTGGCAGGATCAGAGAATTCTCTTCATTCATTTCATTTAATGTATCCTTTTAGTATCTATGAAATCCTGGTCATACTGACACTAAGGTAATTGAGATTACTGTAATGAAATGGGAAAAAACATCCAGTAGGAAGAATAAACTAAGATACTATAGGAAGCAACCAGATAAATCCAGAAACTGTGACATTCTGGAGGACAATTGCCCCAGTCACATCAGCAATTCAGAGTCATTAAAAAAGAAGACTGTTCTATTCTAGATTGGGGGTAAACAAATCTTTTTTGAAAAGGGCCAAATAGAAACACTTCAGACTTTGTGGGCTACATGGCCTATGTCATGACTACTCAACTCTTCCTTTATAGAGTGAAAGCAGTCATGGACGGCTCTAAATAAATGAGTGTCTGTGTTCCCACAAAACTTTATTTATAAAAACCAGCAGCCTGATGAATTTGGCCAGCAGCCCTTGTTCTAGATTACAGACTTAACATAACAACAGGATGCAACAGACAGTCCTGATGGAGATTCTTCTTGGGAAGCTTTAAAGACATGTTGGGTATAATTAGGGCAATTTAATGTGGCTTGGATACTAGATGGGATAGTTTCATTTACATGGAAAAATAGAAAATGTCAACTGACAAAAACAAATCATTCATACACATTATATATACTATTTCATTTTTTTAAAAAATGTATATGTATATGGGGCACCTGGGTGGCTCAGCTGGTTGAGCATTCGACTCCTGATTTCAGCTCAGGTTGTGGTCCCAGGGTCGTGGGATTGAGCCCTGCACTGGGTTCCATGCTGAGTATAAAGCCTGCTTAAGACTCTCTCTCTTATTCCCTATGCCCCCTCCCCCACTCGGGCTCTCTCTGTCTCTAAAAAAAATATATATATATATATATATATATACGTATATATACATATATACGTATATATATATGTATATATATATGTATAAAAATTTACAACTATATTCATTATAGTGCTACTAGTGTTGGGAATATAGTATTTTAATCTTCTTTTTTCTTTTTTTATTGAGGTATAGTTGGCACATAATGGTACATTAGTTTCAGGTGTACAACATAGTGATTCAACCATTCTATACATTATGGTATGCTCACCACAAATGTAGCTACCGTCTGTCACCATGCAATGCTATTACGATACCACTGACTGTATTCCCTATGCTGTGCCCTTTCATCCCTGTGACTTATTCATTCCGTAACTAGAAGCTTGTATCTCCCACTCCCCTTCACCTACTTTTGCCCATTCCCCGACCCCACTCTCCATTGGCAACCATCAGTTTGTTCTCTGTATTTACGGGTCTGTTTCAGCTTTTTTTATTTGTTCGTTTGACTTTTAGATTCCACATATAAGTGAAATCATATGGTATTTGTCTTTCTCTGTCTGACTCATTTCACTTAGCGTAATACCCTTTAGGTCCATCCATGTGGTCACAAATGGCAAGATCTCATTCTTTTTTATGGCTGAGTAATATTCCACTGTGCATTTATACCACATCTTTCTTTTAAATTCCAGTATAATTAGCATACAGTGTTATATTAATTTCAGATGTACACTAGAGTGATTCAACAATTCTATATATTACTCATTGCTCACCATGATAAGTGTACTCTTAATCCCCATCACCCATTTACCCATCCCTCACCCACTTCTCTCATAGCCATCAGTTTATCTGTGTATTAAGAGTCTGTATTTTGTTCATTTCTTTGTTCATTTGTTTTGTTTCTTAAATTTCACACACAAGTAAAAATCACATGATATTTGTCTTTCTTCCACTTATTTTACTTGGCATTATACCCTCTAGATCCATCCACATTGTTGCAAATGGCAAGATTTCATCCTTTATTATGGCTGAGTAATATTCCAGTGTGTGTGTGTGTATGTACATATATGTGTGTGCATGTATATATGTGCACATACATACACACACACACACACACACACCACATCATCTTTATTCATCTATTGATGGACACTTGATTGCTTCCATATCTTGCTATCATAAATAATGCTGAAATAAACATAAGAAGGGCATATATCATTTTGAATTACTGTATTCATTTTCTTTGGATAAATAGTCAGGAGTGGAATTATTGGATCATATTTACTGGTATTCTTATTTTTAATTTTTTGAGGAAACGCCATACTGTTTTCCAGGGTGGCTGCACCAATTTACATTCCCACCAACAGTTCACAAAGGCTCCTTTTTCACCACATCCTCGTAAACATTTGTTATATCTCATCTTTTTTATTTTAGCCATTCTGACAGATGTGAGGTGATATCTCATTGTGGTTTTTGATTTGCATTTCCCTGATGATTAGTGATGTCGAGCATCTTCTCATGAGTCTGTTGGCCATCTGTATGTCTTCTTTAGAAAAATGTCTATTCAGGTCCTCTGCCCATTTTTAATGGGACTATTTGTTTTTTCTGGGGTTGGGTTATGTATGTTCTTTCTATGTTTGGGATATTAAACTTTTATCAGAAAATATCATTTGCAAGTATCTTCTCCCATTCTGTAGGTTGTCCTGTTTTAATTTTTTTATTTTTATTTAAAATTTTTTACAATTTATATTCACTAATTTTGTAATAAAGTCCACTTTTAATTTTTAAAAAAGCAGAAGAAAATGATTTACTCAAAATCATAAAAAATTAGTATGTTCCTTGAGTGATTAAAATGAAGAGAGCCTTGGGGCACCTCGGTGGTTCAGTCGGTTAAGTGACTGACTTCGGCTCAGGTCATGATCTCAGGGTTCATGGGTTTGAGCCCCATGTTGGGCTCTGTACTGAATGCTTGCTCGGAGCCTGGAGACTGCTTCAGATTCTGTGTCTTCTTCTTTCTCTGCCCCTCCCCTGCTTGTACCCTGTCTCACTCTGTCTCTGAAAAATATATAAATTTAAAATAAAATAAAATAAAATAAGATAAAATAAAATAAAATAAAATAAAATAAAATAAAATAATGAAGAGAGCCTTAAAATTGCATGTTTTAATTTCTGTATAATTTTGATGATAGGAATATAAATAAGCTAGTTGCATTTCAAAATATATTTTGTAGAATGAACTGAAACAAAGATGATTCCACAAACAAATAAATCTCCAATAGTTTTATTTATTATTTTTTAAACATGAACTTTATTGTCAAATTGATTTCCATACAACACCCAGTGCTCATCCCAACAGGTGCCCTCCTCAATACCCCTCACCCACCCTCCCCTCCCTCCCACCCCCCATCAACCCTCAGATTGTTCTCAGTCTTTAAGAGTCTCTTATGGTTTGGCTCCCTCCCTCTCTAATTTTTTTTCTTCCTTCCCCTCCCCCATGGTCTTCTGTTAAGTTTCTCAGGATCCACATAAGAGTGAAAACATATGGTATCTGTCTTTCTTTGTATGACTTATTTCACTTAGCATAACACTCTCTAGTTCCATCCATATTGTTACAAAAGGCCATATTTCATTCTTTCTTGTTGCCATGTAGTATTCCATCGTGTATGTAAACCACAATTTCTTTATCCATTCATCAGTTGATGGACATTTAGGCTCTTTCCATAATTTGGCTATTGTTGAGAGTGCTGCTATAAACATTGGGGTACAAGTGCCCCTATGCATCAGTACTCCTGTATCCCTAGGGTAAATTCCTAGCAGTGCTATTGCTGGGTCATAGGAGAGATCTATTTTTAATTTTTTGAGGAACCTCCAAACTGTTTTCCAGAGCGGCTGCACCAGTTTGCATTCCCACCAACAGTGCAAGAGGGTTCCCGTTCCTCCACATCCTCGCCAGCATCTATAGTCCCCTGATTTGTTCACTTTAGCCACTCTGACTGGCATGATCTCCAATTGTTTTAGATATTTTTCTATTTTTTTATGGTTCTTGGAACTGTCCTCAAGAGAATAAGAAATAGATTCCACACAAATTTGTGACTTATAAATCACATTTATTATTGCTCACAGGAAATTTCATACTTAATATATGCAATGAATTATGTGTAGCAATAAATGTGTGTCATTAAAATATATATATAGCCATTAACTCTGGATTTTACATTTTATTAAAGGAATTCTGTAATGCATTTCTAAGTGGTTGTCATTTAACATATCTAAGGTATTTACACAAGGTAAGTATTTCCAAGTAAAGTGTATCATTGACTCTGTTTTTATTTTTTTCACTTCATTATTTTCTTCCTGTAATAAATTTGAGACTATAATTGCAATCGTGTATAGGTGTATTTTCGTGGCACCAGTCATTCCGTTCGAAGGAGCCTCCGTGGCAGGTGAGGACAACTTACTACAAAGGCTACGTGTACCTTTCCTGCACCGTGGAAGAGGGGCTTCCACACCAACACAATGAGTTGTCTCAGATAACACATTAGACCCCTGTGGACTTCACGTTTCCTCTTTGACAATGAAGGAGCTTGGATGATTTCCTCTCTAAAGGCCCAGTTAGCACTGGTAGGTCATGGCCTCCTAATTGTATAGCTTGTCCATCTTCTTTTATCTTCCCTTTTCCAATAAGATGAAGGAACAGACTCTACATTAAGCACAGCGCAGCTGGCCCCTTCTCTCCCAGTCTCCATGCCTTCATTTATCCTCCGGGTATCCAAAGCTGCCCCACCCTCACCCCTGCCTGACTGCCCAGATCTGTTTCATCCTTGCCAGCTTTGTAGGGCGCACCAGGTCCTACATTTGCACCCCTACACGCACAACGAGTGAAAAATGATTGAGTTTCCCTTCCTACCCCCTCTTCTGAAAAGTCTCTGCACTTGGTGAAGCCATGCTAAGGTCAGATATCATTGCCAGGCCAACAGGCTGGGGTTATGAATCCTCACCTTCAAACTCAGAAGCTCATGCTGTTAAGCTCCGCACAATGACATCACCACACGCATGAGTTCTCATCTTCTCCCAGTTTTCTCTTTTCCAGCCTATACTCTGCTTTCTGTTTTCTCCCTTTGAAAACCCAGCAAAGAAGCAATCCATATCTAGCTATTTGGCACTCAGAGAAAATAATTTTTAATGCCATGCTCCTTCATAAATCATAGCCATTTTTAGTACTCTTAGGAATATTCATAAAGTGAAATTAATAATAATAATGGCCACAGAAGAAATAGAGACAGTGAACACTTTCTTTTATGAAGCTTTTCCTATAAAATCATGCCCCCCAAATTAGAATAATAAAAAGATAAAATAAGTATTGCCATAGATAATACGCAAAAGTTCGCTGTATTGGGTTGAATCGTGGTTCCTCCAAAGATATGTCCAAGTCCTGACCCCTGGTACCATGGTCTTTGGAGATGTGATTAAGTGAGGAATCTCCAGATCCATATATCCAAGGATAAGTGTCCTTATAAGAAGAGGAGAAAAACACAGACACAGGGGGAGAAGGCTTACGAGAAAGCAATGGCAGAAAATGGGAGAGCGCCCGCAGCCACAAGAGTCTAGGAGAGACGCATGAAACATATTCTGCCTCCAGAGCCTCTAAAAGGAACCAACCCTTCCAACAGTTTGATTTCAGCTTTCTGACCCCCAGAACTATGAGAAAATAAATTGCTGTTGTTTTAAGCTCCCCAGTTTGTGGTAGGAAACCAATACAGTAATGGATTAGTACTTTTGATTAGTACTAGTTCATACACACACACACACACACACACACACACACACACACATTTTAAAAGATCGAAAGATTTATGCATATATATTGATTTATCACCGTAATGGATAATAGTGCAACAGCTTCTCTTTTCAATTCTTAACTGCAAACTTGCCAATGATTTCATCAACATTGATCTTCACATAATCATGTTTGATAAAAAACACAATGAGATTTGTCCACCCAGTCTCAATCACGGTTGATTGAATCACACTTTATTTTATTTTATTTTAGATGAGCTTCTTTTACATTAAACTGCAGACCTACAAGTGATTAAAAAAAAAAGCCTTCAACGCAAGAGTAAGTTGGGTCGAGAGTTATAAAAATCCTATTTCGCGTTAAATTCCAGAAACCATAACACTATCCATGTCTTCGCTTTCCTTTCTCGCAGCTTTTAAGTTTTTCTGTCGAAAAAACTTATACACAAATAAAAACTCCAAGTGGCCACATTAGGGAGGCAGAGTGTTGTCACTGTTTACTTTGAGTCTGCTCTTCAATATCTAGTATCAAGGGGAGGAAGGCACAAACCTTGCACAAACCCAGAGCTCAAGCTTTACCCTGAAAGGAATATGATAGGTGAGTCTGCCCATGGTGCAGGATGACTGTTTAACTGTGAATTCTCCATATTAACCTCTGCACAGAAAACATTTTTCATTAAAAACTACAGAATTTGGTGTACCTGGGTGGCTCAGTCGGTTGAGCGTCCGACTTTGGCTCAGGTCACGATCTCACAGTTCGTGGGTTCGAGCCCCACATCGGGCTCTGTGCTGACAGCTCAGAGCCTGGAGCCTGCTTTGGATTCTGTGTCTCCCTCTCTCTCTGCCCCTCCCCCGCTTATGCTCTGTCTCTGTCTCAGAAATAAACATTAAAAAACATTTTTTTAATAAAAAGTACAGAATATACATGTACTCATTGGAAGCTTATATATGTATTTTAAAAGTTCTACGGTAATTGCAGCAAATGGTTAGATCTTAAAGCAGCACCACATTTGGGGGGAAGACTAGTTGCTGATCATCGACAAGGTTTTTTGTGTTTTTTTTTTCCAATATATGAAATTTATTGTCAAATTGGTTTCCATACAACACCCAGTGCTCATCCCAAAATGTGTCCTCCTCAATACCCATCACCCACCCTCCCCTCCCTCCCACCCCCCATCAACCCTCAGTTTGTTCTCAGTTTTTAACAGTCTCTTATGCTTTGGCTCTCTCCCACTCTAACTTCTTTTTTTTTTTTTTCCTTCCCCTCCCCCATGGGTTTCTGTTACATTTCTCAGGATCCACATAAGAGTGAAACCATATGGTATCTGTCTTTCTCTGTATGGCTTATTTCACTTAGCATCACACTCTCCAGTTCCATCCACGTTGCTACAAAAAGCCATATTTCATTCTTTCTCATTGCCACGTAGTATTCCATTGTGTATGTAAACCACAATTTCTTTATCCATTCATCAGTTGATGGACATTTAGGCTCTTTCCATAATTTGGCTATTGTTGAGAGTGCTGCTATAAACATTGGGGTACAAGTGCCCCTATGCATCAGTACTCCTGTATTCCTTGGGTAAATTCCTAGCAGTGCTATTGCTGGGTCATAGGGTAGGTCTATTTTTAATTTTCTGAGGAACCTCCACACTGCTTTCCAGAGCGGCTGCACCAATTTGCATTCCCACCAACAGTGCAAGAGGGTTCCCGTTTGTCCACATCCTCGCCAGCATCTATAGTCTCCTGATTTGTTCATTTTGGCCACTCTGACTGGCATGAAGTGATATCTGAGTGTGGTTTTGATTTGTATTTCCCTGATGAGGAGCGACGTTGAACATCTTTTCATGTGCCTGTTGGCCATCCGGATGTCTTCTTTAGAGAAGTGTCTATTCATGTTTTCTGCCCATTTCTTCACTGGGTTATTTGTTTTTCGGGTGTGGAGTTTGGTGAGCTCTTTATAGATTTTGGATACTAGCCCTTTGTCCGATATGTCATTTGCAAATATCTTTTCCCATTCCGTTGGTTGCCTTTTAGTTTTGTTGGTTGTTTCCTTTGCTGTGCAGAAGCTTTTTATCTTCATAAGGTCCCAGTAATTCATTTTTGCTTTTAATTCCCTTGCCTTTGGGGATGTGTCGAGTAAGAGATTGCTACGGCTGAGGTCAGAGAGGTCTTTTCCTGCTTTCTCCTCTAGGGTTTTGATGGAAATCAGTTGCATTCTTATACACTAACAATGAAGCAACAGAAAGACAAATAAAGAAACTGATCCCATTCACAATTGCACCAAGAAGCATAAAATACCTAGGAATAAATCTAACCAAAGATGTAAAAGATCTGTATGCTGAAAACTATAGAAAGCTTATGAAGGTAATTGAAGAAGATATAAAGAAACGGAAAGACATTCCCTGCTCATGGATTGGAAGAATAAATATTGTCAAAATGTCAATACTACCCAAAGCTATCTACACATTCAATGCAATCCCAATCAAAATTGCACCAGCATTCTTCTCAAAACTAGAACAAGCAATCCTAAAATTCATATGGAACCACAAAAGGCCCCGAATAGCCAAAGTAATTTTGAAGAAGAAGACCAAAGCAGGAGGCATCACAATCCCAGACTTTAGCCTCTACTACAAAGCTGTAATCATCAAGACAGCATGGTATTGGCACAAAAACAGACACATAGACCAATGGAATAGAATAGAAACCCCAGAACTAGACCCACAAACGTATGGCCAACTAATCTTTGACAAAGCAGGAAAGAACACCCAATGGAAAAAAGACAGTCTCTTTAACAAATGGGGCTGGGAGAACTGGACAGCAACATGCAGAAGGTTGAAACTAGACCACTTTCTCACACCATTCACAAAAATAAACTCAAAATGGATAAAGGACCTGAATGTGAGACAGGAAACCATCGACAAGGTTTAAAATTGGTGATCCACTGTGATGACAAAGCACAGCCGGGCTGTTAGTTTAATCGTATTATTGTTTACAGGTTCTCTGTAAAGAATGCACTACCTAATTGCCTGTACCCATAGGGACCTCTCCTTCTGTTTTTCACCATCATGAAGGACAAGAAAAAGAAGAGAAACTTGTATTCATTTCCTAGGTCTGCCAAAACAAAGTATCACCACGTGGGTGGCTTAAAACAATGGAAATGCACTCTCTCTCAGTTCTGAGACTCTGAGTCCCTCTGTCCCTTTTCCTAGCTTTTGCTGGTGGCTGCTGGCCTTGTCATATCTTGGCTTGCAACAGCAAGACCCTGCAGCTCTGCCTCTGAGCTCACATGGCCTTCCCTTGTGTGTCTGTGCCGGTGTCCAAATTTCCCTCTTCCCAAAGGAACCAGTCATACTGGATTAAAGACCCACCCTATGACTTCATCCTAACTCAATTACATCTACAAATGACATCTATTTCCAATAGGGCTGCATCCACAGGTACTAAGGGGTTAGGACTTCAATGTATCTCTTTAGAGGACACAACTCAACCCTCAACAAAAGTTGACAATTTCTCAGTGCTTATTTACTGTGCAACATTTTGAATTTTATAGGGAAAGACCACTCGGGGTAGCTCCTCACTGACCCCACAGATGGTTCACTTGAGATGATAACAATAATTCCTTTTAATAACAACATACTCAAGGGGTTTGATATATATACACACACACACACATATTTCAAAGTTTTTAATATATATAAATATATATATATATTTTAAAATATATAAATAAATATGTATTGAATATAATATATAGTATTATATATTAAAGTATACATAGTATACATATTACATATATATATATTAAAAACCTTGAATTATTGATTTCTCCAAGCCATTTGCAAGAGTCATAGAATTTTGTCTCATTTATTAACATATTTGCTTTTCTTTGGAGGCTTTTTTCCTATCTTAGTGGGAATATTTCTGAATTGCCTTATATTAGTATTCTCATTTTTTTGCCACATATACTTACCCTTTTCCCTCTAAATTTTAATCTTAAATAATTTAGAGTCTTTTAAAAATTTACTAATAATTTGTCTTTTTTTTACTTAATAAGACTTCCCCATATACCTTTAACTTCTCTATGAAGCCTTCAGTAATTAAATATTTTTTTTCCCTATCCATCTTTTCAAAAGGTTAGGAGGCCATTTAGCCGAAGTTATGAGATCTTGCAAAATTCTGCCCTTTCTCCATATATAAAATGTTCGTTCTTTTATACTTTGCTTCCCAATTTTCTTAAAAACTCAACATCATATCTTTTTCCCCCCACTTTCTATTTAGGATTGTATCGATATTTGGGTCCCTCAATTTTTCTATTTCATCAGTTTAGTCCCTATTTCCACAACACTAACAACTAGAGGGTTCACTAAGCCATACATACAGGAGGCAATCCCTTCCCAGTATGGCTATCTGCCAAGACCCTTGACTTCATCATGTAATAAAAGTAATATTAATGGAATTTTCTGTATGCGTAATTTATAACCTGACTACTGCCTAAAATGTTTTCAGAGAATTAATAGAGAAATTAGATATTTAATAATCACATTTATTGAGACAAAAAGAACCTTTTTCATGGTGGAGAGGTTTATCATGTGGATTCTTATCTGAATGAATGACTTTGGACATTCACTTAATTTTAGAGAAGATGAAATGTTTCTCATGCTTGTACTTAACGTTTCAATGCCACCCTCACACTCAAATTGAGCTGAACATATAAAGCTGATTAATTGAAGGCATTTCTAGCAGGAACAATCAGAGGTAAAGTTTTTTCATGATCTAAGAAGAGGAAATCAAGAATCTGGGCATCCTCCGTGTAGACTGGTGACTTGAGGGCTCTCAAGAGTAAAGACCAGGGTCTAGCAGGAAACAGGATTCACCCTGGGTGATTCAAATATGGAGGTTCAATAGGAGAGACTTCTTACCGAGTTTTGGGAAGGATTAAAGGAACAGACAAGGAACGGTGAGGCCCAAAAGAACAGCAACAGGTGGGAGTTTTTTCAACCCTAAAACTGGAGGGACAAGAAAGGAATTTGTGTTGAAGAAGCTCAGTGAGAGCTGAAGCTTTGGAAGAAATAGTGTGGCCGTGGTCATCAAAGGAATCAGCTACTGGGAGAGACCGGCTAATGTGCAATCCAGTCTGAAGTATGCTGACCTCTCTCTCTCGATCCTCTGAGCTCCTGCTCGTGCTTCCCTATGGTCAAACTTAACTAGAAAGGTGAAGGAGCTCCAGGATCCTTGCCCACAGTACCAGCCACCTCGAGCAAAGAGCAGGACAGAGAAGGCTAGAGAGTAAATTTGAAGTTGCCTGGGGAATGGAGTCCAGCCAAGGTAGCACAGTTAGCACAACAGCACGTTGAATTAGCTCATTGGCAGAAACTGATAAACCATGACTGGCTTCCATTGTATTGGCTACGTACAGGCATCATTTGACAGACATCATTTGTATCATTTGTGTACAGGGATCATTTAGAACCCTTCACATTTGCAACTGAAACTGAATAAAGTGGCATAATTTCAAGTCCCTCGAGTTTAATTTCAAACTGTAAAATTCGCACATTATTCAAGATTATTGAAAAGCAGAAAATAAGAGTGAATAAAATACCAATGAGGACTTGACCCACATGTGAATCACTTTTGAAGTCACCAAGACAGGCCAGGGGCGTGTATGTTCTCAGTGTAACCAACTGTTGTCGGTAATAGTTATCTGATCTAAATGTACCTTCTGGTTATGCAGTCCACCACTGAAAACCATGAACGCTCCCAGGCAATACTCAAAGTGTATTCTCTCATTTTATCTCACCAGACTCTCACAAAAGTGGTGGGACAAGTAGGACAAGAAAGCAGAGAGCTATAAAGCTCTGATACAAGGCAGACCCTTCAAATGTATGACTTCATGCATTGTGCCCAAATCCCTGAGAGGAGGTCAAGTGCTCAAGGTAATTAATTGTGCCTCTAGTAATAGACAAAACCAAGCTCAGAACCCAAGTCAGCCTACTCTCAAGTTCTTTCCATTTTACCACCTCTTTTAAAACTAAGGACGTAGGCTCAGAGATGCCATCTATCATATCAAAACTGACATAGGAAGAGATAGAGCCCAGAGCAGAAGCCTTAGCCAGTGCAGTCTCTGGTATACTGCACGTAGACAAAATGGCCATCAGGAAAGGCTGGATGTGCAGCAAGAGGGAAACCAGCCTGGAAGAAAAATGAGGAGGCTCTAAACAGCAGGGACCACCTCCTCTATAATTACTGACTGCATTGTCTTGGGGTACGATATGCAATGTGGCCACTGGGGTTATCTGTGACCTCAGAAACGGTGTGCCCTCTCCCAGAGTTCTCTCTTTTGGGGAAAACCATCTGGTTCACTCCACTCTGGTCCCGATGCAATTCAAAGAGGACATAGAGAAATTATGGCCCTAGTTTATGCTATGGTGGTAAACTGTGAGGAAACTGTGGTAAAGACAATACTGTAGTGTCTTAAATGAAAAAAAGAAAAGAAACAAACAAAAAATAATGGGATTTTCCATGACAATGAAACATTAACATAAGGATATGTAAAACTAGGAATAAAAAAAGAGTGAATATGAAGACCTAAAATTAAATGAAAACCAGAGACCCTGAAGAATATGCACCGTAGTGTAAATATCATGCCCTTTAATACAACTGCCAACTTCAAAATAGATTGTTATTGAAAGGCCAGTGTGGTGAACAACCATACTATTTGGCAGTGAGAGGGGGCCTTTGTCACTGCATATGAGATCTGATTAGGCTGACGCCACAAACAAGGACACTGTTTGTTATTTCAAATAGGTGGTCTCCATTTTTGGTATATGATTGTTATAAATTCTATATGATCGGTGAAGAAACTTGGGTTGGCATTTTAAACAAAGGAACTGTTATCAAACACATTAATGAGGACCCAGTTCTACTTTTCTTCCCGCTGGTAACCAATATTTTTAAGCCCTTTGTTTTACAGTCACTGGTGCCTCATGGGAAGTGGAAGTGGAGCTGAATGTTACAAATATCAATTTCAAAATCGATTCAAATTCAAAAAATAAAAAATGTTTTATTTTTGTAAGTGGAATTTATCTAGAAATTGCATCGTACTTACAGGATAAAAGCTTTGTTCGCGGAATAAAATTCAAAGAATTAAAAACCTAGAGATCTGGGGCCGCCTGGGTGGCGCAGTCGGTTAAGCGTCCGACTTCAGCCAGGTCGCGATCTCGCGGTCCGTGAGTTCGAGCCCCGCGTCGGGCTCTGGGCCGATGGCTCGGAGCCCGGAGCCTGTTTCCGATTCTGTGTCTCCCTCTCTCTCTCTGCCCCTCCCCCGTTCATGCTCTGTCTCTCTCTGTCCCAGAAAAAATAAATAAAAAATAAAAAAAAAAAAAAAAAAAAAACCTAGAGATCTGAATCTCTTTTTTTTTAGAGGAGAAACTGGAAGGGGAAACCTCAGTCATGAATGTGTTAATTATCAAGTTGTAGAGGAGTCTTGGAGGTTGAGGGGCAATTTTTGACCCCTCTGTGAGCTAAGGAGATACGTTGCAGCAGCTGGAGGGGGAAGTTAGGCTGGATGTTTGTAAATGCAATCAAAGGAAAGCACTACATACGCACAAAACACTAATTTTCATCAGTGGGTCCCCATGTGCTGTGTGCGTATGTGCAGACAGTTATTATCGTCACTGTATATAACCGCAGTCAGTGTGAGCTAGGAAAGAACAGCTGTCTCCCATGAAACAATGTGCCTCTGAGGAGTCTCTAAGCAAGTCTCAAAGCAAGGCAAAGCAATCAAGACTGATTAAAAGGATAGCATTTAACAGCAGTCGAGGCAAAGCTACGGGGGGAGAAGGAGGGAGAGACCATTACACCTAAAATCAGACTTGCATCCTCCATAGGTATTACTAAGCCCTATAATCATACTGATAGCTGTTTACAGTCGTGATTACTTATTCTAATGAGGAAATTAAAAAGTTCTTTGTTACACCACATATCTGGTTATGCAGGTATAAATCATGTCATGTTCCTAATACACAGAGTACGAGGTTGATCCTCATGCATTTGCATGAAGTAAAAACACAGCAGGCTTTAAGAACACAATTATTGATGCTCTCTCTAAAGTCATTGCCCTGGGAGGTTATAGACTTACTCCATGATGTTTCCCAGACCTTCTTGAACTCCTCTATGGAGAGAGTTTATCAATCTTTCAAGAGTTCATCTCTCTTAGACATACACAAATATTTATACACATACACAGATACACACACATACATGTGCACATGATAGCCAGCTCATTGCAATACAGTCATTCTATAATTCTTATGTGATTGTTTTTCATGAAATGTGCATCACTGAAGTTTCCCATCACTACCTAATAGCCATTCACCTCTTCTACTGTAACAATAAAACCCCTGATATTCAGCCAGTATATAATACATGACCACACAGAATAGAACAAGGACAAAATTCTTCATCTCCCACACAGCTAGCTAGACATACTCACATAACCAGATTCTGGCCAATGCTGTATTGGTGGAGATAACGTGTGCCACTTTGGGGTTAGGACTTAAAGGCATGGGGTTTGCTCTACATTCTCCCCTCCTCCTTCCTTGTTGGAGGGGGAGTCATCTTAGAACGGCCAGTGGGTATTCTAGGGAAGGCAGATCAACAAGATGGAAGGAGCTGGATCCCTAGAGACTTTGTAGAGCAGAGTCATGATACCAGCCCAGGCTCCTAAAGGAAAGAAAACTAAACTGTCTTATCTAAGACATTGCTATTTTGCATCTGAGCCATGTAAAGACAGATAGAAATCCCAACTAATAGAGTTAATTTTTTAAACCAAATGTGCCAAAATGTTTCTGAGCAGGAGGGATGTTTAGATATTGAGCACTGTCTAAGGCCCTCTCTTCCTTCTCCTTGTCAATTAATGTTGAAGGTCCTTCTTTTCTCCTGGGCTTCTCAGACATTGATTGGCATCCTCTAGAAGCAGAGACTGAGGAAAACAATGTGACAGATAATAAGAGGAGTTCGGTGTTTTCTTTTTTAATTTTGGAGATTCTATTTATTTATATTTGTTTATTTATTTGGGAGCATCATGAACACTACATTTAAGTCCTAGATAGGTTTTGTTGTTGATAGTGGTGGTGTTTATACTTTTTAGTGTGGACACTAGAGAAAAGACCTGAAAAAAACTTATAAGGGCAAGATCTTTAAAGCCCTTTTAAAAGAGTGTTCTAATGGGAAGGACTAAAAAGTACAAATGCCTGGGCCAGAAATGATCTTGGTGTATACAGAGATCGGCAAGGAGGCCATAGCAGACAGACTGGAATAGGCAAAGGAGAAAGATGGCAGGTGAGGAGGTCACTGGGGTGAGCAGGGGCCAGATCACATAGGGGCTTTCAGCCATATTAAAGTGTTGGAATTTGTTCTCCGTCTGATAGAAATCCATGGATTTGGTTGGAAGTACATTGACTTACATCTGAAAGGTTCATTCTGTAGAGTTTTGACGGTGGTTCAGGGAGACCATGGTGCCTTGGGCTAGGGTGCTAGAGGAAAAACTGATAAGAATTGGGATTAGATTCATATGTATTTTTAAAGTAGGCCAACCAGGCCTTGCTGATGGATTACAAATGGCATGTGAGGGAAAATACAGAATCGGGACTCAAATCTTAGATTTCTGACATGAATAATGGGAGGAAGAGTGGCTTGGAGGAGGTGGAATCAATTGTAAGTTGGAAATACTACACTTGAGATAACATGAAGGTCCTTAGGAGAAGATGTTGACAAGGCAGTTGATTATAAGAGTCTGGAGCTCAAGAGAGCTCAGTGAGAGAGGAAAAATATTGGGGAGATCATCATGTAGTGGTATCTAAAGCTATGAGATCAGTCAGAGGGAAGAGTTTTGAGAAGTGAGCTGTGGGACATTCCAACATTAAGAGAAGCAGAGAGATAATAGACTCATCAAGAGAGTGAAAGGGAAGAAGCCAATGAGGTAAATCGAAATCAAGAACATGAGTCATAGAAGGCAAATAAAGTGCTTCAAGAAGTATGGAGTGCGTCGAATGTGCCGAAAGCTCAAATAAAATGAGTATCGAGAATTTTACATTGGATCTGGCAAGATGAAAGTCATTAGTGACTTTGACAAGAGAACTTTCAGTGGATGGGGCAAGTGAATAGGGACAAAAGCCTAAATAGAGGGGATAAAAAAGAAAATTGGAGGTGAGAAATGAGATGGAGAAGATAGAAAATTCCTTAAAAGAATTTGCTTAAAGGCAAACAGATCAGTGGGACAGTTCCTGGAGGAGATTGGAAGATCAAGAGGGGCGCTTTTTGGGTAACTTTTGATACTCTGTAGCCTTTCTGGGTAGGGATGAGGTGTATTCCATTGGAGAGGTAGCAACTGATAATGTAGGGAAGAGAGGCAACAGGTATAGGAGCAAAGTCCTTGAGTAGTGAGACAGGCTAGGATCCAAGTGCAGGAAGAGAGGTTGGCCTAAGACATCCTGCCAACAGGACAACAGGCAGAATGGCAGGATTTCGACACTTGTTAGATCGATAGATTTGCTAGAACAAAATGGGATTGTTCTCTGCTCGCTTCTATTTTCTAAGTGAGATGAGGAGTAAGATAATCAGTTTGGGAAGAGAGGAGAAAACGTTAAACAGTTGTCTCAGAGAACGACAGACTTCACTATTAAGGAAATACAGCATGTTTCTGAGGTCCCACTTGAGATTCTTGCAGTCATGTATTTTCTCCAGGTATAGTCAGCTGTTCTGGTGCAGGTGTGGAACAGGTGTCAAGGGGCTGAGCTTAACTAGAGTTGGTGTTTGTGTGTGTGTGTGTGTGTGTGTGTGTGTGTGTGTGTGTGTGTGTTTATAATTGTGTCTTTTTAAAATGTTTTTATTTGAGAGAGAGAGAGAGAGAGAGAGCACGCACATGAGCAGGGGAGGGGCAGACAGAGTGGGGAACAGAGGATCCGAAGCAGGCTCTGCACGGACAGCAGCGAGCCTGATGTGGGGCTCAAACTCATGAACCATGAGATCGTGACCTCAGCTGAAACCAGATGCTCAACTGAGCCACCCACGTGCTCCTGGAGTTGGTGTTTTACTAGTTAAGTGCATAAGGGAGGAGCAAGAGATGAAGGGTATTTGTAAGGGAACCATTACAGTGGGTAGAACGTAGTAGCTAGGCTGTATATGGATATCAGAGGGATGAGGGGCAGTAAAGAAGAGATAGGTCAGTTGAGTAGAAGTCTTCTTAGAGTAGAAGAGTTCTTGGACAGGTCGTTCTAGGGTCAGTGACCTAGGAAGAGGTGGTGCCAGGGTATGAGACCCTCAAGATCAGGATAATGGTGGTGGTTCAGTTACTAGTTAGGACAACACCTGGAGTATACCCATTCCCTAGCGCTGAGTGAGTTATATACTATGGTAGCCCTGGCCATGTGTGGCCACTAAGGACTGATATTGGATGGCTCGTTTGAATTGAAATATGCTGCAAGTATAAAATACACATCAAGTGTCGATGACTTTGTATAAAGCACATTAAACCCATCATTAATATTTTTATGTTTATCATATATTAAAATGATATTTTGAATATTGGGTCCATAAAATATATCACTAAAATTAATTTCAGGTTTTTTTGAACTTTTATCATGTGACTATCATAACATTGAAAGTTGCACATAGAGTTCACCTTTGTGGCTCAGATTTTATTTCCATTGGACTCCACTGTTCTAGAGAAGTGGCTGGGGTGGGGGCTGGGAAAAAGTCTCTGGAAGGTAGGTAAATGTAGTGAGACACGAAATGTTGGATTAAAAAGACCATGGACCAGGGAACAAAAACCTCAGTAAATGCAGATGTGACCAGGATGCTGGTTGATGATTACAACCAGAAAAATTAGCAGATGGTGGATTCTGATGACAGGTTTAGAGATTTTTGAGGGACAGGGGAAGACAGTGTCCATAAGTAGCAATAAGGAACAAAAAGATCTTCTACTCCACCTCTGGGCCAAGTGGTACAGGGTGGGTATTGGAAAAACAGCACCGTATGAAAAGTTTATAAGGGAATCAGAGTCCTTAGGGAGTGAGTTTTAGTTGGATCGTGAAAGTCAAAGTTGTGCAGAGAAGAGGTAAAAGATACGGGATTTTGCTGACGGCAGACAATTAATCACTGCGCATGGGTGAAAGATTCAGAGAACTGTGTGACCGGAAAATAGCATCCCGGTAAGAACAGATAACCTGGAAAACTTGGAGGTCTAGTGACTTGGTAAGCATGACCGTTAGATCTGCTGCTCACATAAAGTATGAAGATGATCTGGTTCACCTCTCAGCTCTCTCTTGGACTCCGTCTCTTAGCGTTCATGGGGGTGACACAGGCAGGCATCATTGTGTGTTCTCACCATGAACACAAGTAGTTCCAAGCATGGTGGAGGGCAAAGGCACAGAAATTTAGGTGGGCCCTAAATCCAGAGATTGGTAAGAGGAGAGGCACAAAGAGAGGAAAGCAATGTGAAGACGGAGGCAGAGATTGGAATACCTCCAGAGAGTGCGTCTACCGCCGAGGAAACACCGAACATCATTGGTGGCCATCAGAAGCTAGGAGACAGGCATGAGCCATTTCTCCCTCAGATATTCCAGGAAGAATCAACACTACTGACATGATCGTGGACTTCCGGCCTCCTGAGCTGTGAAAGAATAAACTTCTTTTGTTCTAAACAGAGTTTGTGCTAAGGTGTTACTGCAGAGCTAGGAAACTAACACACTTGGCAATGAGCTTACTAGGGAAAGGGAGGAGAGTTTCGGAGATACATTCTACCTGAGAATCACCGGTGACATGAAGGCATGCCATTAGCAGTTAATAAGTGTCTTTTGAATCAACCCAACCACTTCTCAAGCCTTCATGTGCCAACTTTCTCAGACCCTTAAACTATTCACACAAAGAAAAATTCAGGAAGCCATTCAAAGCCACTTCCCGACTCCAGTAGACCTGGTGGGAGCGACCTGAGAATTAAGCAACATTGTTTCAACCGCCTGAACACACGAAGATAAATTCCTCAACGCACCCCATTTCTCCACGTTAGTCTTTGCAGAATCGGAACACTGCATATGCTTTTTCTAAACGGCTGCTTCATCGAGGCCGGGTCCCTTATTACCATGAGAAAAGCAAGTTCAGGAATTCCATTAAAGTTCTAAAAAATGTTAAGCTCCATCCACCCAGTCTTACAAAGTCCCATTTGTACTTCAGAATAGGAGAGTGGAACACAGCCATAGCAGTGGCATTAAGCTTGGTATTGACAAAGCCATTTTCTACCAAATGACCTCCTGAATCTTACTTTCTGGGTTGGGAAATGGCAGCAGTTGTAGCTTGACAGCTGGACTATGTTCTCTTGAATTAAAGTGGTGCTTTTTTGCCAAAATGATGTTGTTCACTAATAGACTTTAATGTTATGGACAAATTATTTAGAAGATTTTTTTTTTTCTAATCAGCCGTCTAACCAGGTTCTCTCTCCACTGCAGAAAGGCACCAAAGGAAATATAACACACTCTTGAAGGTGAGAAGGGGAAACCAGGACAGCTTCAGTCACTGTTTAAGCCAAAAATGCTTCGGGGAAAATAAAGTGAAACCATTTAAAAGGAAACAAAGAATATTTCAGCCTTGGTCGGGGAAGAGGGCAGAAAGTGGGGTGAAGGCAAAGCCACTACCTCTCCTTCCCCCAACTTTATCCAAGCATGAACGTGGATATTGTCTCTTCATTCAAGTGTCTCCACCTGCCGTCCTGTGTCTGGTACCTTTCACTTTGAGGACGGAAGGGAAAATGAAAAGAAGGGAAAAGTGGTTTAATCAAGAGAACAATGGGAGCAGAAAGTTAGGGGCTAAGGTTTACTTTTGCTTGAAGTAAAGCAATATAACCAAAGTTGCCAAAAAAAAAAAAAAAAAAAAAAAGCAGTGCAGAGTTTTCTTTTCCCCTCCGTGTCTCCATCTCAAATGTTGGTGTACAGGCAACTGGAGAGGCTTCAAGAGCCTTGGTGGAAGCCATGCAGACTGAGCCGAATGATGAACACTTTGCTCTGACCACGCTCGCAAGACTGTTCCTAATGACCCCGGCTCTCGCGGGAACAGCAGGAAACCTCTTCCTCCACTTTGCATCCATAGGTAATGCTGATTGAATTGATTTTACAGTATATTCATCACTCTTCTATTCCAAGCTTTTTTTTTTTTGCACCTTTCTCTACTAATATGTCTATTAAGCAGTATTTTTTTCTACTAATATGTCTATTAAGCGATATATTTTTTATAAAAAAAAAAAAAACACAACACATTTGGAGCTCCTGAGTGCCTCAGTTGGTTGAGAGTTCTGCTCAGGTCATGATCTCGCAGTTCGTGAGTTCGAGCCCCACGTCGGGCTCTGTGCTGACAGCTCGGAGCCTGGAGCCTGCTTGGGATTCTGGGTCTTCCTCACTCTCTGTCCCTCCCCTGCTTGTGCTCTGTCTCTCTCTCTCAAAATAAATGAACATTGAATTAAAAAAAAATTTAAACAACACATTTACACTTCAACAGATGGGTGATCAGATTAGGTGATATCATTTTTGTACAAAACACAGGCTCCCAGAAAATATTCCAGGATCTAATGGAAAATGCCCATGATTGGCATAATCACTTTGGATAACAATCAATCCACTTCTAGTAACGTTGCAGATACATAGACCCATTCCCCAGGCAGCAATCCTAGCAAGCGCCCAGCTGTATACCCAAAGAGATAAATACAATGAATGATGTGTACAACATTGTTTCCAATGGTGGGTAGGTATATTTACACAATCTAATACTACAGTAGCCAAAGCTACATGTAACAACATGGATGAATCTTAAAAGCATAATTTTTAACAACAGAAGAAAATGTTTCAGATGGGTATATACAGTAGGATAAAATTTATATGCAGTTTTAAAAATCTGCAAAGCAACTATAAATTGTTTATGGGTACATACATATTAATGAAAGTATAAAAACATGCATGCAAATGATAAACAACAAATTTAGGAGAGTACTTAACTGGAGAGGGAGGAAGAACCATGGGAAAGAGAAAGCATATATTATCTATCATATCTATCAGGTTTTACTTCTTAGGGGAAAAAGGAAAGGAAAATTTGAGCAAATATGGAAAAAATAGTACAATTTGACAATTTAGTGAAAATCTGAGTGCTCATTATATTAGAACACATTTCTAATTGTTTAAAATATTCATTATGAGGGAAAAATAAAGACAATGAGTGAAATACTTCAATATTTTCAGTCAACAGAATCAGAGACTTTCAAATCTCAGTCTGCAATACGGGACATTTTGCCCTTGCCAGATAAATTCTACAAAATCAAAGGCAGCAACAGCCACAAAATACATCAACATTTTCCTCCCTTACTAGTAGTTAAGTGTGGTTTTTGGAATTTTATAATATAGATTTTGGCATACTTTTCCACATCATTTGGGAGGATCCTATTCAGATCATGTTTTCTTGCAGAAGACTGGGACAAAGGCAGATTTCCAATATTAAGGACAAAAATTAATGACCATGCCCAATACCATTCTGCAGAAACTTTCCTTCAATTAGTTTCAGACTGAATCTATTCTACCTCTTAAACACTTTACAGTCGATGTCTATCCGAATCAAATGAATCTGTGACCCTTCCAAAAGCTCTCAATGGACCTTGGAGTGGTTAAACCATTCATTTATCCAACAAACATTTTCTGAACAACCCATATGCACTAGGCAGTGACCAAAAAAGACACACACAAAAAAACTCTGCCTTCAGGAAACTATCTAGTAAAAGACGTGAGAAGTGCCATGGAGATCGATTGATTGATTATTTATTTATTTATTTTAAAGAGAGGACTGAAGCGAAAAGGGAGGCTGCAGGAGGGGTAGAACAGATTTTATATTTACGTACAGTGGCCAGGGTAGACCTTTCAGGAAAAGCATGCTTTGTACCAAGAACTTAGAAGAGCTGAGGGACCAAGCTATGTACTTTTCTGGGGTAAAAGGAGTTCGGGAAGAGGTGATTCCAGTGCAGAAGCCCTAATGTAAGGAATTGTCTAGAATGTTTGAGGGACTGCAAGGCAACCGTTGTGGCCAGAGCAGAGGAACAGGGAAAAGAGGAAGATAAAATCTGAGGCAGACATTCAGGGCCAAGGCTTGAGTGAGGTCTTGAGCACAAAATTAAGAAGCACTGAAAACTTGGTACTCAAGAAAATCATAGTTCACAGCAATACCCTTTAAAAATCAAGCGAATACCCAAAAATCCATGACAGACAAAATATCAAGCATTTAAATGAAGATAGGATCAGTATCTGATTCAGTTTACTGAGTTTTCTTTTTGCCTCAGAACACACTGGGGGTCAACCTGGCACTGGTACTGATTTTTTAAAAAATTGTTATATGTTAGGGGCACCTGGGTGGCTCAGTCGCTTAAGTGTCTGACTCTTGATTTTGGCTCATGTCATGATGTCACAGTTTGTGAGTTCAAGCCCTGCATCAGGCTCTGTGCTCAGAGCTGTCTCCCTCTCTCTCTGTCTCTCCCCAGCTCATGCACACATGCATACTTTCTCTCTCTCTCTCTCTCAAAAATAAACATAAATAAATAAATAAATAAATAAATAAATAAATAAATGTTAAAAATGAATAAATTGTTGTATGTGAAGATGAATGGATAAAAAGATGGGGTACACACACACACACACACACACACACACACAAAGTGGAATACCATTCAGTCATAGAAAAGAATGAAATCTTGCCATTTGCAACAACACTGATGGAGCTGGAGAGTATAATGCTAAGTGAAATAAATCAGTCAGACAAAGACAAATACCATATGATTTCACTCATATGTGGAATTTAGGAAATAAACAAGCAAAGGGAAAGAGAGAGAGAGGAACCAAGAAACAGACTCTTAACTATAGGGAACAAGTTGATGGTTACCAGGGGGGAATTGGGGGTGGGGGGCGGATGAAGTAGGGGATAGGGATGGAGGCGTGCACTTGTCGTGATGAGCACCGGGTGACATAGGAGCTGTTGAATCACTATATTGTACGCTCAAAACCAATAATAACACTGTATGTTAACTATATTGGAATTAAAATTGAATAAAATTTTGGTATTTGATTCATCATGGATTTGTTACGTTCATGTGGCTTTTGAAAAATATTTCAGTGAAATAGTACTTATGTTGGTGTCCCCTTAAGTTTTGCCCTTATTTTTTTTTAATGTTTATTTATTTTTAGAGAGAGAGAGAGAGACAGAGCACACGTGGAGGAGGGGCAGAGAGAGAGGGAGACACAGAATCCGCAGCAGGCTCCAGGCTCCGAGCTGTCAGCACAGAGCCCATTGTGGGGCTCGAACTCATGAACAGAGAGATCATAACCTGAGCTGAAGTCAGACACTTCACTCACTGAGCCACCCATGCACACTTGAGACGATTTTTAAACTTTTTTATTATTTAAATGCTATTGACAATGTTATCTTAGTTTCAAGTGTACAACATAGTGATTTGGCAAGTCTATGCATTACAGACAGTATTACAATGTTGCTATATCCCCATGTTGTACTTTTTATCTTCATGACTTACTACAAACTAGAACTCTGTACCTCTTAACCCTCGTCACCCATTTTGCCCCTCCCCTCACACCACCTCCTTCCTCCTCCAACCTCTAGTCTGTTGTTTCTGATTTGTTTGTTCATTTGTTTTGTTTTTCAGATTCCACATGTAAGTGAAATTACACGGTGTTTGTCTTTTTCTGTCTGACTTATTTTACTTATCTGTTATGCTCACCCATTCCTTAGGTTGCCTTTTATTTGTGTTGATTGTTTCCTTCACTGTGTGGGAGCTTTTTATTTTGATGAAGTCCCAATTGTTTATTTTCGGTTTGGTTTCCCTTGCCTCCAGAGACTTATCTAGAAAAATGTTGCTATGGCCCATGTCAGAGACATTGCTGCCTGTGCTCTCTTCTAGGATTTTTATTGTTTTAGGTCTCACATTTAGGTCTTTAACCTGTTTTGAGTTTATTTTTGTGTGTGGTGTAAGAAAGTAACCCAGTCTCATTCTTTTGCAAGTTGCTATCCAGTTTTCTCAACACCATTTGCTGAAGAGATTGTCCTTCTCCCATTGGATGTTCTTCCCTGCTTTGTCGAAGACTGGCCGTATAATTGTGGGTTTATTTCTGGACTTGCCATTCTGTTCTACTGATCTATGTGTCTATTTTTGTGGCGTGCTGTTTTGATCACTACAGCTTTGTAATCTAACTTGAAGTCTAGAACAGTGATGCCTCCAGCTTGGCTTTGTTTTTTCAAGATTACTTTGGTTATTCGGGGTCTTTTATGGTTCCATATAAATTTTAAGATTGTTTTTCCTAGTTCTATGAAAAATGCTGTTGGTATTTTGATAGGGATTACATTAAATCTATAGATTGATTTGGGTAGTACAGATATTTTAACAATATTTATTCGGGGCGCCTGGGTGGCTTGGTCGGTTAAGCATCTGACTTCGGCTCAGGTCATGATCTCACGGTCCAGTCCGTGAGTTCGAGCCCCGCGTCGGGCTCCGTGCTGACAGCTCAGAGCCTGAGGCCTGTTTCAGATTCTGTGTCTCCCTCTCTCTCTGCCCCTCCCCTGTTCATGCTCTGTCTCTCTCTGTCTCAAAAATAAATAAACGTTAAAAAAAAATTAAAAAAAAAAACAATATTTATTCTTCCAACCCATAAGCATGGAATGTCTTTCCATTCTTTGCATCATCTTCAATTTCTTTCATCGGTGTATACAGTTTTCAGAGTACCGGTCTTTCACCTCTTTAGTTGGGTTTATTCCTAGGTATCTTATTATTTTTAGTGCAACTGTAAATGAGATTGCTTTCTTAATTTCTCTCCCTGCTGCTTCATTATTGGTGTATAGAAATGTAACAGATATCTGCTCATTGATTTTATATCCTGCTATTTTGCTGAACTCATTTATCATTTCTAGTTTTTTGGTGGTCTTTCGGGTTTTGTACATATAGTATCATGTCACCTGCAAATAAGTATGATACATTTATTATAATTAATGAACCAATATTGATACATTGCTATGAACTAAAGTGCGGAGTTTACTCAGATTTCCTTAGTTCTAACCTCATGTCTGTCTGTTCCAGGATCCCATCCAGGACGCCATATTATATTTAGTCCTCATGGCTCTTTAAGCTCCTCCTGGCTGCTGCCATTTCTCAGATTTTCCTTGTTTTTGGTGACACTGAAAGTTTTGAGAAAACTGTCAGGGATCCATTGCTGGGAATGTGATGTTTTTCTCATGATAATACTGTCAGGAGGACCGAGGTAAGGTGCCATCTTCAACACATCACATCATGGGCATCTACCATCAACTTGATTGATGACTGTTACGGACCTCGACCACCTAGCTGACGCAGTGTTTGTCAGATTTTCCACTGCAAATTTATTCTTTTTTTCCTCTTCCTTTTCCATACTAGAATGAATGTACCCTTTGCAGCCCCGACCTAAGGAATGGGGAGTTATGCTCTCCCTCTCCAGTTCAGAGTATCCGTATAGGTATTTTGGAATTCTTCTGCATAGATTTGTCTCTTCTCTTGCATTTGTTAATGTATTCAATCACTTATTTATATCAGTATGGACACATGGATACTTATTTATTTATTTTTGGATTATAATCCAATACTGCTGTATTTATTTTACTGCTCAAATTGTTCCAGCTTTGGCTGTTGGGAAATCTTTCAGTTGGCTCCTGCATGGCTCTGACAGAGCCTGTCATTGTGCGGTTTGGGGAAAAGAGGGATACTTCCTTACTTTCTGATGTTATTAGACACTCTAGACTGATCTTTTTTATTTCCTGCCTCAGTACTGGAATAAGTCATTTCTCCAAAGCTCTGGTTCCTTTGATTTGAGAATATTATTAAAAACCAAGATCTGGCTGTTAGGGGTACTCATTACGACTGGGGTATTCTCCTGCCTTTTAGAACCCAATATGACAGGGGGGGAATTAATTCCTGATTAGAACGTCACTTTATCTCTAGAGATGCTAATTGATATGTCCAATAATTTATCCGTAGTTGATTAAAATTTATGTGTTATTTGGTATTAAAGCTTTGCATTTTGAGCAATTATTTTCACATGGACAAAGAAAAACATTCCCTTGGTCTCAGCAGATTGACCCGCTACAGGGCCACATGCTGCTCTGTCAAATGTGACTAGAAGTGGCTGTGACAGTCATTCTGCCCTGCTTCCCTAAATCACAAGGAAAATTCAGCCTTATTATTCTTTAGCCATGTCACATTCAACCAAAACCAGGACATGTCGTGCAATGTTGGGTCCTTATATGATCCCACTGATCATGTAAAGGGAGAGGCATTTGACAGGGACGAATGTTTCCACCTCCCCCCCAAAACAAACCCAACTGCAGCCAGCTTCCCTCAGTCCCCCATAGCCCTTCCCGGTACCCATCCCTTATTACTACACCACTTTGTTACCTCTAAGACCATTTTGGCCCTTAACTGTGGTTCTTACATTATTAATCTTATCTGACCTCATTAGCGCAATTCTGAAGGCCCTTCCCAGTCACATGACGATAAGCAGCCAGTTGTTTAAATTGTTTTACAGTAAGGAGTTATCACTATACTTACCCTTTATTCATGGAGGGAGAGTAAATAAATTCCAAAGCTTTTCTGGAAAGGGAAGCAAATCTATCTATACGTCTTTGAAACTTGCATACCTTAATTTAAACATTGTTACCGATGATGACCAATTAGTATTCAAAAAGGTAAAGGCCACATTCCATAGGTTCAGTTTCAAAGACAGTTTCCATTGTGATATATACATCAAAGGGACAATTTACTGCAGCGATTGCATACAGAACAGAGGTTTCTTCTCCTAAATGATTTTTAGCCTCTCACTTTATTTAAACAGTTACTTTTAGGTGGCGATGCCCTTTAGAATTCCTGCACCTGCACCCCAGCTGTCCAGGTATATTTTGATAGTAGAGTAACTGGTCAGGAAGACCTGAAGTTTCAACCCCTCATTTTTTAATGAGAAAATGGTTACAAGAGTTTTTGGCAGAAAAGGGACAAGTGATACTGAATCCGCCCTTGGGAGGTGATGAGTATGTTCATTCCCCAAACTGGTGATAGTAATGCCAATATACACATACACACACACACACGTATACCAAATGGTATACATTAATTGTGTGCAGCTTTTTGTATACTAATTACACCTCAGGCAAGCTGGAAGAATCATGCTATATCTGCCTTGCAAGTCTGTGCCTTGAAACTCGAGACATGGCCGAAACCACCAGTCGACTGGAAAATTTCAATTTGGTAGGAAATAAGCATGTGCTACGGTTTGAATGGCTGTGTCTCCCCCAAATTTATATGTTGAAATCCTAACCCCCAAAGTTGATGGTATTAGGAGGTAGAGCCTGTGAAAGGTGATTAATTCCTGATGGAATTAGTCCTCCTCTAAAAGAAGCTCCACAGAAATCCCTGTGAGGACACAGTGAGAAAGTGCCAGCTATGAACCAAGAGACAGCTCTCACCAAAACAGGACCATGCTGACGCCTTGATCTTGGACTTCTAGCCTGCAAAACTGTGAGAAATAAATTTCTGTTGCGTGTAAGCCACCAGTCTATGGTGTTTTGTTACAGCAGCCCAAATAGACTAAGACAGCATGCAAATTACAAATTAAAAGCTCTTCTGCCCAAAGAAGGCAGTTTTCTGTAAGATTTCCTTGAGCATCTTAAATATAGAGGCCAGAACCCAGTGGGAGGAGATCTCAATGGCAGTTGGCTAATTCTGAAATTTGAGTTGAATTTTACTTATGCACGAGCCATCGTTAAAATAGAAGGTCTGAGAGCTGGAAGCAAAACATCTCAAAACACCCAAGACCTCCTGTGGACATTCAGCACCTTTCTGAAGCTCAAGTCACATGTTTCTATTTTCAGTCCTTGTGTCTAAGAGAAAAAGGGAAGTGTAGGAGTGTGTGTGTGTGTGTGTGTGTGTGTGTAATGTGGCCAATGTGAGAAGCATGGATGACATATAGTGAGAAGCATGGATGACAATGGAAAGACTTTATCTTGACAGCGACACTGGTGTCCGTGTCTTTGATGAATCTGGGCATAAACTTGGACTCTGATTTCTCTCGTGTTATATGTGGCAGGCTCAGTGAACAGGGCTTCTTTTATCTGTGGATGGAATACTTGATCACGAATTCTCAATGCTTTGCAGTAATTACATTAGTTACCTTAGTTATCCAGGTGACCACTAGTCAGTAATAAGGCAGTAATAAGGCAGTAGGGCAGTAATAAGAAGTCTCATGGCCCTCCCTGTAAACAGTTCTTATGGGGAGTTCCCCTGGTTAGACTGTATTATTGTTCTTGCTCATTCTCTGCCCTCCTTGTGAGCACGCGACACAATCCTGTCTGTTGCCACGTGAGCTGTAGTGCTTCCCTCTGGAGTTGAGTTTTCCAGTCTGTGCTACTTGGCCATATGGTTGCTTCGACCAATGGAACATGAACAGAAGTGATACATGTCATGTCTGAGCAAATGCCTTAAAAGTCAATATATGCTCTTGCTCTGCTCCCTCTGCCATTCCTAAATAGAGGCTTCTCCTTCAGTCTGAAAGCCCAAGAAATAAACTGTTGTTGTTTTAACATCTATCTATTTTTGAGAGACAGAACGTGAGTGGGGGAGGGGCAGAGAGAGAGAGAGAGAGAGAGAGAGAGAATTCAAAGCAGGCTCTAGGCTGTCGGCACATATCCCCGGGTGGGGCTTGAACCCACCAACCGTGAGATCATGACCTGAGCCAAAGTCAGATGCTTAACCAACTGAGCCACCCAGGCGCCCCTTAACTGTTGTTGTTTTAAGAGATAGCAGGGCTGTTTCCTAACACAGCACACCTAGTGAAAACCGACGAAGATAATTAGTCTTTGTCAGATATTTCTACATTAATTTCATCCACGTGGCACTGCCTCATTCCAGCCTTTGCTCTGGCTACCAGTTCTGCCCACGTTTCTAGCAGGTGCTGCAAGTTCAATCTGATAGTATCTTGTTTGCACTAACGCACACATGTTTTGATTTCTGCCTCAGGACCTTAAACGTACGAGGGAGCGTTACCACCCGTGAAGCTTCCCTTAACAAATGGTAAGCTGGAGTCAGTGGAAAATAAGTCCACCTGTTGCCTCTTATGTAGTCACTTTCAGGCACATTTCATAAGGTTCCTCAGCAGTTCCTGCAGAAGAGAGCACAGGCTACCTGGAGGATGGACCAGCTCTGTAATGCATCTCAATATTGGCCTTCCCTTCTTCTCTGCTTCATTCCTTATATCCTGCATTCCTGCTCCCTGGAATCATAATCCCGAATAACATATCTGGACACTATGAACTTTGTCTCAGACGCCATTTTCAAGGAACTCACGCTCAAACACAGTCCTACTACTCCATTTGCTATGGATTTTGTGACAAGTGGCATCTCATCACTTTGGCTCTCTGCCCACAACTTGGCTACCTTTTTTTCACAACTGCTTTTCAATTTTCTCTGCCCCTGTTGGTTCCAGATGATGTGAACTTTCAAAACATTTCTCAGTCCATAAGGGCTTTCACTACTTCTTTTGCAATGTGACCTGTGGGATAAGTAAATGTCCTTATTGGTCGAATAGAATAAGCCAAATTTGGAAATAAAGTGTTTTAGAAGTCCTTAAATTTGTGTTAGAGTGAGAAACCCATTGGACTTTCCTGCCTGTCTGAATCATTGTATAGCTGCTGGATCACTCTGTTCCAAAGTCCTGATCTTATTTTTGAATGAAATGAGTCCTGTCTCCTCTGCACATGTGTGAACTTCTCCCATCCTATCAATACATGTACAATTACTAGGATACATTCCTGTGGATAGTACTCCCTCCATGTAAATAAAATCAACCCGAATATTCACAAATGGCCCCCAATGGGAAGGATAAGCTTCTTTCTTTGTTAGCACAGCTTTGCACACATGTGCACCTGCTTGGCAGTATGGCTTCGGCAGCAGTGTTGAGCCACACTGGAAGAGCACGCAAATCATGAGGACATCACCTGCCCCACTTTGCTTCTGGGTGCTAAGCCAGGACGTACAAGAGCAAGGAGAGAATACTGCCAAGTGGCTGTCTGGAAAGTCCACCAATAATTCAATGACTCAAAACAATTCCTACAAGTCTACAAAATGTGTGTGTATGCTCACACATGCGTGTATGCTGCAAGTCTCCCAATCGTGTGTGTGTGTGTGTGTGTGTGTGTGTTTGTGCACATGCATAGGTCTGTATATTCACACATGTGTATATGCATGAGTATGTTTGCGTGCATATGTATGCATTGCATATGCATGTGCACACGGGTGTGTGTGCACACACATGCACACACACACACACACACACACACACACACACACACAGCATTAAGGACTGATTATAAAAAAGAGCAGCATCTGAAAGATCCTCAGAGGAGATTCACCAGTTGAGAGAAATGAAAGCAAAGACAGAGTTTAGGAATGAGGACTGTCCACAGTCTTGGCTGAGCTTTTAACTAGAATAACTACTTGATAACGACTGCACCCGTGACTAACATTTTCACAACTGACTACAGGCAGTTGCTAGCTACATGCTAGCAGATTTTAGGGGAGACTATATGGTAAACTGAGGACAACAAATTTTGCTGTTGGGACAGGATACGCAGAAGACAAAGAACGTTTCCTCTCCTCGTGCGGAAAACAGCACAGACAGAGAGCAGCTCTATGTGTGTGTGCAGGTGACAGGACCCACTTACTTCAAAGATGAGGTCAAGGTTTTGATTTGGACAGGGAGGCCCATCTCATGGGTCCTTCATCGTAGGCAAAATAGCAAGCATTGCCTTCTCTGGGCTTTGTGTCAATATACATTTATCCCTTTTCCCCCTTGTTTTAAGTCTTTGGGTTTTTTTTTTTTCCACTCCTTTCTTAAACACACATTTTTATTTTTAAAATGAATATGCTTAATAATACATACAGTCATAATCATCTTCTGGTAATTAACTATCTCTTATCACAGACAGTGGTATGGTATCCTTTAATTCCTTAGAAGATTTTAGATAAATAAATAGCTTCTGAAAGAGTGACTTGGGCTGCTGATCACTTAGATTCCACCCACATCTGCCTAAAGAACCCAGAAAACCACCAGAAGACTACAGAACAGACTCTCCGGAGCCAAGCATAGACAAGAGGCCCATGGAAGAGGGTGGGAAGGGGGGAGAGGCAGTGCGCCCTACATGGGCTGGCGGGAGGGAGCTGGGGCGGTGGAGGGGCAGCCCGCCCGGCAAGGCAGAGCCCCCCAGTCTGACTTGCAAAAGCAGAGGGACTGGACTCCCTGAGTTCTGACAGCCAGCAGGACTTAACATCTGGAATGTTATATGTCAACAGCTCTGCTCAGAGAGAGGGAGGGCTAGAGGACAACAGGAGGGAGGGTTGTTGAGCCCCAGATGACAGAGCTCAGCTTGGCGGGGAACAAAGGCGCTGGCCAGGGCCATCTCCCTCGCCCATCCCCCAGCCAAAATACCAAAGGGAACCAGCTCCCCTCATGGAACTTGCTTGCACCGCGCAAACAGCCAACGCTGTGCTTCTGCGGATCCATCCCTCCGACGGGTCTGCCTCCCTCCCGGTGCTGCAGGGCCCCTCCTGAAGTGGACCACTGAAGGCAAAGCGAGCTGAGCCTGCCCCTCCCACCCCCCCCCACCCCGTGCACCTTGCGGATCCACCCCGGCTAATACGCCCTTGGCCAGATCCCATCGAAGCAGTACCACGAGCCTGGCAGTGTGCAAGTAGCCCAGACAGGGACCACACCAATCCACAGTGAGTCCTGCCCCTGGGAGAGGGGAAGAGAAGACACACACCAGTCTGACTGCAGCCCTGCCCACCAACACAAGTTTCTCCAGACAGCACAGGGGAAGTGCCCTGCCATTTGGAGCTACCGCGGGGACAACCCAAAATGATGAAACGGAAGAATTCTCCTCAAAAGAAACTCCAGGAAGTAGCGACAGCTAACGAATTGATCAAAACCAATTTAAGCAATATAACGGAACAAGAATTTAGAATAATAGTCATAAAATTAATCCCTGGGCTTGAAAAAAGCATACAGAACAGCAGAGAATCTATTGCTACAGAGATCAAGGGACTAAAAAATAATCATGAGGAATTAAAAAATGCTATACATGAGGTGCAAAATAAAATGGAGGCAGCCATAGCACGGATTGAAGAGGCAGAGGAGAGAATAGGTGAATTAGAAGATAAAATTATGGGGGCGCCTGGGTGGCTCAGTCGGTTAAGTGGCCGACTTCGGCTCAGGTCATGATCTCACGGTCCATGGGTTTGAGCCCCGCGTCGGGCTCTGTACTGACAGCTCAGAGCCTGGAGCCTGTTTCAGATTCTGTGTCTCCCTCTTTCTCTGACCCTCCCCTGTTCATGCTCTCTCTCTGTCTCAAAAATAAATAAATGTTAAAAAAAATTTAAAAAAAAAGATAAAATTATGGAAAAAGAGGAAGCTGAGAAAAAGAAAGATAAAACAATCCAGGAGTATGAGGGGAAAATTAGAGACCTAAGTGATGCAATCAAACGGAACAATATCCATATCCTAGGAATTCCATAAGAAGACAGAAAGGGGCTGAAGGTGTACTTGAATAAATCATAGCTGAGAACTTCCCTGATCTGGGGAAGAAAAAAGGCATTGAAATCCAAGAGGCACAGAGAACTCCCTTCAGACGTAACTTGAATCAATCTTCTGCATGACATATCATAGTGAAACAGGAAAAATACAAGGATAAAAAGAGAATTCTGAAAGCAGCTAGGGATAAACAGCCTCTAACTTACAAAGGTAGACACATAAGGGTAGTAATAGACCTATCTACTGAAACTTGGCAGGCCAGAGAGGAATGGCAGGAAATCTTCAATATGATGATCAGAAAAAAATATGCAGCCAAGAATCCTTTATCCAGCAAGTCTGTCATTCAGAATAGAAGGAGAGATAAAGGTCTTCCCAAACAAACAAACACTGAAGGAATGTATGACCTCTAAACCAGCCCTACATGAGATCCTAAGGGGGATTCTGTGAGTGAAACGTTGCAGGGACCACAAAGTACCAGAGACATCACTACAAGCATGAAAGCTACAGACATCACAATGACACTAAACCCATATCTTTCAATAATAACACTGAGTGAAATGGACTAAATGTTCCAACCAAAAGACATAGGGTATCAGAATGTATAAAAAAAAAAACAAAAACAAAAAACAGGACTCAGCTTTCGCTGTCTACAAGACTCATTTTAGACCTGAGGACACCTTCAGATTAAAAGTGAGGGGATGGAGAACTATTTATCATGCTACTGGAAGTCAAAAGAAAGCTGGAGTAGTCATACTTATATCAGACAAACTACACTTTAAATTAAAGGCTGTAACAAGAGATGAAGAAGGGCATTATATAATAATTACAGGGCCTATCTATCAGGAAGAGCTAACAATTATAAATATCTATGTGCTGAATACGGGAGCCCCCAAATATATAAAACAATTACTCACAAACATAAGCAACCTTATTGATAAGAATGTGGTAATTACAGGGGACTTTAATACCCCACTTACAACAATGGATAGATCATCTAGACACACGGTCAATAAAGAAACAGGGGCCCTGAATGATACATTGAATCAGATGGACTTGACACATATACTTAGAACTCTGCATCCCAAAGCAACAGAATATACTTTCTTCTTGAGTGCACATGGAACATTCTCCAAGATAGATCACACACTGGGTCACAAAACAGCCCTTCATAAGTATAAAAGAATTGAGATCATACCATGCAGACTTTCAGACCACAATGCTGTAAAATTTGAAATCAACCACAGGAAAAAGTCTGGAAAACCTCCAAAAGCATGGAGGTTAAAGAAAACCCTCCTAAAGAATGAATGGGTCAGCCAGGCAATTAGAGAAGAAATTTAAAAATATATGGAAACAAACGAAAATGAAAATACAACAACCCAAACGCTTTGGGATGTAGCGAAGGCAGTCCTGAGAGGAAAATACATTGCAATCCAGGCCTATCTCAAGAAACAAGAAAAATCCCAAATATAAAATCTAACAGCACACCTAAAGGAAACAGAAGCAGAACAGCAAAGACACCCCAAACCCAGCAGAAGAAGAGAAATAATAAAGATCAGAGCAGAAATAAACAATACAGAATCTAAAAAAAACTGTAGAGCAGATCAATGAAACCAACAGTTGGTTTTCTGAAAAAATAAACAAAATTGATAAACCTCTATCAGGCTTCTCAAAAAGAAAAGGGAGGTGACCTGAATACATAAAATCATGAATGGAAATGGAATTATTAAAACCAATCCCTCAGAAATACAAGCGATTATCAGGGAATACTGTGAAAGTTATATGCCAACAAACTGGACAATCTGGGAGAAATGGACAAATTCCTAAGCACCCACACACTTCCAAAACTCAAACAGGAAGAAATAAAAAATTTGAACAGAACCATAACCAGAGAAGAAATTGAATCAGTTATCAAAAATCTCCCAACAAATAAGAGTCCAGGACCAGATGGCTTCCCTGGGGAATTCTACCAGACATTTAAAGCAGAGATAATACCTATCCTTCTCAAGCTGTTCCAAAAAATAGAAAGGGAAGGAAAACTTCCAGATTCATTCTATGAAGCCAGATTTACTTTGATTCCCAAACCAGACAGAGACCCAGCAAAAAAAGAGAACTACAGGCCAATATCCCTGATGAACATGGATGCAAAAATTCTCAACGAAATACTAGCAAATCAAATTTAATAGCATATAAACAGAATTATTCACCATGATCAAGTGGGATTCATTCCTGGGCTGCAGGACTGGTTCAATATTTACAAATCAATAAATGTGATACATCACATTAATAAAAGAGAAGATAAGAACCATATGATCCTGTCAATCAATGCAGAAAAAAGCATTTGACAAAATTCAGCATGCTTTCTTAATAAAAACCCTTGAGGAAGTCAGGATAGACTTTTAAACATCATAAAAGCCATTTATGAAAAGCCCACAGCTAATATCATCCTCAATGGGATGTGTTTCCCCCTGAGATCAGGAACACGACAGGGATGTCCACTCTCACTGCTGTTGTTTAACATAGTGTTGGAAGTTCTAGCATCAGCAATCAGACAACAAAAGGAAATCAAAGGCATCAAAATTGGCAAAGATGAAGTCAAGCTTTCACTTTTTGCAGATGACATGATATTATACATGGAAAACCCGATAGACTCCACCAAAAGTCTGCTAGAACTGATATATGAATTCAGCAAAGTCGCAGGATACAAAATCAATGTACAGAAATCAGTTGCATTCTTATACACTAATAATGAAGCAACAGAAAGACAAATAAAGAAACTGATCCCATTCACAATTGCACCAAGAAGCATAAAATACCTAGGAATAAACCTAACCAAAGATGTAAAAGATCTGTATGTTGAAAACTATAGAAAGCTTATTAAGGAAATTGAAGAAGGTACAAAGAAATGGAAAAATACTTCGTGCTCATGGATTGGAAGAATATTGTTAAAATGTCAATACTACCCAAAGCTATCTACACATTCAATGCAATCCCAATCAAAATTGCACCAGCATTCTTCTTGAAGCTAGAACAAGCAAATTTGTATGGAACCACAAAGACCCAGAATAGCCAAAGTCATGTTGAAGAAGAAGACCAAAGCGGGACACATCACAATCCCAGACTTTAGCCTCTACTACAAAGCTATAATCATCAAGACAGCATGGTATTGGCACAAAAACAGACACATAGACCAATGGAATAGAATAGAGACTCCAGATTGGACCCACAAATGTATGCCCAACTAATCTTTGACAAAGCAGGAAAGAATATCCAATGGAAAAAGACAGTCTCTTTAACAAATGGTGCTGGGAGAACTAGACAGCAATATGCAGAAGAATGAAGCTAGACCACTTTCTTACACCATTCACAAAAAATAAACTCAAAATGGATGAAGGACCTGAATGTGAGACAGGAAACCATCAAAACCCTAGAGGAGAAAGCAGCAAAAAACATCTCTGACCTCAGCCGCAGAAATCTCTTACTTGACACATCTCCAAAGGCAAGGAATTAAAAGAAAAAATGAAGTATTGGGACCTCATGAAGATAAAAAGCTTTTGCACTGCAAAGGAAACAATCAAGAAAACTAAAAGGCAACCGACGGAATGGGAAAAGATATTTGCAAATGACATATTGGACAAAGGGCTAGTATCCAAAATCTATAAAGAGTTCACCAAACTCCACACCCGAAAAACAAATAATCCAGTGAAGAAATGGGCAGAAAACATGAATAGACACTTCTCTAAAGAAGACATCCAGATGGCCAACAGGCACATGAAAAGATGCTCAACGTCACTCCTCATCAGGGAAATACAAATCAAAACCACGCTGAGATACCACCTCACGCCAGTCAGAGTGGCTAAAATGAACAAATCAGGAGACTATAGATGCTGGAGAGGGTGTGGAGAAACGGGAACCCTCTTGCACTATTGGTGGGAATGCAAACTGGTGCAGCTGCTCTGGAAAACAGTGTGGAGATTCCTCAAAAAATTAAAAATAGATCTACCCTAGGACCCAGCAATAGCACTGCTAGGAATTTACCCAAGGGATACAGGAGTACTGATGCATAGGGGCACTTGTACCCCAATGTTTATAGCAGCACTTTCAACAATAGACAAATTATGGAAAGATCCTAAATGTCCATCAACCAATGAATGGATAAAGAAGATGTGGTTTATGTATACAATGGAATACTACATGGCAATGAGAAAGAATGAAATATGGCCTTTTGTAGCAACGTGGGTGGAACTGGAGAGTGTTCTGCTAAGTGAAATAAGTCATACAGAGAAAGACAGATACCATATGTTTTCACTCTTATGTGGATTCTGAGAAACTTAACAGAAGACCATGGGGGAGGGGGAGGGGGAAAAAGTTAGAGAGGGAGGGAGGCAAACCATAAGAGACTCTTAAAAACTGAGAATAAACTGAGGGTTGATGGGGGGTGGGAGGGAGGGGAAAGTCGGTGATGGGCATTGAGGAGGGCACCTGTTGGGATGAGCACTGGGTGTTGTATGGAAACCAATTTGACAATACATTTCATATTTTTAAAAAAGCAAAAAAGGGGGCGCCTGGGTGGCACAGTCGGTTAACCGGCTTCAGCTCAGGTCACGATCTCGCAGTCCGTGAGTTCGAGCCCCACGTCGGGCTCTGGGCTGATGGCTCAGAGCCTGGAGCCTGCTTCTGATTCTGTGTCTCCCTCTCTCTCTGCCCCTCCTCCGTTCATGCTCTGTCTCTCTCTGTCTCAAAAATAAATAAACGTTAAAAAAAAATTTTTTTTTAAAAAAAGCAAAAAAAAAAAAAGTGAATTGGTTTAAAGCCCTAAATTTCATTATGGGCTTTAGAAAAATATATTTAGATTAACATTAAAAATAACACTATTATTTGACATTAAGGCTTTTAAAAAAAGAAACTTGAAATATTTTCCTAGATAATTTAAATGGACTGTTTTTATAGGAGTGATATTGGGTCTCACAAGAAACATTTTGTAAAAAATGATATTTAAATTATAATTTAACTTACCTAAACTCCTCGGTTGACATTTCACATCCTCCTAAATATTTACATAGGTAATTATAATGTCTTTGAGTTATAAAACAAATGTAAGAAAGTTCATTTACTATAAAAAATTCCAAAATGTTCTGTTTTCATTTACCTTTATTTTACTATGGCAGTAACTTGCTCTTTCCACAAAAATAAGATATACAGCCATAATATAAAACCAAAACTCATAAGGGGCACCTGGGTGGCTCAGCTGGTTAAGCATCTGACTTTGGCTCAGGTCATGATCTTGTAGTTTGTGGGTTCAAGCCCCGTGTCGGGGCTCTGTGCTGACAGCTCAGAGCCTGGAACCTACTTGAAATCCTATGTCTCCCTCTCTCTCTGCACCCCCCATCTCTCAAAAATGAATAAATGTTTTTTAAAAAAAGGTCTTTTTAAACCCCAAACCCACAAAATAATTTTCTAAATTATTTGCCTTGGTTGGGTATATTAAATAGATCTTAAAATTTAAGTGCTAGAATTTATTTTACCAGGTATGATTTCAATCTTCTAATTCCTGGCTTGAAAATCTTAATGCAAAATATTACTAAATATAGCCTTTCCAGTTATTGTTACCACAAACAGGCTGTGTCCTCTCCCACATTCATCTCCCTCTATAGATATGCCACTGTTAAATTTACAAAATAGTCAAATTCTGCCCCATCTTTAAGATCCAATCAAAGTTCACCCAGAAATGAGCTGGTACAACTTACACACTCACAAAAGCTAACTAACTGTGCATATTACTTGTCCTTCAGTGACATTATATGTTACTTGAAATTAGCCGTAGTGGGAATATTTACACCATAGAAATAACCATTTATCAGCACACCACTGATAAAACCTCATTTGTGAAGATCTGAGTTTACCAGGCAGGTCCTGGGTACTAATGGGGGAAAGGCCAAGTGACCCAGCGAAACCAAACGATCCTAAAATCTCCAGGTCTTAATCAGAAGAGAGTTTATTTCTCACTCGAGCAGAGCCCGCCCCCAGTCTAAGGAGTAATGTGGGGACTCAGAGACCCAGGCATACAGCCTGTATGTCACTACCATCCTGTAGTGACAACCATCTAGAACACAAGACCTTCATAGTCAATGGTGTGTTAGAGAACATTAGAGACTCTCATCTGGAAAGCAAATGCTTCAGTGCTTTAGTTGCCTATTGCTGCTACAACAAATTACCACAAACTCGGTGACTTAAGACAACACACGTTTATTATCTTATGGCTCTAGAGGTCAGAAGTCCAAAATGGGTCTTAGTGGGCTACAATCAAGGTGTCAACAGAACTCCATTCCTTCTAGAGACTCTCAGGGAGGATCCATGTATTTTCTAGCTTCTATAGACTGCGTTCATTCCTTGGCTTATGGCATTTTCCTCCATCTCCAAAGCCAGCAGCAGAGACCCCTCAAATCCTCTGTCACTTCTTTCTCTTCTGCCTCCTTCTTCAATCGTTGAAGAATCCTGTGATTACATAGCCCACCTAGATATTCAAGGATAAGCTCTCTGTCTTAAGATCCTTGTCTGAATCACATCTGCAAACTCCCTTTTTCCAAATGAGGGAATATATTCACAGGCTCCAGAATGTGGAACTCTTCAGGGATCCATTATTCTGCTTGATTTAATGGCGTTGAACATAGTGGAGAGATCCCGCTTCCTCAAGAAGAATAAACAAACACTTTCACAGTCTTTAAAAAGGCTGGTATTTCCATTATTAATTTAGCTTTTATCCTAGGTTTAAAAATATGTGTGTATGTGAGCGTGCACACGTACACACATACATACTACAGGGATATGCAAATATACATATAGTCCATCTTGTCTTATTTAATTCTTCAAGGACCATTCTCAGATGACACATATTTTTGGGGAAATCCCTTTACTCTCTGCTAGGAGCAGAGAAGAGATGGGAGTCTCCAAGCATAATAAAGTGCTGTGGCCTCTCTTGTAATCCCTTACTATTTGTTTTTATAAGAGATGCACATTGGAATTTAAGTCCAAGAGTTAGGTATTGCCATATGTCCTATGCATTGGCCATTAGGTCCCAGTCTCCCTGTTCCTGGTTAGGGGCTCCCCTGATCACTATCAGTGTACCACTCACATGACTTTTCACATCCGTCATCCAGGAGGACTTAGGGGATCCTTTGTGCCTCTACATAGCTCTTCAAAGGAGGAATTAATTTTATGAAAGGGTCTATTTTCTTTCTCCCTTCCATTCTACTTCCTTCTTCCCTTAATATCTTCCATTCTTCCTTTCTTCCTTTCTAACGAAAAGTGGAATCAAAAGCCTCCAGGTTTTTAAAGTTCTATCCCAGAAAACCTGATTAAAAATAAGGATATCTTTGACCCAATTTGGCTTATATAACATGAAAATCTGTCATCAAATCATCCCCTTTAGGAACGAGTTGTTTTTTCCAAAAGCTACGAATAAAAAAGCAAATGTAAAATCTTACAGGGTAAATATGTTGACCAGCTAAATTCCTTATGATTCATACATATTCAAAGAACACTGACTTTGATATCCCAGAGTTACACAATATATTATTCAATCAGATATCCTGTTGATTAGAAAAAAGGAGCTTTCCTCGATTCTTCAAGAAGGTAAAAGCCTCTGTGTTTGCACTTGGCCAATTACAGAAGTCTACTTGGTGAAAACATGAATACTAAGCCATTTCCCCCAGACAAGTGCATTACATGTTTGAAAGCATGGCAGTCCGTTCCTCTGTCATCAATTTTACTTCTACTTCTCTTTTTCCACTACTCTCCTCAAAGTGAGAAAGACTACACACCATTTCATCTGTATACAGACTCACAATCAAAGGATAAGAAATCTTTTTGTTCTGAAGGTTCAGAGTGATCAGCTCTTTGGGCAATTACACAGGCTACAATGGGAAATGCAAAAATCCAGGGACCCGCTGAAGCTTAATTACTCCCCACATTTATTCTGATCCCTTCTTCGAAGCCTATAGCTCTGCCTTAATTCATAGCTAATAGAGGTCAGAGTCAGGGTTAATAGCCTGCAGCTCAACATTCATTAAGTCATTCACTGATCATTAAAACATCCTGAAAAGGCTTTGTGTTGAAGTTTTAATAGCAGCGATATATGGAGACTCACTGTTCTCAAATACCAATGATGTTCTTTTATGACAGTAAGAAAGTATGTGCACCCCAATGGCTAACATTAATCTTGATTACCAGTTCCTCTCTCTTAACGTGAATTCGAAAACAAATTTTTAAGAAAATATGCATCAGAACTTTCTGACCCAGGAGTCAGTGTCACAATGTAGGGGAATCAGTGAGCTCTCCTGGTGCTGATAGAACCAGGTATGGGAAATAGCCCTGGAGCTGGCGTGGAAGATTCCTCTAATCCTGGTGATGTCTCAGTCCATCCAGCAGAAATTAGTTGAGGACCTGTGATGGAAAGGCCTTGGACTGGTAACACAGTAGTAAACTAGATAGATACGATCTTGTGGGATCCATATTGCAGCCACCTGGAGAAATTCTCAGGCCTGCATTAAACTGAAGATTCTGGAGAACAAGAACCATAAAAGGAATCGCATAGGTCTATAGGAATCGTCAGGGATGGAGTCCAAACACATTACAAATGTTTCGTATGTATAGCTTCAAACTTTACGTGTATAACTTTAAAAGTATAAAATTAACAGTACAGATTGTCCCTCAGCACACGTAAGTTTGTAAATTTATTTTTAAAGAACAAGAGGATGCCCACGTAACAGTGGCTACGGGGGTAAGGGAGATGCAGACGTCAGGAATAGGAATCAGGATGGTCAGAGAGAGAAGCCTTACTGGACGGCACCAGACTGTTTGTTACAACATTCTGGGAAATGACTAACACCACATCTCTTGTGTTCCTGCCCCAAATAAAGACACCGAATCCAATTACAAGGAAACATCAGAAAAACCCAAGTTAAGGAACATTCTACAAAATAACTGGCCTATACCCTTCAAAAATGTCAAGGTCATGAAAGACAAGGAAGCTGAGGAATTGACTAAAGGCAGCTAGGTGCAATGCCCGATCTTGGACTGGATTCTGAGCACAAACCAGAAATAGCTATAAGGACATCCCTGGGACAATCAAACAAGTTTGGACTGTGACTGAAATAACAGTGTTGTATCAATGTTAAAGTTCTTGATTGTGATCATCGGAATGTCCTTGTTTGTAGCGAACACACATGAAATATTTTGGAATAAACTAAAAACTAAAACTTATCATCCAATGGTTCAGAAAATAACTTCACAGAGAGCGAGAGAAAGCTACAAAGAAAGGGGTCAGGGAGGAAGGAAGGGAGGGAAAGAAAAAGAGAAAGATAAAGCAAATGAGGCAAAATGGTAGCATGTGATGAATCTGGGTATAAGACATAAGAGGAGTTTCTTCTGACTTTTCTTTAAGTTTGAAATTATATCAAAAAAATTTACCAAGAAATGGTGACATATGCATATATCACCAGCAGAATTGTGTTTGGTGTCTACATAGAAAAAAAAAAAAAAAAAAAAGACTAGAAGCAAATAGCCAAAACGTTGACAGGGTTAATTCCAGGTGTTAGGAGTATGTGTGATTGGGTTTTTTAATATTTTATGTGTAATGCTTTCTGTTTTCCAACTTTTTAAGAAAAGGAAAACTTTGGAGGACTTACAGGAGGGCCAGTTACATCTCGGCCTAGGTGAGATTCGGCAGAGATTTGGGAGTCAGAATGAAGCTGGGACATCTTCCAACTCTTCTCTTCTGTCAATATATTGACACCTCCGGGCCACTCTAGACCCATTCTGCCTTCCCAGGGCCTTGAGAATGGTCTGCAAGATCCAGGTGTAGAGCTTTAGTTGTAACCCCACTCAGAGTATACCTTGTGCCTAAGGGACAACTCCTCTGCTCAGCTATCTGCCCTCTGAAGATGGACGGGAAGTGCTGTGAAGGTTCTGGAGGCCAACCGAGGGCCAGCTGGGCAGGGCATTGCAAGATCCCGGGGCCTAGGTGGGGATTCAAGGTGGGCATGTCCCTTTGGTACTGCTGATTCTTCACCGTAGGGGAGAGGTGCACAGAGAGAGGCGCACACACAGGATATGTGCAGGAGACCGGGGTGTAAGGGTGCCGTGATCCCTAGTATTGACACAAGGAACAACAAACAAAGGTGGACAACAGGAGAATCCTGTGCTTCCTGTTGCTGAGAACACCTGAGGTCTTAATCACAGCTCCCTGGACCTCCACCTATTCCCCAGGATTCTTCCATGTTTCCTCCTCTTCTTTCTCTCCCCTTTCCCAACTACTTCTTTTATTTTAACATTTAGTTCCCTTTCTTCTTCACCTTTCTCCTTTAGTCCCACCTCTGCTTAGATATCCAGCAGCACTCCTGGCCCTGTCTAGCCCTAGGGTGGTATGCAAAGAAAGAGTTTCCAATCCTTATTACTGCGTCACAGGTGAACCTGTATCAGTACCGTTACCATTTGGGTGAATCGTTATACAGCAAAGACCTCCCGGTCATAGCCTATTCATCTGGTTATTGATTCATTCATCCTATATGCCTTTATTACGTGTCTGCAAAATACACGCTTTTGATGCATAGAAATAAAAGCACACGGTCTCTACTCTCTGGTTTTTAGTAGAGGGGAGAGCAAATAACAAATCCAGGTCAGAGGGATTAGTTCTTGATTGCAGTGTAAGCAAGAGGTTATGAGGGAACGAATGAGAGTCCTAGAACAGATGGCCCTGAGCTGAGTGTTGAAAAGGAAGTAGGTGATGGCTAGCTGAAAAGGAGAGGAGACATTCAGAAGTGATGACATGTGGAAAAATATAGAGGCATGAAATAGCAAGTCTTTCTTCATGGATCCAAAAGCGAACCTGGGCCAGTAGAGGAAGTGAGGATCCCGAAATAAAGAACAAAATCAAGGAGAGCCATGCGCCCATGCCTGAGTTTCAGGTGAAGGGACCTGACCACCAAAGGATTGTGAAATGACACAGTGACATCTCCAGCAGAGTGGATTGAGGGGACCAAACTGGAGGCGGGGCTTAGGTAGCTACCACAGAGCTCCAAGCAAGAAGGGAAGAGGAGATAGATTTAGGAGCCTCTAAAAGAGGGAATCTAGAGGATTTGGCACTTGTTGGACAGCAGGAGGAGGAGGAGAAGGTAGAGAAGGCTAAGAACAATGTGTGGTTTCTGACTTAGTAATGTATCAGTCAGTTCTCCAGAGACAGAACCAAGCACGGGAAGAGAGTCTGACTGATTGACTGATTTTAAGGAGTTAGCTCATGTGATTGGGGGGTGTGGAAAGTCTGAAATTCAGAAGGTAGGCTGGCAGGCTGGAAATTTATGTTAAGAGTTGACATTGCAGTATTGAATTGAAAATCCGTTGGGTAGGCCAGCAGGCTGGAAACGCGTGCAGGATTTCTACATTACTGTCTGGAGGCAGAATTCCTTCTCCTTCAGGAAATGTCAGTTTTTCCTTTTAAGTCCTTCAGCTGATGAGATGAGACTCATCACATTATGGAGAGTAATCTGCTTTACTTAAAGTCAAACGGATGTAAATGTTAATCGCATCTACAAAATACCTCACAGCAACATCTTGACTAGTGTTTAACCAAACACCCAGCCACAAGAGTGTAACCAACTGACATATAAAATTAACTATCATAAGAATTAAGTTCAAGAACACAGGAAAGAACAGGTTTGATATGGAAAACAAGTTCAGTTTCATACATGTTAAATTGGAAATGTCGATGGAAACACCAAACAAGCTGTTGGGGAGACAATTTGACATATGGATCTGGAACAGATCCCAGAGATGTAGTTGGATTGTGCCAATAAGAAGGAAAAGGAAAAGTTTTTCAAATAATCCAGTGAAGACATGGGCAAAAGACATGAACAGACACTTCTCCAAAGAAAACATCCAGATGGCTAACCAGCACATGAAAAACTACTCCACATCACTCATCATCAGGGAAATACAAATCAAAACCACAATGAGATACCACCTGACACCTGTCAGAATGGCTAACATTAACAGCTCAGGCAACAACAGATGCTGGGGAGGATGCAGAGAAAGAGGATCTCTTTTGCATTGTTGGTGGGAATGCAAGCTGGTGCAGCCACTCTGGAAAACAGGATGGAGGTTCCTCAAAAAACTAAAAATAGAACTACCCTATGACCCAGCAATTGCACTACTAGGCATTTATCCACGGGATACAGGTGTGCTGTTTCAAAGGGACACATGCACCCCCATGTTTATAGCAGCACTATCAACAATAGCCAAAGTATAGAAAGAGCCCAAATGTCCATGGATGGATGAATGGATAAAGAAGATGTGGTATATATATTCAATGGAGTATTACTTGGCAATCAAAAAGAATGAAATCTTGCCATTTGCAACTATGTGGATGAAACTGGAGGGTATTATGCTAAGTGAAATTAGTCAGAGAAAGACAAAAATCATATGACTTCACTCGTATGAGGACTTTAAGACACAAAACAGACGAACATAAGGGAAGGGAAACAAAAATAATATAAAAACAGGGAGGGGGACAAAACAGAAGAGACTCTTAAATATGGAGAACAAACTGAGGGTTGCTGGAGGGGTTGTGGGAGGGGCAATGGGCTAAAAGGGTAAGGGGCACTAACGAATCTCCTCCTGAAATCATGTTGCACTATATGCTAACTAATTTGGATGTAAATTTAAAAAAATAAAAGTAAAACAAGTTATTAAATGCAAAAAAAAAAAAGAAGGAAAAGTTTTTCAGAGGAAGATTAGTTGGCAATTTCAAATACTAGAAAGAGATCCCACCAAATTTGCCAATCTGGAGGTTAGTCAATAATAAGAATATTGATGTGGAAGCTGCACAGTGGAAATAGGAAAAAATGGAAATAACTGAAGGTAGACTGCTCTTTAAGAAACCTTCCCTGGGGGCTCCTGGGTGGTGCAGTCGGTTAAGCGTCCGACTTCAGCCAGGTCACGATCTTGCGGTCCGTGAGTTCGAGCCCCGCGTCAGGCTCTGGGCTGATGGCTCGGAGCCTGGAACCTGTTTCCGATTCTGTGTCTCCCTCTCTCTCTGCCCCTCCCCCATTCATGCTCTGTCTCTCTCTGTCCCAAAAATAAATAAAAAACGTTGAAAAAAAAAATTGAAAAAAAAAAAAAGAAAAAAAGAAACCTTCCCTGACAGCAAACTGATTTCCAAGAATCGCAGATGCAGCAAAAATACCATTTAAACAACAATAATTCAGACAGTTCATTGGAGAGTCATTAACTGGAGTCCAAAACACATTCAGAGGAATGGGCTCACCCAGGCAGGAAACGTTGTACTCTGTGACTGTCTCATTCTGTGTGCTCTCAGGCAAGCCACTTAACCATTCTGATCCTTAGTCCCCTTTTCTGCAAGACTGAGATACTTACACTTGGCTTACAGAAATAGCATAAAGTTTAAATTATATTTATGTACCTAAAGGTAAAAATAAATTAAAAACAGAGGTTCAGTGAGTTAGTAGTTATTATAAATTTTCATTCCTATTAAGTACATACTCAATAATAAAAGGGTCTAAGCTTTGAAAACTTTGGTCAACCTTCATCAAAGTTTTCATTTAGAAACCACCGTTTCATTTCCTAATTTTATAGCTCACAAATACAGATCTGGAAAACTGAACCTTACAAAACATTTTAAACATTTAACTCTTATTTGAATTTTTGATGCATTAAAAACCATGTGGCTAGCCTTTCCTCTTTTCGTATTTATGACCTCGTAGCTATGCTGTAAACATTTCAACATGAAACCATACTGGTCTTCTTAGCTCATTAGAGTCAGCAGTCTCTGCAATAATTTGAACCTTTGGTATATAGGCAAAAAATGCAGCTAAGTTGTTATTAAACAAAGTTAAAGATAATCTTTTAAATAATTGCCCTCGGGGCACCTGGGTTGCTCAGTCAGTTAAGCAGCCAACTTCAGCTCAGGTCATGAACTCACGGTCATGAACTCATGGTTCATGGGTTCGAGCCCCATGCCGGGCTCTGTGCTGACAGCTTAGAGCCTGGAGCCTGCTTCAGATTCTGTGTCTTTCTCTCTGCCCCTCCCCTGCTCATGCTCTGCCTCTTTCTGTCTCTCAAGAGTAAATAAACATTAGACAAATTTAAATAATTGCCATCAATTATTTTCTTCCCACTGAAGCAAGTTGCTATGAAATCATTAAAAGGAAAGAAGACCATTAAAAAAACTGAGTGGCCAAGCCATGCCTGGCTTCCTGTTTTACTACTGATGAATCATAGAGGTAAAGCAGAGAGATGGCAGGCTAGTTCCTTGACGGGTCCGTGTTTTTCAAGGGGTGACATCTGTACTCTGATTCCTGACACAAATAATGTATATTTATAGCACTTAACAAAGATATCACCTCTTCAGAGTTGTCATACTAGTCTCATGATGTAGAGGAGGTTCAGTCATAAAATGTCTATTGACCACTATACACTTATTAGAATGGCCAAAATCTGGAACAGTAAGAAAACCAAATGCTGGTGAAGATGTGGGGCCACAGGAATTCTCCTTCCTTGTTGGTGGGAATGCAAAATGGTAAAGCCACTTTGAGAGACAGTGTGGCAGTTTCTTGCAAAACTAAACATACTCTTACCAAATGATCCAGTATTTGTGCTGCTTGGTATTTACCCAGAGGAGTTAGAAATTTATGGATGTCCATACATAACCTACATGTGGATGTTCATAGCAACTTTATTTGTAACTGCTGAAACTTGGAAGCAAGCAAAATGTCCTTCAGTAGGTGAATGGACAAGTAAATTGTGGTATATTCAGGAAATGGAGTCTTAGTCAACACCAAGGAGAAATGAGCTATCAAGCCATGAAAAGACATGAAGAAATCTTAGATGCATATTACCAAGTAAAAGAAGCCAGTGTGAACAGTTATATGCTGTATGATTCCAGTTACATAACATTCTGGAAAAAGCAAAACTATGGAGACAATGAAAAAGATCAGTGGTTCCCAAGGGTTGGGGGGTGGTCAGAGGAGAGGTGAGCAGGCAGAGTACAAAGGATTTTTAGAGCAATGAAAATATTCCATATGATACTATAATAATGGATACATATCATTATACTTTGTCCAAATCCATAAAGTGTATAAAACCAAGAGTGAGCCCTCACAGAAACTATGGACTTCAGGTGATTATGATGTATCCATGTAGGTTTATCAGTTCTGAAAATTGTGCCACTCTGGTGGTGGGGACGGTGGGGAAGGCTATGCATGTGTGGGGGCAAATGATATATGAAAAATCTTTGCTCTTTCCTCTTAATGTTTCTGTGAACCTAAAACTGCTCTAAAATCAATAGTTTTTTGGGTTTTTTTAAGTTTTTTATTAATTTTGGGAGAGACTAAGACAGCATGAGTAGGAGAGGGGCAAAGCCCAACATGGGGCTCGAACCCATGAAACCATGAGATCATGATCTGAGTCGATACCAAGAGTCGAAGGCTTAACTGACTTAGCCGGCCAGGCACCCCAAAATAGTCTTTTAAACACCGTACTTCCTATTTATACATATACTTATATGTGTATAGAAGAAGAGAGAACTAACTGTGTATGACTATTACACGCACACACATACGTTTATTAAGCACTCACTATGTACAGGCATTGTTATTGGTGCTGGGGAATATAGCAGTGAATCAGTCAAAGGACAAACGGAGGTTCTTGTTCCCATGGAGCTTCCAGAGGACAAGCTCCTCTGTAGTGGGTGCCTTTGCCTGGCTTCCTTCTCTGCTAGACTTGAGGGATTCCATAATGAGCAAGGTTGTCAAGACCCCTATCCTCAAGGAGGAGGAACAAATGAACCAGCAGTAAACCTGCTGCCCTAGGAAGGTAGGAAAGGGGATGCTGAAGTTTGAATGAGAGGCGGATGATGGGAGCACCGGGCCTTCTCAAGGGAAGTCCCAGGAACAGGAAGTGATGTTTGAGCTAAGACCTGAAAGAGCAAAATAGGAGTAGAATGAGTCGAGGAAGGGGCAACACTATGTGAGAAGTTCCGCAGATGAGAGAGCACCAAACACTTAAGAAAGTGAAAACATTCGTGAAGGGAGAGCTTAGGGTGCACGGTGCTGTGTGGAGAACAGAGAGAGAGGAGTCTGCAGGGCAGGGCCTCTGAACGGACAGACGTCAAGGCCAATTCAACTTGTTTTACCTTAGGCTCCCAGTATACAAACAAAATAAAGAAAGGTCAGAAGGGGATTGTAAAAATCAGGTATTCTTAAATGTTTGCACTTAAATTAATGCTTCAACACAAATATATAAACTTTAATGACCGTAAATAATCTCATGTGCACATAAAGCAAAAAAAGGGTAAATTTGTGGACTTCTATCAGTGTGAGATCAACTCTCCCACGCACAGACACACACTCACAGATGTACACGCACGCACGTGCACGCGCGCGCGCACACACACACACACACACACACACACACACTCCCCAGTGCCCATGCAACACCCAGTGATGAAGTCTTTCTTGTAAGGAGTGGTAACAATTGGAGATTTCATCATAAGAGTGATGGCAATCCTCAGATTGCAAGTAAGTGACAGAATCTCATTTGCATGTTATAAATTATGACAAATGGATTAAAAGGAGGCAGGATTGGAGACAGCAGGCAGGTGGGAGTTACTGGCACTGTCCACTTGAGAAATGAGAAGGTCTGGATCAGCTCAGGTGTATCATGAGGTTTGATTAGAGAACTACGTGATGGTACGATCGACAGGACTTGATGGCTGGCTGAGTAAGGGAAGTGAGGGAGACAGGGGAACTTGTTTGCCAATAAAATAGTCAAGCTCATTTCAGCTTTTCTTACGACTGTTCATGTCCCCTTAAATCCATATGTGGAAGTCCTAACCCCCGATGTGATGGTATTTGGAGGTAGGGCCTTAGGGTGGCACCTAGGTTTAGATGAAGTCATGAGGACAGAGTACCCACAATAGGATGAGTGTCCCTATAAGAGAAAGAGACCGGGGCATTCTCTCTGTCCACCATGCAAAAACACAGCAAGAAGACAGCAGTCTGCAAGCCAGGAGGAGAACCTTACCAGGAACCCAATCTGTGGGTCCAACCTTGATCTTGGACTCCCCAGCCTCCACAACTGAGAAATACATCAGTTGTTTAAGCCACCCATTCTGTGGCATTTTGTTCTATGAGCCCAAGCAAACTAACACGGTCTATAAATCTAACATCCATTTCCATAGCACCCTCCCTTCCTTGAATGGTTTGATATCCATATAACCACCACTGGTTTGAAATCATTAATAATTACAATGTAATTAAGTGCTTCCCTTTCAAAATAGTTTGCAAGAATATGTCGACTGCAATGAATTTTTCCTGTCTTTACATAATGCCTTCAGGGCTCTCTATCTACTCTGTAGCATTTCTATGAAGCTGTCACTTTGAACAGTGTTCTGACATTTGTGATCTACTTCTAAAATGTTACCCTCCCCACACGTGGATAGACATAAATTCTGATGTGGTTCAAGCATGGCCCTTACTATGGAAAACAAGTTATTGAAAACAGTTGTCACAGATAGATGACATGTTTATGAATACCATTCCAAACTAAATACCTAGTATTATAGAAACACTAAATTTTGTTTCAAGATTCACTAATGTTTCCATCTTTATTAAATTTGAGAAATAAATTTCTATGGAAGGTAACAGCAAACCACTTTCGCAGTATATGCCTCTAGAGAAAGGCCACATTGTTTCATGGAGATGTGTTGAGGCTAATGGATCTATTCAAAGGGTAAGTTTCAGGGCTCTAGACCAGGTTTGATTCATGCTGTTTTATAATTGCATGCCCGTGGCTACCCTACTTGGTTAGTACGCTGTGCTAATGAGGCCGGTGGCAAAAGTTCAAATCCCCAGGCAGGCAATTTGTTTTTCTCTGCTGGTGGTTATGGCTGTAATACCTATCCCAAGTCAGGCATCAGAAATGTATGTCAATTGTCACAATGTCAAGAGAAAGAGCAAATGGCTTAATGAAAATCTGTCCTTTCCATTAGAAAAACATCTCAAAGCCCATGTACAACTAATGGAGGGATACTGGTGTCACCTTCAAATACAAAGAGTAGAACGTTCCTCATATTACAACAACAAACAAAATTCCTGCCAGAAGCAAGTCATAAATGTCACCGAGAATGATGATCTTAAATTAGATTCCACATGAATAATTTCTTCATTTTTCATCTTTGACCAAACAGCACTAAATTTGCCATTAAGTAAAAACTATGTGAAGTGTGCATTTACCTGCTTCCTTCCTGCCTTCCCAAATTGTTATGAGAATGAATCAGATAGCATCTTGGAGGCATTTTAAAATAATAAAATATTAATCCAAATGATTCCCCTTCTGCCTCAGAGGGGGAGTAGATATATTGAGTTTTTACAATACAAAAGCAACGGGCGATGTGCAATTCAGCCCTGAACAACAGTCAATTCGGAAAAGAAAACAGGGTCTCAAGCCTGCTTTATGAGTGGCACAGTTGAGGAAGTTAATGATCAATTGGTAGCATGATGCAGACAGAGCCTTAGCTAGTTCTGACATAATCACTTAGATAGTTTAGATGTTCCGTTGAGTTGAATTCAGAAGATGGCCTGTCCACCTTAAAACCTAGATAGAAGGCTGAATGGCTTTATATATAACAATTCTCACTGGAACACAGACCCACGTGGAACATGGGGGCTCTCCACAAGACATAGCTGGCTACCTCGATATACAAGTGCATCCTCAAATGAAGGAAGAGAAACAGAAAGATGGGCAATTATACAGGTCCACAGTCTGGCAATCAGATCTGTAGCTGATTGAATCCAGAACCAAAATTCTGAAAGTCACCCTGAACCGTCCTTCTTATGAATACGTGATCATTCACTTCCACCGCTCTCGTTCACGTCTGAGCATTCTACTTCCAAAATGTTACTCAAACCCCTGCATTTCACTCCATCCTCCCTGCCACCATCTCCTACCCAGATTATGTCAACTGCCTAGTCACTCCTTCCCTCTAGTGGTTGTCCTTCCATTCTTTTATCCATATCGCTCTAAGAGTGATCCTTAAATAAAAGCAATATGGCTTAAAACCCACAGGGTCCCCCCACTGCCTTTCAAATACAGTACAGTTTCCTTAAGATGGTTTCCAGAGCCCTCAACAATGGTACCTCATTTCATAATTCCCCCACCATATTCCCGGATACTCTGTTCTAGCTATACCCTGTATTCCCAAATATTCTCTGCTCTGTTCCAGTTTTACAAATGTGCTGTCCTTTCTCTCAATTCCAAAATGCATGCATGTCATTCCCTCTGATGGAATCGTTCCCTCTCCCAATCTCCCAGATCATGGAACTGCTACTCACCCTTTAGATACCAACTTAAATGTCTCTTTCTACCCTTTTTGAGGAGTCTTCCTTAACCCTGGAACTTGCTATCACTGCCTTGTTTTCTGTACATACTTAGGTAATCAGTCATTAGATACTCTATACCTTCTGTTACCCCTGTAATGAATATTAATCACACTAATTGTAGCAATCAATTTGAATTTTGTCTTTCCTGCTAAGCTCCGTGCTCAAGGAAGCCAGAACAGGATTCATCTTATTCACCTGTATTTGTAATGAGACCAAAAGCTCTGTGAGTGTAGGTATTTCTTTTATTTCTACTATATCCCCAGCACCTAGAGAAATTCTGATAATAACAAACACTAAATACATTCTTGTTGAATAACTAACTGAATGGTAGACACTCAACAAATGTTTGTTTAAAAGAATCCAGTAAATAAATTCAAGCCCACACAGAGCTGTATTTTAAAAAGGGACCTCAAAACAATCAAAAGTATAGGAAACATTTAAAAATCAGAGTGGTGATGATTTTCTTATTATTTTACATCCGGAGAATAATCTACATCTGTTATTTGCTCAGGACTCTCCCTCATAGTAGGCAAGCATGCTCACATATCAAGAGGTTATTCCATAATCACAGAATTAATTTTTAAAAGATTAAAGGTCCTAAGGGACACATCCACTAAGCCAGGGACACTGGAGGCGCTGTACTCCTCCTTTCTACATATTTCTAACTGATGGACACCATGGCAGTAGGGTGGCAAGAAACGATCCAGATTTTTTCCAAAGAAGTAACTACTGTTGTTCAACGTCGTTCAGTACTGCTCCTCAATGCTCAGTCCTTTGAGGAGAAGTATGTGTATATGGTCAGTGCATAAGCAAGTTTCCTCATCTGCAAAGACGTGTAAGCTGTAGGCTCTCTAAAGTCCCTTTCAGATTTAGCATCCTTTCAAAACAATAGAAACTAAAAGTCAAATATAAAGCCATGAATTTTGCCATTAAAGAAGCATTGATATATTTCTGTCCATAACCACAACTAAAGTCCTAGAACCAAGAGTCTCATGATACGACCGCCTTCTGTGCGTTCTCCATCGCACTCTGGGAAAGTCCATGATGCTATGTTAATTGGCCTAATTAGAAGTTAGAAGGTCAAGCTCAGGAGACAAAATACAAAATTCTTACTTTTACATTTGCACATAGATTGTAATAAAGTTTTACTTTAAAAAAACGTAAATGCTTTCGCCTACCTGTTTACAATGACAGCCTTTCCTTCCCTCTGAACATCCAAAGCTAACACGTGACCTGGTTTAAAAAAAAAAAAAAAGAGTTGGCCTCACTTGCTACAGCAAAGTGGTTAGCATTTTTTTGTTTTACTTTTTAGTATAATCAGATCCCTAGAACAATGAAGGAAAATGTTCCCCATCACTATATGGTGAGGTAAATTTGGTAATAGAGTTCTCTAGAATACCAGACTCCTAGAATACACGCTTGGTCTTCCTTCCTCCTCCTTCTGCCCTGTCAACAAGAAGGATGATCTGGAAATGCAGCCAGACAAAGGATACCCACCCAGAGTACTAAAGAAGAAGAAATTAGCTTTAATTAAAGGTAGAGAGATTTCATCTGGGCATAAGGGAAACTCTTGATCTTTGCTATGATTAAATATTGAAATAGGCCAATCAGAGTCATGAAGTTTCTATCCTGGGGGAATTTTCTATAAAGGCTAAAAAAATATTTTCTGCCTGGGGTCCTTCATTTTGTCATGTATGCATTTCTTTGACAGAAACAATTGATTACCTAAGGACTGATTACCTAACTATGTACAAAGCATATTTCTGAGCCAAAAGACAGGAATCTGGATGATGTGGCTTCTTTAGGTCTGTGATATTTCTCAAACATTATAAGTGTTCATGAATATGCATACAGAGAGGATGGCTAAGGGAATATTATCCAGAGAAACATTTTTACACAAAGAGGTAAATCCTGTTGCTATCAGGTTTGGCTCTTTGCGATAAAGAACATTCCTGAGAAATGAGTGTAGATCATCCTATGTAATTTATTTCAGACGGGAAAATGACATCTGGGGGAGTGAACTCTCCATTACCAAAGCTATACAAACACTGGATGACCATCTGTCAGACAGGTGCTAAAAGAAATTTCCATGTTTTGTTTGAAGAGAATATCTCTGAAGGATGTCTTCTATGAAAACAAAATAGTTGGCCCAACTATTGAGCAGCAATGTTAATTGGAGACACTCTGAAAGGTAGAAAATGAGTCAGGTCCATTGCCATGCGCATGTGCGCGCGCACACACACACACACACACACGTCCCCGCATGCGTGCATTCCAGTAGCCCCTTGCTCTGCCAGGTGTTGACACTTATTTGCTGAATCTGGGGACATCCAGCAGTACCTGAGGAGAGAGTCAAGGAAATAGGGGCAGGACAACTTAAAGGGAGCCTTTGGAACACTGGCTGTTTGTCAACTGCTTCGGAAATATTTTCCTATTTTAACAAGCAATGCTGCAATAGTGGGGTCCTACGGGTTGGCTATCAGTCCTAGGCACGATCACTAATGAATCCAGTTACTTAAAACTCCACCACACTAACCTTCCTCCCTGACGGTGAATTTGAAAGGACGGAAAAGAGAGAGGCAATCCAGCTTGATTTATATGGACCCTCCGTTCTCGTCTATGTGACAGAACCATTAATAAACGGAGATACGACAGGCTGGGTTTCACAACATGGTGGAGGAAAACTGTCTGGAGAGCCATATACAAAAAGGGTTCCAATGACTCTTTCTCAAACAGAAGAAACTGAAAAACAATGCCCTGCTGGAGTTTGTCTTGAGACCGGAGATGTTCACCCACATAACCAGTGTTATCTCACTTTGCACAATAATGTTTACAATAACTGGCATCTTGCTGAAGGCTGGAAAAGATCTCTGATTAGAGGCGAGAGAAAGTATGAATTAAGAGTAGGGGAGAAATGCTGACTTTCTGAAAGAGCAACACAATTTTAAGTATCACTAGCCACCTACAAACATGCAAGAAAGAAAGAAGTGTCACACAATAGAGTCACCAAGTTAGATATGAACAAGACTACACAAGTATGAGACGATGTTGATAATTTACATGTAACTAATATATTAAGGCCTCCTGGACCTATCACTCTAGCTTTACCTATTCATTCATCTACTCAAAATATATCGAACCCCTACCATTCAGCCCTTTAAAGAGACTTGTCAAAGTGTTCTGTAATGCGAAAACACCATACCAACGCCTGCTTTGTGATTATAATCAGTTGGCTCTCCTTGAAGGCAGAAATCACGACATTGCCTTTTATAAAACTAATTTTAATTACACAAGTAGCACTAAATGCCCTCCTTTTTTAAAAAGGCAAAAACTAAACATTACAGAAAAGTAGAGTGAACACATCATTTATTATCCAAACGAGGACACTCTTGAGGGTGAATGGAAGCACATTTAATAATTATATCGGGACATCAGATGTAAACTGAGACCCACCAGACAAATTGGGACATTGGGTCACTATACAGATTAAGAATTCTTTTTTTTTTTTTTTTTAATTTTTTTGGGACAGAGAGAGACAGAGCATGAACGGGGGAGGGGCAGAGAGAGAGGGAGACACAGAATCGGAAACACAGAATCGGAAACAGGCTCCAGGCTCCGAGCCGTCGGCCCAGAGCCCGCCGCGGGGCTCGAACTCACGGACCGCGAGATCGTGACCTGGCTGAAGTCGGACGCTTAACCGACGGCGCCACCCAGGCGCCCCCAGATTAAGAATTCTAAAGCCCCAGGAGAACCCCCGCCTCCCCACAAAGGCCGAGACTTGGCTTTACCCAAAAGATAACCTCTGTTAGTATTCCAGAAGAGTGACAACTTGAAAGCATTTAAGTTTTATAGAATGTTAAATAGAAAGTCAGAAAACATGTTGTAGAGCCAAGCCAAGCCAAGCCAAATGCGTTGTTTTCCGTAAGGAAAACAGAAAAATGTCTCCCAGAATGTGACACAATTCTCAGTTCACGGTTCATCCGGGGGATTACTCCTCTGACGCCCACTCCCCCATACACGTTGCTCTGAAGCATTTCCTCCCAGGATATCTCAGCCCCACTTGACAATGTCTGATTCGTCAGCTGGCCTTGAGAGATACTGGGCAGTCTCTCAGAAACTCTCTGATCAATTCTTTTCCTGCTTCATATGGCCTTGGAGAGCTCTTATTTCCATTTGTAAAAATAAATCACTTATGGTATCTCCCCACCAATACTGTATTTCAATCTGCAATGGATTCAGAGATGCACTTAAATTGGGGGGAAAAATTTCTTCCTAACTTCTGATGTTCGAAGGAGAGCAGATAATATGCCTCCAATATCCAAGAAGGAAAAGTTATTAGGGAAAGCTGCTCTCCACCCTTTGTTCATTGCTCTTCTGGGGAGGGGGGCCATACCAGATGGGTGAGGTCAGTAGACAGAGCAGAGCAATGCCAGATCCAGCAACTTCAGAGAGACAATGGCTTTCTGCAGATCAGGTATTCGGTTCAGCTGAAGGAAGGGAGCTCACCTGTGGCTGAGTGGCTGGGCCAGGAACACCTGCAGGAAGTCTTCCAAATTCAGGAGGAGTGTTACTAAGCCTATTTGGCCCAAATTTAAAGTCATGTTTCTCCATCAGCTTAAACAATAATAAAGCCAACTTTCTTTTTACTCCCCATCTGTCTGTCTTCTCTGGCCTCATTACTGGCTCCACAATCTGATGAGAAAGGTGAGTGCCATTTGTTGGCTCTCCAAAATCCCATATGTATCTCTGACTGATGAGATTTCATAGCAGCTCTTTGTTATCGGGGATCGGTGTGTTGGGTAGAGGCGACGGGAGCCCCTGACCAATATATGTTTTCTTTTGTACCTCCGTTACCGATAGCACACATTTGCCTGTCAATCCCCAGGGTCAGATTGTGAGGTCTAGGGTTACAGGATAGAGTTTCCTCTATTAATATCTGTGAGAGTGGAAGCTTATAATCCTGACCTTATTAGCATCACATGCTACTGCAGTAGATTTTAAATTTTTAGAATCCCAGACTATTTAGATTATCATTTAAATATAGAAACTCACCCCAGGAAAATGCATTTATTCAAAAAGTTTGGCACCCTATTTTGCCAGCTTCCTGAGGCCCTTGAAATCAATGGTTGCAAATCCTGCAGCCTTTCCAGATGAGCACAGGCCCCAACTGCCTCACTTCTAACTGGCTGGCAGAGAAGAACAGAATCCTAGACTCTTAGTGGAAAAAGACTTTAGAGCTCATCAGAGCCGACTTCTCATTTGAGACCCAGGAAACAGACCTAGAATAACATTGTTTAAGGGTGTGACATGCAAATCCCTTTAAGCTCCTTAGGATTGTTAATATTTCAAGTGCATAAGACCTATTTTTCCTTGTGCAGGAACCCTGAAAGAAAGTCTTTCCATCCCAAAGCTGTATTTCTTCTGTACTAACTTACTCTACATGTGGAAAAGCAAGGGACTCAAAAGAAGATGCTTCTATTTCTGGAACAATTAAACTATCCTCATGGGCATGGCTGAGGTAGGTTGCTGTTTTAAAACAAAGGAAACTAATGTGAATGCCTTTAAAAATATATACTGAACACAACACCAGGCCCCAGCAGATGCCCAATAAATGATCATTATCTGGCAATGGAGAAGATACATTAAAGAAAAACCACCCACTGTTGCTTGTATTTATTATAACTACATTTTATGTAAACACATCATTATATGCAAATCAGTTACGACCCTGAGGCTCTGGGCAAGTAGCCAAAGTGAATCTAAGCCACACAGTCCAGACCTCACAGTCATGGAACTCCATACACCTGACAGGGAGCATTAAATCATCTTGTCATATCTTTGCCGCTCCTGGCTGGTATTTCTCTCCTTTCCTCAGCAGATCTTAAATCCTTCCTAATTTTTTATTAGTTCCTCCTTCTTCCATGACCATAAAGAAGAGTCCTTCCTTTAAGGATTTCTCAACCTTGTCATTGTTGACATTTGGGGCCAGATCCATCTTTGTTGTGGGGAGCAAAGGGAGGGAAGGCGGCTGTCGTCTGCATTCTAGTATTTATCGGCATCTTGGCCTCTGCTCACTAGATGCCAGTAGTGACTAGATGCCAAAATGTCTCCAGACATCACCATATGTCCCCTGGAGGGCAAAACCAGCCTTGTCCCAAGTTGAGAACCATTGTGTTAAAGGAATCTTCTTGAAATTAAGAAACCGAATCAAATTTAAATTTGAGAAAGAATCTGAGAATATAAGGGCCCTAAGAGGGCCCTTCATTCATAGCAGGAGGCTGCTGATTTTCTTCCCAATTATGTCCTTGACTCCGGCAGCCTCTCTATATGCGATTCGCTGGGAATTCTTCCTCATGACCATCCGTAACCTCCTCTGCTTTGCTTCAGGACCATTTCCTCTCGGGGTACACGCTGCCACCTCTTTAGGTTCTAACCTATTTGGTAATAGAGGCTCTCCGTGTTCTTGAGGAATACTAAATTTATGTCACTCAAACAATCAATGGGTGTTCTTAATGAAAGGAGATGAGACAACTGGCAAGAGAGTCTGGAAGTGGCTCAGGAAAATGTGTCCGGTCAACATAAAATTACCTGATGAGCATAGTTGTCGCCCCAGAGATTCTAGAAACTTCTTTGCAAAGTTGGGTAACTTTGAGATGGCCCTCAGGATGGCAACCGTTTATCCACAGAATCAGAATCTAGCCAAATGGAATATGAGGAAGAGGTTTCCTTGTATGCCTGTCTGTGCAGTACCCTCATTCAAATTCTCTCCATCTTGCTAATTTATGGCAGAGCTCCATCCAACTCCAGAGCCAAAACGCAATAATGCAGCTCATTAAGAGCCACCAGGGAGTATTTAGGAAACAGGCAAAAGGAACAGTTCCTTTATTTCCTTTCCCTAGAGTCTTATTTCCACTCCAAGGCTTTCTCCATTTCTTCTAGTTTGAACAACTAAAAATTGGCATGAAAAATAACTTACCACTATAATTTATCTCTGAGCTAGGTTTGTTTTTTTTCCTGAACTTTTATGTTTCCTGAAGTGCGTGTGATTCAGCTCCAATTCCAAATTCCAAAGGAGCAAAATAAACTCATATTTTTCAACTCCAATTAAATAATTCATTTCTCTAATTCTAAAGCATCCAATTCAAATAATCAAGTTGACAGGAACTCATCTGGTGTATTCATTAGAAAGTCACCTTTCTTTCTCTCCCTCCCTTATGATGTTGCCTTCTACAATTTTGGTACTTATTTCAGAACACGCTGAGCAGTAAAATCAATACCTCATTAAGTTATTTCAAGTTGGTGAACTACAGCTGTTTCAGAGAATGAGCATGAAACATGGTTTCATCAATAGAATCCCAGGCTCTGTCTACACAAAGACAAAACAATTGGGTAATCTAGTCAATTCTGTTTAAAAAGAAAAAAAAAAAAGTCAACTGAGTTGTTTGGTATTGGGTTGGCCAAACAATAATTCGCCTGTCATTTTTGTCACATGCATAGGCCATAGGACTGATAGAGACTGCCAGGATGTTCTTAGTCCGTTTCCTCGAGTTCCTGTAACTATACGCAGAAGAATGCTTATTCTATCCTTCAATCCCGCCAAGAAAAATACTCTGCCAATTGCCCATGAGCATGGTCTTTCCTTATCTAACCTAAGAATGACAGTGACTAGCAACTATTCAGTAAAAACTGGGCACTTATTATGAATAAAGCCCAAAGATTAGAGAAAAATTTTTAAAAGATTATAAGACGGGGCGCCTGGGTGGCTCAGTCGGTTAAGCGTCCGACTTCGGCTCAGGTCATGATCTCACGGTCCGTGAGTTCGAGCCCCGCGTCAGGCTCTGTGGTGACAGCTCAGAGCCTAGAGCCTGTTTCAGATTCTGTGTCTCCCTCTCTCTGACCCTCCCCCGTTCATGCTCTGTCTCTCTCTGTCTCAAAAAAAATAAACGTTAAAAAAAAAAAATAAAAAAAATAAAAAGATTATAAGACATGGCTTATGATCTACGTAGAGGGCCAAAGCTAGCATACATGGAGGGGAAAAAAAACAAAACAAAACAAAAACTGCCAAAAACCCAAGGCAGACTAGAACTCATTGGTCAACAAAATGGATTAGGGGCCAATAATGTTGGAGGATCTCTACAGAGAAGCAAATCATCAAGGTCCGGCAACATTTTTTTTCAATTGTTAGTTATTGGGGCACCTGGGTGGCTCAGTCGACTGAGCATCTGAGGGCTTTCTACTGTCACAGCAGGGACTCCTTTGGATCCTCTGTCCCCCTCTCTCTCTCCCCCCCTGCCTACTTGCAATCTCTCTCTCAAAAATAAATAAAAATCATTAAAAAAATTTTTAGTTATTACATTTTCACCTAAATTCCAAACTGATTATACACACTGTATCTAAAGAAGTATTCTCACATAATAGGAAAATGCATTGACTGTGTTAGTGAATTAGTCTAAGCACTACAAATGAAACGTATGCATCTAAGATCATGTGTTATGAGAGACAGAAATGGACTCCTAACTATGAAATCATTCAGGAATCAGAATCACAAGGATCTACTTCTGGCAGATGAACAGCTCCAGACAGTGAATTCTAATTTTTTAGAGAAAATCAAGTTATTCTTTACCTTCAAGAACAGCAAGAGACAGCCAGAGTCGGTATTAAAGACTCTGGAAGCATTTAACCCATGAAAGGCTTTTAGAAGCACGAGGCAATACCTCTGAACCCACACACACCCTTGTTTGGGATGGCAGGTCCCCTTGGCAAATGCTGTTTGCCCTTTACACACTTCTTCTGTCTTCTGTTTTCTGTTCCTTTTCCAAAGCTAACACTTCTTCTTACCTTATTTTTTTCTCTTTCAATTATTTTTTAAACAGTATTTTTATTGAAGCAAACATACATTCAGAAGAGGTACAGCTGACCCTTGAACAACGTGGGGGTTAGGGGTGCTGACCCTCCAAAAGCAGAAAATCCCAGTATAACTTTTGACTCCCCCAAAACTTAGCTACTAATAGCCTACGGTTGCTCCAAAGCCTTACTGAATACATAAGTGGTGGATTAACGCAATTTTGTGTGTAATGTGCAGTGATAGGGTATTCTTACAATAAAGTCACCAGAGAAAAGAAAAGGTTATGAAAACGATGGCAAGGGAGAGAAAATGCATTTACATTCCTGCACTATAAAAAATCGGCAGACGTGTCCCTCGCTTCCACAATATTTGGAAGGAACAAATCCAGGGATGCAACCCCCCCCCCCCACTTTCAGCCTCCCACCATCCTCCAACGTCTTTTCAAGTCACAACTTTCAGAACTGTCTTCTCAGCCATCCTCTGCCCCCGGGCGCAGCCAACACCTTATTTTGAGCTTAGCTCCTTATTGTCCATCAGCCAGGAGCCCCCAGTCCCATCAGAACTAATCCGCCATTGGCCAGGCCACCGTGCACCTGCGAGCCTCCTGCACCCACATCTCTTTAGGCTTCCTATTTCCCGGGAGGATGAGGCTCTGGGTGGCGCGGGCCACTTCTTCCCAGGACTGGCCGAGGAGAAGCCCAGGGAACCCAGCATCTCCTGAAGATGTAAAAGCAGCAGGGTAGCCTTCCAGGACGCCCAGAAACCTCCCCAAGATGCACGGGGTAAAACCCTGGCATGGCAGCCACCATGATCATAGAGGAGAACCCGAAGCAGGCCCTTTTGGATCTTTGTGCCCCGGGTTCTGCCCACACCCCCATCCCCAGCCTCTGGGACTTCCGGGGAGCCACTTCCCAGAGGAGCAGGTGAAATGCATCAAGAAATGGCGACCCCCTGACTCCCCTGTGCAGCCTGGATGGGTGAGCGTCTCTTACAAAGCTCAATGTGAGCAGGACTGAGAGCTTGCAAAGGCCAACAGCCCTGAGGGGCCACTCTGGCACCCACCACCCCTACCCCCCAGGCCCCCTGGCCTCAGTGCTTCTGCCTGAGCCTCTCCCTGCAGCTGCTGCCTAGCTTTTTAACCACCTTGGAGCCCTGGCCCAAGCTGGGCACCAAATGTAAACAACAAAGCTTGTGCAGCAAAAACCCAAAAACGAAAAGAAGTGTATAAGTGGAACCGCCTGGCTCAAACCTGTGTTATTCAAGGGTCAACTGTATACAGATATTAACATATAACTCAATTAGTTTTCATTCATAAAGTAAACAGAAAATGAAATCAAAACCCATTATCAAGAAGCACAGCATTGCCAGCAGCAGAAAAATATCCTTTTGTGACCCCCCTCCCCATCCCTGCCTTGACTTCTAAGAACAGAATTTAGTTTTGCTTGTTTTTTGAACTGTATACAAATGGAGTCATCTGGGATGCGTCCTTTGCTCAAAATTATGTTTATTAAATGTATGTTGCTGTGTGTAACAGTAGTTCCTATATCTATATTGTTCTTCGGTATCTGATATGTGAATGAATATACCATAATGTATGTATCCATTGTACACTGATGAATTTTGGGGCTGTTTCTACTTTGAAGGGATTCGAAAGTGTACTGTTGTGAATATTCTTGGTAAACACATGTACACATTTCTGTTGGGTGATACCTAGGAGCAGAATTGCTGGTTCAACAGGAATGCAGAAGTCACTTTACTAGATCTTGTCAAAGATTTCCCCAATTTCCCCTTCCAACGACAACCTGAGAATTCTGGTTTCCCCACATCGTTACCACGACTTAGTTGGTCAGTCTTGTTCATGGTAGCCATTCTGGCGGGCATACAGTGCTATCTTGCGATTTTAATTTGCCTTTTTCTGAAGACCGATGACATTGACCACTATTGCGTATATTTTTTGGTGATCTGCATATGTTGTGTGCATAATGCCTATTCAAGTCTACCTATTTTTTTGTCTCATTTTTCTTATCGATTTTTAAGCGCTATCTACATGCTTTGTTGGAAGGATCATCTTTCATTCTTTGGCCTGTCTTTTTACTCTTCTAATGGTGAGTAAGCCGTTCTAGGGTTGGCTAATTCAGAAGTTTCTCGGTGACACCTTTTCTGAAGGTTTCCTGACTTTTCCTCCAGGGTCTGAAGACAGCTGCCACAGTGCCGACCAACACATCCGCTTGTAACAATATCTAAAAGTGGGAAGGAAGAAGAAGGCTTCTTTTTGTGTGTCTATTTCTTTTTATCTGGGAAGAAAATCTTTCCTAGAACGTCCTTTATTCCTCCACAACAGACTTGTTAGATTTCATGAGCCAGATTCGGGTCATATGCCAACCCCTAAACCAACCTTTGGCAAAGAGGAATGAGGTTGCTGTGATTGGCCTAGAACCATCCACGATTCATCTCCTGGGGAAGGGGCTAGTAAATCATCGCTGTCAGTTTCCTGAACAAAACTGGCATTCCATAAACAAGGAGGAAGAAAGAAGGAAAAAGGCCGTTGGCTAGGCAGCCAGCCAAATCTACCACACTGACCAGGGAACTTCAACTGAAAGTTGAGGGCAAAATGAGATAAAAATATCCATTTAAAACTGTCAGTTGAGTCTTAAATTTCCTTTTAACCCAAGTTGAAAAGCGTAATCAAGTGTTCAAGGTATTTATTTATAGTTAAATAAATATAACACGGATTTGGGCCTGAAAATAAATCTGTATCCCAAAATATCTCTGACATACAAGAGTATGGACTTAAATGACCTAGGAAATATTAATATAAACAGATATTAATATTTATTATTATGAAGAAATATTATAAATAATAATATTAATAACTATTAATATAAACATAGAGATTAGTGGCAAGTCTTTGTATGATTCTATTTTGATGATGGAAATAATTAGCCAATTGTAAATTATGAAGTTATAAATTATTTGCGAATAACAATCCTGTCTGTACTAATAACATCACTGTTCTAGTCTGGACAGTTAGACTATTTATATAGAGGTCTGACATATACTGTCTCATTTGAACCTCTAAACAACTCTGTCATACAGACAGGGCAAAGGTCACTAGCTCCATATTTATAGATGATGAAATTAAGAAAGAGGAATTAGTATGGAGAAATTAAGAAAGTAATTAAAATCAATTAACCAATTAGAAGAATGCATTCTGTAAGATCACAGAGGTGATTCATGTAGTTGATTAGAACTCTGGTCTCTTGCTATCTAGACCATTTATCTGTCTACTACATCCATCCATTTATCAATTCATTTATTGACATAAATAATAACCAAAGCTCATTAATGACGGGCAAATTTTTAAAATGTACTTATGTTAATATTTCTCAGCTAAAGATTTTCATTTTTAACTGATGGCTACTTTCTTTGGGGAGAGGAAAGAGAGAGAAAAATTTTACCTATTCGTTTAGTACATTATTTACTTAGTCTAATATCCCAAAAAAGATATCATGAAGGTTATTCCTTCACCATAGTATTTGAAGTCACCTCAGTCTAGCAAGCAGTTTTTGAGGGGCACAGATGGTTATGATACATAAGATAAGGGCTGTACCAAAGAGAGATGAAGTCACATAGGTTCACAGAGAAAGATCTGATGACCACTGGGTAGGAGAGTCGGGGAGTACTTCTTGATGAGGTAACCCCCGAGATGAATCTTTTATGAATGAGTTTGTGACAATCCCTCTGTAGTCTTCTGTCCTTTGGTCCAAGTGATCTGGAAAACTGGATGCAAAAGTTAGGGAGTAGAAATGACCATATCTGGCTAGAGTTGCATGAGATCACCAGGAAGAGTATATTAGTTTTGTGTGGATGCCTGAGTGTGGATGTGTCCAACGGCCCAACAAAACACTACCCCCTACTTTAGCTTCGTGCCTTGTACAAGGTGGATGCTCAAAAAACTGGGTCTATAAAGAATGGAAGAAGACAACAAATACTGTGAAGACCTAAGCTCCCCACCATACTGGGACATAGAGTCCCAGTAAGGTATTGAATAATTTTGTTTTATCTCTACACACACACACACACACACACACACACACACAAATCACACATTCCTTTTATTATAGTTACCATGTACCTAGCAGCTTCAAAACACTGGACGCTTTTGCAATTATTGTAACCCCCAGAGCTTAGAAAATATCTGTCTCATAGTACTCAGAAAACAAATAGAATTGAATTGAAAATAACAACTGTAGAGACTGAAATGATATATATCTACAGACTGTGGTGGGTAATATTACCAATATCCTTTCATCTGAAACCTTTCTTACTGGATTCATATATTTACTAGTTGAAAGCACTGATAACTTTGGTTCAAACATGAAAAATTTTTATTTTCCCACTTACTGGTGAAAAGTCTGCTATTCAAGAAGTTTTATCCTTTTGGGGGAAAGAAGTTTTATCCTTTTTGGGGCACCTGGGTGGATCAGTAGCTTAAGCATCCAACTCTTAATTTTGGCTCAGGTCATGATCTTGTAGTTCGTGAGTTTGAGCCCCGCATCTGGCTCTGCACTGACAGCATGGAGCCTGCTTGGGATTCGTTCTCTCCCTCTCTCTCTGCCCCTCCTCCATTCTTGCTCTCTCTCTCTCTCTCTCTCTCACAGTAAATAAATAAAACTTAAAAAAAAAAGGTTTGCCCTTTTTTTTTTGTATGTGCTCAGCATGAATTTCTTCAACAGTCTAATAAAACCTATATTCATAATTGAAGGAAATGTTCAGTTTCAGTTAAAGTTAAAAAAAAAAAACAAGAATATAATCTTTCCCATCCATGTTTGCAGCCTCCCTCAATCCTGGAGTTCATGGACACCAGGTAAAGAAATCCTGATGAAATAAATTTGAAGTGTATGTCATGCCCACGATTTAGGTAGTATTCTTTCTTTATTCTGGCTGCATTTTTTAAAAACAATCTTCAGATTGGTTGCATATAGCCCCCTGTCTTCCATATAATCCTACCAGTCTTCCAAAAAATTTGAAAATGAATGTATTCCATAAGTAACAAGTTTTAAATAATTTTATATGGCCTTTCCCCCAAACTGGGAATGGTAGGTAAAATGCCCTTCTGTAGGTAAGATAAGGGCAAAGGTAGTGAGTCCTCAAACTTCTACTCCTTCCCTTCATTTTCTAGTATTTAGCCACAGTTCTTGAGCCAGGGAGTAGATAAACGAACAACAGCATTACTCTGTTTATCACAACTGTTTGGTCTTTCCCTCCTCAACCAAGGTACTTATGCCACACACCTGGAACTTGAAACTAAATCCTAAGTACAATTCTTGAGTCATGCATAAATTTCAGCTCCGCGGTTTTTTCTTCCTCCGCTATAGCATACGCAGGCTCATTTGTGAAACTTTTTTTTTTTTTGTAAAGTGAAAATTTGCCAGAAGGTCTGAGAATGATTTGGAAATCTGTTTGCCATGACATTCTAGATGAATAATCAGTGCTTGATAAATTGGAAAGGAAGGCTGAATGATCATGAACAATTATTTAAGTTGTCCATTAAAAACAAAAACTTCTAAAATTCTCCTTCTGTTTTACGAGAAGGTAATTTGAATAAGGAAATGGAATTCTTTGGTGTCTTCTTTTTGACAAAGGATACGAGCCTCACTGCTGCATAACTTATATAGTTGGGGGTGGGTAGGAACGAAGCATTTTCTCAGATCATATTCTTGTATTAGACTTTCTAGAAATAGAGGAGCTGAAGCAAGAAACGAAGAGTGCCCTTTTATTACTTTTTTTTGCCTTTAAACTAAACCCGCTTTCAGTGATGTGTGTCTGTATCCTCCAAAAGCACACCTTCAATTTTCGCTTTGGAAAATGGGCTCGGGCCATTCTGTCAACCCACAATCTTCTCTGCTGGACGTTTAATTTGTTCTGGCCTTTCTGGAAAGCGTCACCTCCAGGATTCTGCCAAGCCTGGATGGAGTAATGCCCCCGTAGCGTGCCATCAGGTTCGCCAGCGACAGCAGCAGGCGTTGTTCCAAACAGGATACCTGACGATGAGAATGCCCCCTCCCCCCTCCCACCTGGGGTTCTGCATCTTGTATCTCCGCAGATCCTAGTCAGCGCTGGGACATCAGAGAACTTTCTCCTGCTGCTGGCATGAGAGTGACGTTGGAGAAGAAGACAGGAGAAGTCAGGGAGATTCGAAGCATGAGAAGGGCTCTTCATGACATTGCTGACTCAAGATGAAAGAGGCCACGTAGAGGGGACAGAAAGCCAGCAAGAAAATGGACCTCAGTCCTACAATTGTAAGGAACTTGATTCCACGAACAACCTGAATGAGCTTGGAAGTAGATTCTTCTTCAGAGACTCCAGGAAGGAAGGAAGGAAGGAAGGAAGGAAGGAAGGAAGGAAGGAAGGAA